>NC_137853.1:14027500-14627500 GCF_948465745.1 Chenopodium album | reverse complement strand
CAAACCCAGATGAATGGAAAAGTGGAAAATGAGTAAGAATGAGTTGGAGAGTTGAGCTTTAGGATTGAGGGAGTACAAGAATTACGGAAACAAAGTATATTAAGTTATCGGTAAGAATGACAATTAATCGGATTCGGATTTGACCCTATATACTAGATCATCTGCTTGTAAAAAAATTGTATAATAAATAATCTCAATTTTACTCTAATTTTTTTTTTTATAACTAGTTAACGACCCCCACGCGCGCGATGCGCGCACTCCATTTGGCGAATCGGAATAAATTTGCATAACTCATAAGGTAAATGTGTAATTAATTTGTTGTATTTTGACATAATATTTGTTGCATCAACAAATACAATGTTATTGTTATTTATGGATTAGTAATGTCGTAACATGAATTTTAATTATGGGCTGTTCTTTTTTATGGGAATGGATTGGTTTTTGTTGTTGTACCAAATTAACAAAAGATGATTTTATGGCCCATCTATTAAGATATTAATTTGTAAGTTGAATTAGGCCTCGCCTAACTTATCTTAAAATTTTATACATGTTCTAATTGATAATATACATATTTAAATTGATACATTTGTACTTGATATCTACTATTTGTTTGTAAATTTTATACATGTTTAAATTGATAAATTTATATTTGCAATTTATGAATTGTTTTAGCCGAATCTGATCATTGAGCATATAGATTTGGGTTAAATTGTGTTTTTGTATGGTCGATGCTCCAATTTTTCTCTTTTTCTTTCTCTCTCTATCTCATCATCTTTCCTTCATAACATCTCTCCCATTTTTTCTAACTTTTTTTTCACCCGACCTTTATCCCTTCTAGTCTACCCCTTATCTCTTTCGAACTGGTATCTCTATCTTTTGTCCTACCCTATTTCTTAGCCCTCTATGTCTCTCTCTTCAAACCCTTCTCTAACCTAGTTCCCTATCTCTCTCTCTCAATGATTCTCTCTATTTTGGCCCTTGTTTCTCTACCTCCTTTTCCCTTTCTCTCCTTCACCCCTTCCTCTCCTCCTCTATCTTAAGTAACCCCCAACCGACAAACCTCGGACTAAGTAATTCTTCAAGTAACCCCTGAATAAACCCTCAAGTAACCGCTGACCGAGTAACCCCTAACCGAACTCTTTAAGTAACCCTAACCGAATTACTCAAGTAACCCCTGATCGAACTCCTTAAATAACCCCTTACCTTGTAACTCGATTAACCCCTGACCGAGTAACTCGAGTAACCCATGACCAAGTAACTTCTCGAGTAACCCTTGACTGAGTAATTCGAGTAACCCCTGATTGAGTAATCCCTCAAATAACCCTTAATCAACTGAACATCTCGAGTAACCCCTATCTAAACCCCACAAGAAACCCATGACCGAGTAACTCGAGTAACCCCTAACTGCATAACTCGGATAACCCCTAACAAAATAGCTCGAGTAACTCCTGCCACACGGTGTAGCTTGCTGCACCAAAAATTTGTTGTGTGATAATATATGTTGTGACATAATTGAGATCAAATAAGCGAGAAAAGATAAAACAATAATCGAAAATTATAGGTCGCACTTACTCCCTCTCTCTTCCTCAAGCCTTCTCCTTTGCTCTTTATTAATATATCATATACTCTTTCTCTGTCCTTTTCTCTCAGTTCGTTCTCTATTTATCATTCTCTTTATTTCTCTTCCAACCCCCTTGCATTTCTCCTACCCCTATATTTTTTTGCCTCTCTCTATCTCATCCTCTTTCCTTCATAACCCATATCTCTATCTCTCCCATTTTTTCTAAATTTTTTTTTCTCCCGCATTTATCCTTTCTTCTAGCCTACCTCTTATCTCTTCTGAACTGGTATATTTATCATTCGGCCTGCCCTATCTCTTAGCCCCTCTTTGTCTCTCTCTTTTCACCCTTCGCTTTCCTAGTTCCCTTTCTCTCTCTGTCGATGATTCTCTCTATTTTGGCCCTTGTTTCTCTACTTCCTTTTTCCTTTCTCTCCTTATCCCCTTCCTCTCCTCCTCCATCTTAAGTAACCCTTGACCTACTGTAGGCGTTGTTCGAAGTGCGCCTACGTTAAAGCATGTTGTGAATATGCTTGGCACTCATAGGAAGTGGGAATTGACATAACGATTAGGGACAAGGAAAGTAGGGAGCCGCCAACAAGTTTTTAAGGAACTTGTAAACCATTCACGGATCATAAAAGGCAACCACGAAAAGGGACAACGAAAGGCAACAACGATTGACCCGTGAAGGTTACACCCCATTCATAATCCATGAGATTACTAACTCCATATGGTTCGGAACCACGAAAGGAGGATCGGAGATGATGGTACGAAGTGAGTCATGGAGTCACATTCGCCCGTATTGGCCTCTACTTGATTCTTATTATGAAAAGTATTCCTGCGAACTCAAAGGCATGCAAACAAAAATTCAATTCGTTCCAAACTATTATTATGCTAAATTGGTTGAATATTAATGCACACATAATTCTAAAATATTAGTTGTTTCGGGGTTTTTTGTGATTCCTCGGATACTGGTCGCGCTCTGCTGACAAAGACTCGGACACCTGCAAAACAACGAATATTTCGGTGATCGGAATATTCGCCTCCGACGCTCAAGTTAGTGAACGGAAACGGAAAAGGCTAGAGAGAGAAAGTAGAGAGAAGTTGGAGCGTTTTAGTGCTCTTGTATTAATGTCACATCAAAATCCCCCCTCCCATCATAAATGATTGGGGTATATATAGGGGTGGGAGCATGTGCCCCCTAGGGTTTATGCCCTAAAATCTCGTGACATGATTGGCTGCGCAATCAGAGGTCGCCACGTGTCGTGGGGGGCGCCGTTTTACGGCTTTCAAGGCTTTCTCGGGATTTGGGCCTGAGGTCATCAGAGCCCTTTTCTCTTTCTGATTGTAGCTTTAGGGTATTTAGATATGGCTGACAGGTGTCACCATAACAGGGGGACACGTGTCTCGCTCTCATAGGGCCACGTGTCACTATGAGATTGGGCCACGTACCTGGGATATTTTTACCCTAAACATTTGTCCCTCAGAGGGGGTGCCGCCTCCTCTGATCTTGCATTCTGGACGCCCTGGTACTCTGGGTTGGGTTTGTTCCCATCTGCCATGGACGTCCATACACTTTTGATTCAAGGCTCTTTTTGCTACGTGGACGTCCATATATTTTGCCCTGGACGTTCTCGTAGTCTGGAATGAGCTTGGCTTTTTGCTTATCTGGACGTCCATACTTTGTAATGGACGCTCTCGTACTCTGAGAGAGGCTTAACCTCTGAATTCATGTGGTCGTCCACTTATTTCAGGCTGGACGTCCTCATACTCTAGGAGGAGTTGATCTTCTAGCTACCCAGAACGGCCACAGAAATGAGACTGGACGTTCTGATACTCTGGGAGGAGCTTATCTCCTAATTAACCAGAACGGCCATAGAAATGAGACTGGACGTTCTGATACTCTGGGAGGAGCTTATCTCCTAACTACCCAGAACGGCCACATAAATGAGGCTGGACGTTCTGATACTCTGGGAGGAGCTTATCTCCTAATTACCCAGAACGGCCATAGAAATGAGACTGGGCGTTCTGATACTCTGGGAGGAGCTTATCTCCTAACTACCTAGAACGGCCACATATTTTCTTTGGGGCAATTCTGGGCTTCCATGATTTCAGACGTACTTCCTGGCTTTCTAATCATGCTTCGTACGTCCGAATTTCTGTTTTAGGCTAAACGTTTGAAAACTGGGCGGACGCTTTTCCTCTTAGATTTTCTCAAGTTTTGAAGACTAAGTGTTGAAGGTGTAAAATTCTTGATTTTCCACTTAACTCATTTCAATTCACTTTGACGTACCGTTAATTGTCCGTCTGGTCTTTTTTCACAAGTTAATAGAACCCTAACGTCGTCCTGGCCCTTTCTTCGAGTAATTTCTCAAGAAATTACCGTTTGAATGTTTAGGCGGGAAGAATGATTTTACCATTTTACCCCCATGAATTCATTCTATAAATATGGGAAGTGAATTCTCATTTTCACACTTTACCCAATTGTGAATTCTAGAGAGAAGGCAGAGCTTTCTAGTGAGAGAAAGTTACTTTTCCCTTAATCTTCAAGAGCGCCGCCGTGAGTTTGAGTTTTCCGTTGAGTTTTCCGGGCATATTTGAGTTTTCCGGTCAACCTTCAAGAGCTTCACCACCACCTTCAAAGTTTTCAGAACGTACAGAGGTAGGCCGTCTACATTTCCTCTTTTATTTTTTCCTTGTTTTATTTTTCTTTAACTTCAATTCTGGATCCATAATCGGCTTCGTCCGACTCTTCTCATGAGGCCGGCCGTTCGCCTGGGACTGAGGAATCTAGAGTGGACGGAGAAGAGTTGTCTCCTCCTTGGAGTGAGTCTATGTCTAATGTGTACATACTCACCCCCACTTATTCTTCTCTGTCCCAACAGGCAATGGCAAGAACCATGCGAACGCGTGAGCGTCATGCGGCCAGGAACCCAGACGGCAGTCTGGTTCATCCTAGGGTCCCCTATGACCCTAGTAACCCAAGCACTATGGTGGAGACTAACTCCACCACTTAGACAACGACCGCCTCCACTGGCTCCCATCACTTGGCCGTGGAGGTCACTTCTTCTTTCGAGGAACGCCTTCAAGCTGAAGGCGCCTCGTCCGCTCCTGCCCCGAAACTTAGGTTCCCTCATTTCGCCAGCTCGGTCATGGATGGGGCCGAGCTGGTAGCTTGCAAAGACAACCCTTCCAATCCTGGGGCGGACGCTTCTGGTTCGTCCGTCCCCACCTCTTCTCAACCTCGACCTCAACTGGGCGGGGCGGACAGACCCTTAACCGGAATCTCAATCCGAGAACCGTCCGTCCTGCCTATTCGCAGCGCCCCTCCTTCGGGAAATGAGGCGGTCGCTGCCAAGGATAAAGGCAAGCGTCCGATGGTCGAGGAGGACGTTCCTTCTTCAATGGGCGTTCCAAGCTCAAGGGGCCGAAGCTCGGCCGAAGCAGCAAATTTGGACAGAGTGCTGTCTTCGGAATTTGGGAGTGCCCCTTCTCACCAAGTGGAGGAAGAAGAAGTTGAGAAAGAGGTCGTGGGTGAGACGGCCGAAGGCGAGGCGACGGCCGAAGAAACTGTCGCCAACATAGATAACTTCAGGGACCCGTACGCCTGTACAGTTGGGGAGACAGCCCTGAAGTTTTTAAGGAAGGATTTTGAGAAGTACAAGGAGTCCCTCCTTTTCGGGGAGGGATTCGAAATTCAAGTCCCCAAGAAGGCCATTGCTGTGGCTACCTGGGATGAGGAGAAGCCGCGCAAACGGGCGTTTTGCGTCTACAGGGCCGCCTTGGATGTGGGGCTCCGCTTCCCTCTTCACCCATTCGTCCGGACTGTCCTGGACGAGTACGACATCGGCCTCTTCCAACTGACGCCAAACAGTTGGTTGAACATTTTTGGGTACTTAGTGACGTGCATCGCTAAGAAATTTACGCCAGACTTTGCGGTCTTTTGTGAGATGCACTCACTCACTCGGCTGGAAAAGGATGTGGATGGTTGGCTCATCTTGAGTGCCACCAGGAATTACATGGTCGTGGTCGACCGTGTCAGTAAGTGGAGGGACTGGAAGCACCGCTTCTACCGTGTCAAAACTCAGGACGCGGAGTTCAACCTCCGCATGAACAGGTGACGTCCAGAGCCTATTCAACTCGGACGCGGAGACCACAAGCCTGACAAGCCGCCCATCCACCCAAGCCACGAACACCAGCTCGAGTACTTCAAAGTCAATCGAGTCAAGCGGGGCAACAAAACTGAACGGGTTCCTAGCCATTGGGTTCCTCTTGCCAATTGGCTTAGGGACCCTATCTTCATGTCTGCGTACGGCCTGTACCAGAACATGCCCCAAGGTGGACACTTAGAAATATAAAACCTCTTTTGTACGCACGTAGAGTTTTTTAGAAAAATATTCTAACACTTTTGCTTTTTGTTTTTGCAGCGGAGGCGTACGCTATGCTTGACTCGGCCCAGAAAGCAGAGGTTGAGATGTCCGAGGTGGACTTGGCCAGATACAAGGCTCGTTTCAAGATGTACGAGCAAATCAAAGAGGTAAACACTTAGGTTATTTTTTGAACTTCTCATTCCTTACTGTGTCCGTTCTGCTATATTGGGAGGAACCCACTTCCTGAGTCTGCACGGACGCTTTATGTCCGTTCATGCATGCTGGAAGGGAGCTCCTTTCCCAAATCACACGGACGCCATCATGTACTTTGAATTTTAAAATTTTTTCTAACTTTGTATTTTTGCAGACCTCCTCTTCCTCCCCGAAGGCCAGGCGGAAGCAGCCGGCCACGTCTACTCCTGATGCGAACGCACCCAAAAGGAGAAAGACGGTTGCTTCCAAGCCGTCTTCTAAGGCCGCGGCAACGGCAAAGCCGCAGACTGTTACTACGCAGTCTAAAGGAGAACAACCCCGGCTGACACAAAGCGGGGCCTCCAAGCCCATGGAACCTGTTGCTGATCAGGTCCATGAAGAGTCCATCCCTTCGGACGGTGGGAATAAGTTAACCCCAGAAAAAATGACCGGTCGCTGGATTGGGACGATGCTGGTCAACCAGCCGTCCAGCGATGCTGAAGAGGGTCGTCCGGATGAGGGGGAGGCTCCTTTGCCGCCTCCTCCCACCAATCTTTCTCCTCCAAGCTTCTCCACTGGTTAGCCATCTTCTTTCTTACTTTTTAAAAGTCTTTATTTACTTGTGAATTTTAGCTAACTCTTCTTACACGGTCGTCCGTAGATATATCAGAGGAGATGCAGTTGAGGGTACCCGGCCAGTCACTGACTGGCGCGGACAAGAAGGCCATGCGCGAGGCCATGGTACGCGCGGTCCCCCAGGCGCAGCGTGACAAGCTGCGGGGGATCAATGAGGGCTTCCTCGGCCCCATGCTAAATTGTAGCGCCGAGGTATATTTCTGTCTCTTTATGCTTTTTCTTTCCAACACTTAGCAAATTTTTCTATATTTGACTAAGTTTCTTTTTCCTATCCGCAGCTCTTCCTTCGTCTGAACGCCTTCCTAGATTGGAAGGACAAGGAGAACGAACGGTTGAAGAATGCTTGGCTCGAAATCAGAAAAGCCGAGGATGCTGTAACTGGGATGGCCGCCGTCCAAAGGGTACACTTTGAGACCCAAATAACCGCGCTGTCCGACAAAGCGGCGCGGCAAATAGAGGACCTGGTCAAATTGGGTAAGGCACTCGAACAGGAGTCCTTGGCCAGGGAGGCCATGAGGGTTGAAAGGGACGAGGCCGTCCTGGAAAAGGAGAAGTGGAAGTTGGGCTTCGAGGCGTCCGAAGCCTTGAAAAGTGAGCTGAAGTTGGCCTAAGCTAACCTTAAGTCTGCTCTAGATGAAGCGGGCGCGCTGAAGGTCGAGGTGGAGACCTTAAAGAAGTCCATTGCGGACTATGAGGAGCAACTTAAAACTCCTCGGCCGATCAGCGTGGAAGAAGTCATCCGCATCGAGCAAAATGCTGAAGACAGGCTTAAGGCATACTTCTTTGATGCCTTCGACTTGATGGTGGACGAAGGTGAAGCCGCCTATTACGAGGAACGCTTCAAGAAGCGGCTTCAGTATGTCTGCCTTCGAGAAGATGCAAGGAAGGCCGGCATGCCTCCTCCAGAGCTAGTAGTTACTTCCCCCGAGTCCGGAGAGGACGGGGATGAGGAGGAGGAGGCGGACAACAAGGCAGCCCCGGGCAAGGACGCCAAGACAGCGGAGGAGCCTGCCAAAGATAACACGGCTAAGTAGAGCTCAGGTCCTCCAGCAGCCGTCTGCTCAGCTTTCCTTCTTTTTTCTGCTTTCTGTGTACTTAGCTTATTTTGTACTTCTCTCTTTTTCTTTATATTTTGAGGCCGCCTGTTCGAGCGGTTTTGTAAACATTTCGGCCGCCTTTGTGCGGTCTTATTAATGAAAATTTTGTCCGCCTTTTGAGCGGTTTTTACTTCTGTTTCATACTTAGCAATTTTTTTTGCAATTTTCTGCTTTTTGCAAGTTTTTCGTACGTCTCAATATTATGCCTTTTCGTACGCTCCTAGGGGTATGCCCCTTTATTCGGTGTTCGCCTAGTCCATTTTCTAAGTGGTTTGATTAACTTGGTAGTTTTTATGCCTTAAAAGGGTATGACGACTAGCAAGTTAATCAAATCATATTAATGATTGCCCTTGGACTAGGTGAAGCACCGAATCAATTTAATCGGCCGTTCGGCTATCATTGTACGAGTAGTCCGTTGAATCTATCGCTCGGACGCACCCTAGAAATCCTAAGTATTATCTCAACTTAGAGATTCCTTGATCGGCCGGGCCAAACGCCTAGGTATGCCTTTGCCCTATTTGTAAAGGACACTTGCTTTCTACACAAGTTTGGAATACCTTGCCTCAATCGTCCGCCTAAAATTGGGGCGGACGCAATGTTCTCTGAATTTAATCAGTTTTTTTTTTTTTTGCATGGCCGAATTGCTATATTGGGAGCAACCTTGCTTCCTTTTTACCTCGGCCATTCAAAAAGAATGATAAGCCGTGTTACTATATTGGAAGCAACTCAGTAAATCATTTCATTCGGCCGTTAATCATAAATAATAACAAGCAAATAAATACAAGTAAAACAACAAATAATTCAACAATGCCTGACTTTTCATTAATTTTGTCAAAAGTACATTGTTGTGGCCGTATGGCTTTAATTACAAGGCTCGGTCAGTAGACCTAGCTGTATAAACAGCTTTTTGGCTAAGTACTTAAAGAAACAAAACTCAAACATAATACTTCTTCAAGTTATCAGTGTTCCATGTCCGTGGGATCTGACGGCCATCAATTGCCTCAAGGCGATATGTGCCGTCTCGGACTTCTTCCCTGATTCTGTACGGCCCCTCCTAGTTTGGAGTCAACTTGCCATCCTCATTGGCACGGCCAACAGCTTCCATTTTTCTCAACACTAGATCCCCCATTTTGAGCGGCCGCTTAGACACTCGGCGGTTATATGCCCTTGTCATCCTTAAGCGATAAATTTCATGCCTAAGCGCCGCATTGCCCCTAGCTTCTGGAAGGAAATCTAAGGCGGTCTTCATGGCCTCCCAATTGGCCGATTCATCATAAAGCATTACCCGCAAAGTGGGCTCATACATTTCAATTAGGAGTACAGCCTCAGCTCCATAGACCAAAAAGAATAGAGTCTCCCCTGTAGAACTCTTTGTTGTTGTCCGTATGGACCATAGCACATTGACCAACTCGTCTGCCCATAGGCCGCCTGCTTTTTCAAGCTTGCGTTTGATCCCATTTGAAATCAACTTGTTATAGGCCTCAACTTGACCATTGGCTTGTGGTCGGCCGACTGAGGCAAAGCAATGAGTAATGCCTTGGTCTCCCAACCACTCTTTGAGTTGACGCGTCTCAAACTGGGGTCCGTTGTCGAACACCATTGACTGAGGTACCCCATACCGAGTGATTATGCTTTTCCAAATGAAGGCTGACACATCCGTCCATTTAATGCCCCGGACGGCCTCAGCTTCAACCCATTTAGTGAAGTAGTCTACTACCACTAGTACATATCGTCTCTGGCCGGATGCAGGAGTATACGGCCCCAAAATGTCCATGCCCCATTTGGCAAAGGGAAGCGGACTACTGATGGCTGATAGACTATTTGCTGGACGATGAATAAGGGTTGAAAATCTCTGGCACTTGTCACATTTTTTCACCATTTTCATGGCGTCCGATTTCAGGCTCGGCCAGTAATATCCCAGATGTGTCGCCTTTTCAGCTAAGGCTCGTCCTCCAATATGCGAACCACAATGCCCCTGATGAAGGTCATCCAACACATCATGGCCTCTTTCAGGAGTTATACATTTAAGGTAAGGCTTCACAAAGGCTCTTTTGAATAGCTCCCCATCCTTCATCTCAAACCAGGCCGTCTTCCTCTTCAATAGCCAACTCTCTTTCGGATCGTCCGGAAGTATTCCATCCCTTAAGTAGGAAATAATTCCGTCCATCCAGGTTGAACTTCTATCTATTATCTGAACGGGCTCGGCATCAATGCTCCTTTTTTCCTTTACTTCCCAAAACACTAACCTTGGAGTATCACATGATGCCGAGGAAGCCAATTTGGAAAGGGCGTCCGCTTGATGATTCTCTGAACGGGGAACTTGCTTGAGGGAAAAAAGCTCTAGGCCTTCGGCCTCATTCTTAACTAGCTGCATGTACTTCATCATGGCCGGCTCCCTGGCCTCGAAGCCACCATTGACTTGGTGGACTATTAGCCGGGAGTCCGAGCATACTTCAATTTTGGTTGCCCCGGCCGCTTTACACATCCTTAGGCCGGCCAACAATGCTTCGTACTCAGCTTCATTGTTTGACGCTTGGAACTGAAACCTCAACGCGTACTCATGCTTGTCTCCCTCAGCAGATTCACATATAATACCAGCGCCACACCCGGTCGCTGTTGCACTACTGACAGGGTAAAGTCGTATCCCCTAATCAAAAGTAATACCTAAGTCCTCTAACTAAAGTAGATAGGGAAGTAGGGTCGAATCCACAGGGAAACTGATCTTTCTACTCCTAATTAATTAATATAATCTAAATTATTAAGGTAACCAATTTGTTGTGTTTAATATGAAATTATACTATGAAGATTAAGTTTAGGGAGAAAATTAATAATAAGAAGGTCTAGGGTCACAGGTTCACCAATAATTAATATTCCGGGATAAAACATAACAATCAATAATTAACATTGCACAATAACATGATTAACAGGCTCTCGCAATTTATTAACCAACATAGATCTAACAGGCTCTCGCAATTTACTAGATCTAAGTTCCTATTGAAAATAGCCTTTAATATCAAATTAACATCTGCTCGATTCATCAATTCAATATTGCTAAACATTCACAATCAAATTACATCTGCTCGATTCATAATCTAATTGCAAAGAATTAAAACAATTCAATAAGAAATTATCATGCAATATCAATGATCAATAATAACAAATTATCCCTTCATATTAATTATGGATCCCCATAAACCCTAGAATTAAACTACTCACACATAATTAAATCTAAACTAAACGAAGCAATTAAAGAAGTCATGATAGAAGAAATAAAATAAATAACTGAGATTAAACCAAGAGCTGTAGAGAGAAAATAATACTAAGAGTTTAAGTGGAGAGAGAAAAGAGTTAGAGAGAGAAAAGAGTTAGAGAGAGAAAGAGAAAAGAAAAAACTAATTAGAAACTAAAACTAATACTAATACTAATAAAAGAACTAAGCTAATAATCACCTAAGAAATTGGCCCCTATCTACGTAACTACTCCTTCCTTTTTATAAGGAAAAAGGAGTTTTATTCCTAGTAAACTTCAAATCCCACTCAAACTTTACTACTGACAACCGACCTAGCTAAGTCATCAGATATTAGGAAGCCCAATAATTTGTAAGCCCAATAATTGGTAATGGCCTAACGCTGAAAAGTGATGATATCCGCCCAAAATAGCTTATGTAACAATAATGGGCCTTAAAATCATTAAGCTGACTTAACAACATGCTTGCATCTTATTCATCCGATCGGGCATTGGGCCGCCCGATCGGGCCCGGTCAGCTGGATCTACGAGCTGGGCTTCAATGCTTGGACTTGGTCTTTTAAAATTTATTAGACCAAGTTTCTTCACTTGTATGGTCCGTATTTCGTATGGGAACTTTGGACCTCTTTTACTATATCGAGCCCTTAATCGCCGAATTAAACTTCTCTAACTCGGCCTTGGGCTTAAAATACACGGTCATAAAATATGCTCCGTCTCCAATATCTTTGTAGTGGCTCAATAAGCTCGGGAATTGTCATAAATCTGCAAATTCCTACAAAATAATACCAACTCTACAAAAACACTAGGAAACGTATATTAGTAATAAAAATAGCTCCGTAGAGCTCAAATATGCATATAAATGACCGTGGGACGGGAGATAAAAATATATATAAAATAGACTTATCAACCTCCCCCAAGCCAAACCTTTGCTTGTCCCTAAGCAAAGCAATGAATAAATAAATCAATACTTCACCCCAAATACAATTTAAATCCATAAATATAATTCAAGGTAAATCTGACAAATAAGTATCAAAGTCAATCAATCAAATCCATCCAACTACCAATCTTCCCTAACAATTGTCAAATAGAGCAAACCACAAGAGCATATAGAATTCAAGACTAGTGCTCACACACTCAACTCTCATATATGTGGCGAGTAAAAGATGTACTCGATCGCTCTCCATCCCAACCCCTTTATGTGAACAATGCCCTCCCAAACTCACAACACACTCAACTCTTCTCCGTGATTTCTCTTCTTCTGGCGGACAGGCTTTATCAAAGGATTCACAGACAACTTGTGCACGGCCAGCTCAGGACTTATTCCTGGCATTTCACCAACTTCAAATGCAAACACATCTTTGAATTCCCTTAATAGCTGAACCAACTCATCCCCAAGCAATTCCGAGGCTATAGTGCCGACACTAACTGTCCGTTCTGGGTGGTTGGAGTCAAGCACTATATCCTGGTGGCTGCCGGCCGGCTGGGGCCTCAACTCATCTGGCCGGCCGACAGTCATTAGTTGCTAGGCTTCTTCTGCCCTGGTCGCCTTACGCTTCTGGCCGACCTGGTATGCTGGGAGTGAGGTTCCTTCTTCCTTAATCTCGGACAATTTTGGGCCGCGTGCTGTTGGCTTCACGGCCAGCTGATTACATTCCTTAGCCATTTTCTGACTTCCTTGAATTGTTCCAATTTTTCCGTCCGACCTTTCAAACTTCAGCAACATCAAATGGGGCACTATGACCGCCTTAGCTGCATTGAGAGTAGGGCGGCCAAGGATTACATTGTACCCAGTCAACTCTTTTACAACAAGGAAACGGACGACCATGTCTCTTCCTTCACCCTTCTGCCCAAAACGGATGGGAAGGTCAATCCGTCCAACTGGATGAATGATATTCCCCCCAAATCCTACTAAGGGGTGAGTTATATCTTGGAGAGCATCTTCTGGGAAGCTTAAATTCCTCAAGGCAGAGAGACTTATGATATCGGCCGAACTGCCCGTATCAATCAATATCCGTCCCACCTTCAAATTTGCTATTTTCATTACAAAGACCATGGGATCATTGTGCAAAGCTCTGACCTCTCCACGGTCAGCCTCACTTATGATCACTTCAGGAAATGGCTCGGCCTTAACAACGTCCGTCTGCATCACATTTGACAAATTTCGAGCGTCTTGCTTGATTCCTTTCATGGTAGGGCCGCCTGAAGCAAAGCCTCCTGATATGACGGCCACAAAACCTGAATCAGTGCTATTCCCATCATCTTCCTTGTCATTCTTCTTTTCACTTTGTTGCTTTTTCTCGGACGTGTTGTCTGTCCGCTTGAAGGTGAATTTGGACTTGGTCACATAGGGTTTCAGCAGACCCTTGTCGGCCAACTTATCCAACAGTCTCTTCAAGTTGATACACTCATTTGTGTCATGACCCACATCCTTGTGGTAATGACAATACTTGTTCTTGTTTCTGTACTGGGCCGAGCCTCTCAAAGGCTGAGGCTTCTCAAACTCAAACTTGTCTTTTATCTCCATCAAAATGGAGTAACCATCCTTGTTGAACTCATACTGAGGCTCGTACGTCTTGCTTTTCTTTGACTTGGGTTGCTTATCATCAGCTACCCAGATTTCTTTTCTTTTGTTTCCTTCTTTCTTCGACCGGCCGAGTCTTGCTGAGAAGATTGCTTCTTCTCAGCCCCCTTGGCCGGCTGTTCTGATTTGGTGAGCGAACAAAAGTCCGCGGCCTCAATATAGGCTTCGGCTTCCCGCAATACACCTGCGTATGACCGAATCTTTTTTCTTACCAAATCAAACTTAAAACCATTATGCCTTAATCCCCGGAGAAATTCTGAGTAAGCCATTTCGTCCGGAAGATTATGAATTTGGGCTTTTTCTTGGTTAAACCTTTGGACGTACGAGCGTAGTCCTTCATTCTTTCCTTGGACAATTGTAGCCAAGTTGAGACTTGTCTTTCTTGGGGGGATGTTGTATGAGAAGTTTCCCACAAACAACAAACTGAGGGTGGTAAAGCAATTGATGCATCCGGCTGGAAGGCTGTTAAACCAGTCCTGGGCCACCCCTTTGAGAGTGGCCGGGAAGCATCTACACCATGTAGCATCATCTACACTTTGCAAGTACATCAAATTCCTGTACGAGGTAACATGTTCTTCTGGGTTGCCCGTACCATCATAGGCACCCACTAGTACACTCTTCACTTTTGCTGGTTGAGGGGACGCTAGTATGTCTTGCGAGAACGGAGGCGGCTTATCTCCCAAATTCAACAAACGCATTTGCCAATCAATAGGCTGAGGCTGAGCAGACGTTCCAGCCAGGTAGGGAGTCTGGCCGAACATCTGACCATACAGCCCATATTGCCCAAAAACTTGGGGAGTTGGTTGTATCAACCCATTGAGTACTTGAGGGGGCTGATATTGCAATGGCTGAATTGGACGGGGAGTAATAGTATGGCTCTTGCTGGAAGCAGCCGTGTTGGTGTATTGGGAGAAAGATTGGTTGGAGGCCTCATCCGGCATGGTTGGGGTAGAGGTCGTGTCAGAGTATGCGGCCCTCTCCCTTTGCTTGTGCCGAATGTAGTCCCTTGCGTCCTTAAAACGCTGTGACGGCTCAGTCTCAACTCTTTTTGGTTGTCTGCCCCTCCCCCCAGCCGACTGTGTTTTCGCCAGCAGGCTAGAGAAGTTGGTCCGTGGGACTCGGGGAGACCTTCCATGCGGACGACGGAATGGGGTGTTACCAACATCAATTGCATTGGTCTTGTTGTTGGCTTTCTTAGAGGTGCCTCCTCCCCCCTTTTGCTGGGTAGCCGCCAACTCCTTGCGGAGCTTAGTCAGCTCGGCCATTAAAGCAGCTGGAGTAACAGGAGGAGGTTGTTCGGCCTCTTCAAATGAGGCAGTCAAAGGATTGCTTGAGTGTATGGTAGTACGTATGTCCTCTACATATCCATCCTCGCCTGGACGAGGTCCAGAATTAGGTGTCTGACCATCTATTGCCATAACGGACGAGTATCCCCACAGACGGCGCCAAATGTTTCGGGGTTTTTTGTGATTCCCTCGGATACTGGTCACGCTCTGCTGACAAAGACTCGGACACCTGACAAAGACTCGGAATATTCGCCTCCGACGCTCAAGTTAGTGAACGGAAACGGAAAAGGCTAGAGAGAGAAAGTAGAGAGAAGTTGGAGCGTTTTAGTGCTCTTGTATTAATGTCACATCAAAATCCCCCCTCCCATCATAAATGATTGGGGTATATATAGGGGTGGGAGCATGTGCCTCCTAGGGTTTATGCCCTAAAATCTCGTGACATGATTGGCTGCGCAATCAGAGGTCGTCACGTGTCGTGGGGGCGCCGTTTTACGGCTTTCAAGGCTTTCTCGGGATTTGGGCCTGAGGTCATCAGAGCCCTTTTCTCTTTCTGATTGTAGCTTTAGGGTATTTAGATATGGCTGACAGGTGTCACCATAATAGGGGGACACGTGTCTCGCTCTCATAGGGCCACGTGTCGCCTCTTTATTGGGCCACGTGTCACTATGAGATTGGGCCACGTACCTGGGGTATTTTTACCCTAAACATTAGTGATCACTTGATTAAATAACAAGATTAAAGGAACCTAAACCAGTTGTCCAAATCATCTTATTAGTCGTGATTTTCAATTACATATTCCCTTTAACATGTAATATGGTGATCATAAATAATAATAGAATAAACATTAATATTGGAAGCAATTCAACAATAATTGCGTTAGTCAAATCAAATAATAATAATAATCATGATAATAGCAACAAGAAATAATAACAAGAGTAATTAAGTGATTAATTACTCACTTTCCGCGTTTCCTTGAAATTGCTACATCATGAATAAATTGTTAGTAACTTCAATAAAAATATTAATCAAATGGAGATTAAATTAAATAAATTAAGAAATGATTTGGTCCAAACCCTCAGTTAATTATACTTTTCACGCCTTGGTTTAAGTATAGAACTTCGGGTATCGCATGGACTCCTTAGAGTGCTTAAGGGATATAAAATGAGAGAATAGGGTGGCTAGAATTTAGGCTAGAGCAAGAGAATGATTTTTGGTGTAGGGAGAGAGAATAATTTTTGGTGTAGAAGAGAGGAAGAGAGAATGATTTGGTGATCAAGCTTGTTGATCATTGAAAAAGGGAATATATGACCTCTATTTATAGGGAAAAAGGAGGGGTCGAATCAAGAAAAGATAAGAATTCGAATCGGATAAAACTCTTGCGATAGACAGCAGTTTTTGCGGTTTTTGTTTTTATCATATATTTTGATCCATAAATCAAAATAAGATGAATAAGATATCGTTGGAAATCCCTTGAAGTCTACTTTCTAACCCAATTAGAATCAGATTAAAATATTTTGTAGAATAAAAGATATGGCCGAAATAGTGGGACGGTGTCAGTTTTGGATAGAGTTTCGTATTTCTTTTATATCTTTTTCGTTATAGCTCGGAATTAATATTATAATATATCATTGGAAAGATAATTTCAAGATCTATCCAACCATATAAGAATCAGATAAAAAACTATGAAGCACAAAAATATTATCTGACAATCTTTGAATGTCTTTCAATTTGAATAGAATTACTAGAGGAGTTTTATTCCATTTCAAACTCTTTAATCTTATCTTTTCAAAAAGGATAATTAAGATCTTTTAGAAACTTATAACAGCTTCCAATTAATTCTAATTGGATTAGGAGTGGGGTTAAATCCTTTGGACCCTCCACATGATCATTGGGTCGTAGGTAAGGTGGGCTTAGGCTCGGTTTGGACTCAGTTTAGTATTTTGGCCATAGCTTATTCGTTATAACTCGGATTTGGGCTTATAATATATAGTTGGAAAGCTTATTGAAAGGCCTATACAACCAAATAATAATTGGATCAAAATTATATAGCCATGAAATCAGTTCAGCTCGGTTTTGTAATGTGGATATGGAAAGTGGAAAGTAAGTTATGGTTTAGGGAAATGAGCTAGGAAATGGATTGGTTTATGAAATGTATTGGGTAGAAACATGGATTTAAGCACTTCAAAGATTAAATACTCAACCCGACCAATAAAGGCGGTGAAAGGTGTTCATTATCGGGCTTGGTTTTGGGGGAGACATTTTTAGGTGTCTACACCTACAAACCTCGAACTGACTAATTCTTCAAGTAACCCTTGAATGAACCCTCATGTAAACGCTGACCGAGTAACCCCTAACCAAACTCTTAAGTAACCCTTACTGAATTACTCAAGTAACTCCTGACCGAACTCCTTAAATAACCCCTTACCTAGTTACTCGAGTTCCCCTGACAGAGTAACTCAAGTAACCTATGACCGAGTAACTCCTCGAGTAACCCTTGACTGAGCAATTCGAGTAACCCTTGATTGAGTAATCCCTCAAGTAACCCTTAGCTGAATGAACCTTTCGAATAACCCCTATCAAAACCCAATTAGTAACCCCTAACCGAGTAACTCGAGTAACCCCTAACTGCATAACTCGGATAACCCCTAACAAAATAACTCGGGTAACCCCTGCCACACGGTGTGGCTTGCTGCACCCAAAAAATTGTTGTGTGATAATATATGTTGTGACATAATTGAGTTCAAATAAGCGAGAAAATATAAAAACAATAATTGAAAATTATAGGTCGCACTTACTCCTTCTCTCTTCCTCGAGCCTTCTCTTTCGTTCTTTATTATTATATCATAAACTCTTTCTTTGTCCTTTTCCATTAGTCCTATTCTCTATTTATCACTCTCTTTATTTCTCTTCCAACCCCCTTGTATTTTTCCTATCCCTATATTTTTCTTTTTAGCCTCTTTTTATCTCATCCTCTTTCCTTCATAACCCATATTTCTATCTCTCCCATTTTTTCTAACTTTTTTTCTCCCGCCTTTATTCCTTCTTCTAGCCTACCCCTTATCTCTTTTGAACTGGTATCTATATCTTTCGGTCTACCCTATCTCTTAGCCCCTCTTTGTCTCTTTCTTCAAACCCTTTGCTTTCCTAGTTCCCTCTCTCTCTCTCTCATCCTCTTTCCTTCATAACTTCGGTCTACCCTATCTCTTAGCCTCTCTTTGTCTCTCTTTCTCTCTCTCTCAATGATTCTCTCTATTTTGGCCCTTGTTTCTCTACCTCCCTTTCCCTTTTGCTCCTTCTTCCCTTCCTCTCCTCCTCTACCTTCATCTTTCTCTCCTCTCATTGTGGTTGTATACACATAAAACATCACTTACTCATGAAATAATGAAGATATCAATGTTTGTTAGTGATTCCATAGCTCAAGTTTTGGTAATTGTATCATAGATTCATGGGTTAGTATAAGTGTATAGATTATCTATTTCCATCACTGGCTCACTGCTATGCTCGATCAATTTATTATATTGTGTTCCCATGATGCATATTATTAGTAAAATAAGGCATGAAAGTTGGAAAAATTAACTTTGTAAGATCATGATTCATTACTCAAGAAATAAGCATGAACTAATATTGGTATATACTATTATGTTATGATGCTCAAGTTAAAACAAAGGGTTTTAGAATAATATAGGTACAAAAGTGCGTCTTTTGATCCGATGGACAGAGGGTAAATTACAAGAGTTTACTTAATGTTATAGGAATACGAGTACAAAAGAGTAGTTAGATTTTCCATTTCAAAAATAAAAAATTACATAATCTTTGTTCAACTCTTTTTGGCATACATCCCCAAATTTCTTGCTAACTTTTCTTGTTGATTTTTTTTACCTACTTCCAATTGTTTTCTTGCGGTATCTTTGATTTTCTGTAGAAAGCTTCCCTGAAACATAATGTAAATGATTAAGTACAATGTGATATTTGGCATAAGATTTAATTCAATCTAATCAGAGATTTACCGGTCAGGCTTGAAGACTAAGTAACTGTTTGGCCTAGTTTCTACAAGGGTTTCTTTATCTAAGAAATAGAAATTGGGCCAAACAAGGGTTTTTTAAAAAACAGAAACACTTTCTCAAGAAGCCCAAAACAGCTTCTAGAGTGGGCAAAATGAGAAGCACCAATTTTGAGCTTCTCTACATCAGTTTCTCGGGGAGCTATTTTCCCATTTAATGAAAATTTTTGTTGGACAAAAATATCCTTAACATTTCACAAAAAGACCTCTTTTATATCCCATTAAAAAAAAGAAACCCCTCTTCTCTCTTCTCCTCTCTCATAAACATCAGCTCTTTCTCTCTCCTGAAACACAAACCCCTCAACCCTCAAGGCCAAAAATCATCACCGACGACATGCAATCTGGTCCTCCTAGACCACCGGCGCCACCATTTCGTCCACCCAAGAGGACACAACCAAGCAATAATAAGGTATTAATTTTTTTTTTATTTATGGAAATTTCTTCTCTTTTGTGGGTAGAACCCTAATTTCTTTGCATTGATTTTGAAATAGGAGAAAGATATAAATCTCAGTGGTTCTCCTCATCCAAATCATCCCAATATGTCACGAACAAGAAGTTCTGCCAATGAGGTTAGTGAATTTGGTCCAAAATTTAGATATTGAAATTTTCAATTTTGATTCAATTTAGGCGTTTCATTTCAAATTCTGTATTTTCAATTTTGATTCAATTGAGTTGGATGAACTAGGATTAATATGACAAGTGTTTGGGTAGTGCCGTAGTGAATTTCAAATGACATGGTTTTGTTGGATGATTGATTCAAACCAATTATGGCTAGTTGTTGTTGAAGGGTCCATTTTCTGTGAGGATAAATTAATTAGGAGTATGTTGTATGTTGTAAGGTTTGTATTCTCTTAAAAGGCAAATTCTGGTGAGATATCTCTTAATACCACACATGCACATTTTGCCCCACAAAGCTAAGGCTGCTGGACAATGGACATGATCAACTCTTAATAATAAGTATGATTTATACTATGTAATCATGTAAGTATGTTTTGTTTTATCTCTTGAGTATGTATAGACATATAATAACCTCAAGAATAGTCCTAAATCTTATTAGAACCTCTACTAATTATTAATGTTTGTGTAAACGTAAATAAATTACTCTTGTCAATTGTTTAATGAGAAATTATCCTTCTTGTAGATCTTGATAGAGTATATATTGAAAATGCATATCAATACTTTATTAATAATTGACGGTGTTGTTGTCTTGATAATCCTTTGGAGGATTAGACTCGTGATGACAGAAATGAGCAAATTTTATAATGTTTAAGATCATCCAAATTTTGTCAAAACTTTGATATCAACTTATGAGTTTTATTCTTGTCAACTAACGGATTAGGGGGGGAAAGTAGTGTTCTATCTTTCAAATTTACATATTTTGGTGTACACATACTAATTAAGTCACTTGTCACAACTAGCTTTGATTTCATACTAGTTACACTAGCATATTTAATTTACATGATTTGTGGTCTTGATTGTAGTATATTGTATATAGTAAATCATATTCCAAATCATTTAAATTAGTAGGCTAAAAAAGCTGAGATTAATGATAAATTTGTTGAGATTCTATCAAAATCAAATGAACTAAAGAAGATTTTATTACTGAGATTATAAACTACTCTGTAGAATCTAATTCTTTAGGCACTTTTGTTTTATTACAATTCTTTACACACTTCATGAACATAGAAGCTAAGGTATATATAGCTAGAGGACAAAAATAAAAAAAAGTTGAACTTTTGAACACATGTTTACATACACATTTGGTAGAAACCAATAAAGAAGTGGAATAATTTGGCCAGTATAGATATATAGGGATCATTGCCAAAAAAAAAAAAGTTCATGAAAAAGTTGATGGTACGTTATTTTGGTACAATGGTGTAAAGCAGTAATCTTTGGATTTGATTGAAACTATTTTCAATTATCAGGAATTAAATTTTAAAAATGAATAACTCGTTATACAACATCTATACCAAAGATAAATAATGATACACGGATTATAAAGGATCATATTATGTATTATTGTTGTATGATAAATGCTTGTATGTTGTAAGGTTTGTCAATATAATGCTAGTAGAATTTATAAAGCGTGACATTGGGAGGCAGATTGCATTGTTATGTTGTGTGTATGGTTGGTGAAGCTTATGCGTAATGCACAACATTTCATGGCTTTGTTTGTCTTTAGATTAACGAACAAGTAAAGAGGTCAAAAGCAACTTGGTCTGATGAAACAACTAAGATTTTTTGTGAGGTTTGTGCTGAAGAGGTCCATGCAGGGAATAGACCACACACTCATTTTAGCAAAATTGGTTGGAATAATGTGGTTATAAAGTTCCAACAAAGGTCTAGTAAAATGTATGACCAGAAACAATTAAAAAACAAGTGGGAGAAATTAAAAACGGAGTACACTACATGGAAGAATCTCATAGAAAAGGAGATAGGGTTAGGATGGGATCATGAGAAAAATACAATTGTTGCATCCGATCAGTGGTGGGCACTCAAAGAACAGGTGAGCATAACAATAATCTGATTTCTACATTTCCTTTTTCAAGTAGTTAATTGTAACTAATTACATTTATTTATTTGTATAGGCCAGTCCGGGTGTTGCTAAATTTCGTGAAGCTGGAATCCAAAATTTAACAGAGTTAGAGATCATGTTTGCTAAAATAATCGTTTCTGCTACAACTTCATGGAACCCTTATTCACAAGATGATACTGAAATAGAAGACTCGTCTACCATAGGCAACGAAGAAATAGAAGATGAGGAGCAAGTGGATATTACTATGGATGGTAGTATTAATGAAACAGTATCTCAACAACTTGAAAGTGAAAGCATTGACAAGACCAAAGTCAATACAACATCGGAAGAAAGAGGAAAAAAAACACAAAAAGGAAAGAAATCTAAAGTTAGCACAGCTAAGCTCATGCAAAATGAGCTAAAACGTATTGTTGGTGCGATGGAGAATTTTTCTCAATCTAGTGCTACTGTAACTTCAAAAAGAACTGACCTTCCTGGTTGTAGCATTGGAGGGTGTCTAACATTGCTTGCTACAACACCAGGGGTTGAATTAGGAAGTGAGCTTTATATGTTAGGAACTCGTTTATTTGTGAAACGAGAATATAGAGAGATGTTTGTTGGTATTCCTGATGAAAATATACGGAGTGTTTGGCTTGAGCAAGAATTGGAAAGGGAGAAAAAAGCTTCTCAACGTTAATTTTTTTTATTTGTTATGAAACATTGTATTTATGCTTTTATTGCTACTCTCTTTAATTACCGTGTTGTAACAAACTAACTTTCTTATTTATATCAGTTATTTTGATTTTCTTAGTATTTGTTATATATCATTATCATTATACTTTCTTGAGTAATATTAGCTTTTTATAGTTGCTTTGTTATTTAAGGTTTACTTTAAAGTAAACAATTTTAATTGGTTCCTTGTTTTTTTTATAATCAGATTAGTTCAAATGGAAGTGCTTATGATGATGTAATGGATGAATCCTCCTCCGAAGAAGAAGACGATGAAGAGTTAGTACTTCAAGAACAACTGAGGGGTAAACAAATGATGTTATATGCTGCCACAGGGGTAACGATACTTACCAAATACTATCTTAAATATTTATGTAAACAACCTACTAGGATTTCGTTATGTTCTGGATGGCAATGGTTGCAAGAGGTTTTATCTACACCAGGTGACAGTTATAGGATATTAAGAATGGAACCCCATGTGTTTTATAGTCTTGCAAAATTATTAGTGGATAAATATGGATTAAAGTCAACTAGAACCATGCCTGCTGAAGAAGCACTCGGAATATTCATATATTTATGTGCACAATTTCAATCTAATCGTAATATGCAAAATCGCTTTAAACATTCTGGTGAAACGATAAGTAGAAAATTCAATGAAGTTCTTGAAGCAATGACAAGATTTTCTAAAGATATTGTAAGACCTTCTGATCCAAACTTCAAGGAGGTTCCAACCAAGATACGAAATAATTATAAATATTAGCCACATTTCAAGGATTGTATTGGTGCCATTGACGGAACTCATATTCCATGTGTTGTTTCGGAGGAGGATAAAATCCCTTACATAGGGCGCAAAGGTATCCCTACACAAAATGTGTTAGCAATTTGTGACTTTGACATGTTATTTACATATTTTGTTGCTGGATGGCCGGGATCTGTTTATGATAATCGAATCTTAAAGGATGCAATGGAAGACCCCAAGAAATATTTCCCTCATCCAACCGAAGGTATATATTTATGAAATTATTATGCGTATAATCGTTACCATTATTATATACTATGGTGTCATTATCTAATATTATACAATGTACAGGAAAATATTATGTTGTTGACGCAGGCTATCCGAATATGAAAGGATTTTTGGCTCCTTTCAAAGGTGAACGATACCATGTTCCTGATTTTCGTCGTTCAACACAACCTCCAAATGGTTTCTATGAAGTCTTTAATTATTCACATTCGTCGTTGAGAAACATTATAGAGAGAACATTTGGTGTCTGGAAAAAAAGATGGAGGATATTATCAATTATGCCCAGCTTTCCGTTGGAAACTCAAAAGAAACTTGTTGCAGCTACTATGGCTATGCATAACTATATAAGAAGACACGCGCTTGAAGATTTGGAATTTGATAAATGTGATGCAGATCCTTATTATATACCTGAAGTTGAAGGGGATGTGGATATTGGAGGCAACCCGGTAACTACTCTTGAAGAACATGATGGATCAATGGATGATTTTAGTATGGAGTCTATTCGCTACAATATTGCAACTTCTCTAATGAGTCGTTGATTGTAACATTATTGGATCTTTTATTAGGAATAATTATATTAGACATTATGTTTGTAATTATGAACGTATGAAACTTTTGGATATGAATTATTAATATGAAATTTAAAAATCTAAGTATTTAGATTTATGAAATGTTCAAAATTTTAAATTAAAATTTTATCTTACAAGCAATTATAAACAATTTGCTAACCAAAATTAAAAAAATAATAATAAAAAAAAAACTACTATTAACAACAAGGTACAAGAACTTAATACTAGTTTATTCTCCCAAATAATTTTTTTTTAAAAAAAAAACCTGATATGGGCCAAACAAGGTAAAATAGTTTCTCAATCTAAGAATCACTTCTAATTTTTGATGGGCCAAACAAATTTGTTTCTTACAAGTGTTTCCCTAGAAATAGTTTCTGGAAAACTACTTCTGGGAAACAGAAGTTGTTTTTCGGAAGCTTGGCCAAACAAACCCTAAATTACAGTATGCAAACCACTTCATAATAATACCCCAAAAAAAAAAGCTCAATTGTGATTAAAAATGATTTGA
The DNA here is from genome assembly GCF_948465745.1 of Chenopodium album. NCBI lineage: Eukaryota > Viridiplantae > Streptophyta > Magnoliopsida > Caryophyllales > Amaranthaceae > Chenopodium > Chenopodium album. The sequence continues at coordinate 14,603,129 of NC_137853.1, read as the reverse complement.
GTAGATTAATAATATTGCAATCCTCTGAAATTAGCTAATGGGTGCTGAGATTACCCCCGTGTAACCAATTTCTAACAAGCTCAAAAATGCCAACAAAGGTAGCCTGTAAATTACTTGCAAGATAACAATTTATTTACCCATCTATAGTATGTTTTATAGTACAATTATTCTAAGTTCCCTAAGAAAATAGTATGACTAAACCTCTTGAGTAACCCCTAACCGAGTACACCCCATTTCCTATCTATTTAACCCATCAAGGTTGTGACGTAATTCGTATTATACTATTATGCAATTATACATCTAAAAATGGGCATGTCATGCATGGAACTCTACAAAGTCCAAACTGTTAAATCACTATATATATATATATATATATATATATATATATATATATATATATATATATATATATATATATATATATATATATATATATATATATATATATATATATATATATATATAACCAACCTATGTAGGACTCGAACCTACACATACGTGCAATAGCACATTTGTAACACCCCAATAATTCTCCCTTTTCCAAACCACTTACTTTAAATAAAATAGTGGAGAACTATTGACATGTTACCGCCACGTGTTAAAACGTTAAGGCTTTATCAAAGTATTGCAGCGGAAAATCAAACTTAAGTCTTTAAAATAACATAGTTTAGAAAGCGAATAAGTCAAAGCTTACAAATTGGAACCATGTAAGGCCCTTATTTAAAACCAAACCAATATTAAAAATCCAAAACATAAACGAAATAGCAAAATATAAATAAGTTCAACACAAGAATCGAATACTCTCAACCACGCCAAACCCTTGACAATGTGTATGTCAAAATCCCGAACTTCACATCATCAAGATAACCTGTGTGATACTGCTCCCTTATAATACAAGTGTAATAATTGGATCATCACAGGGTCATTGAAAGGCGAAGGCCATGACCAAAAGAAAGACACATACAAAAGCACGCAATCAGCAAAGCTGAGTACATACAAGCTACAACGTACCAAACCTAGCATGCTCAATTAATTAAAGTAAATAAACATACAATGTGAATACAATAATCAAGACTCCACACTTAAACAATTCAATTGACTCAACATACTTACTAACTAATTACAAACACTTGAATCTATATTTAATTTAATTAATTTAGTTTGGAGTAAGCAATAGACCAGGCTGTCCAATCCACCAAATCATTTTGGTCCCAAATGACCATTTGAAATAAAAGTTTAGCGCGATGCAAGAATGGGCGCGACTCCATTCTCACAAAGTTAGTCTAGGATCCCATCTAACTTTCATTATAAAATAAAATGTAAATACCAAAAGAGAAGAGGACATGTTGATCAAACAAGCCTCGAAAAGCCACGGGCTACCACCGTGTACCCCAACCCATAATTGTCAATACTCTAGAAGTGCACGCTTTTCAGAGTTTTATTGCTCATCCATGTTTCACTTTACGTGATTACAATTTTAATTAATAGTCGACTCATTCAAGAAGACCATACATAACAATCATACATCAATTCATTTTTAATCTTATTTAGGACAATGGTGATCACATCACAAATTGACCTTTAATTCCATTAAACTTCCAAATTATCCAAAATTGTTGAACATAGTCAACCCACCTAGCCATTTCGGCTTAATCCACCTTTACTCAACATACTAACAAGTTATGATTGAGTAATAAATAAATAAATAATAACCTTGTGGAATAATTAGTAAGTTCATTCCACTTAAACCATTCAATTCCAATCCTTTAATAATCCAAATGTGGTTAACAAACCAATCCAATAAAATATGTTTGTATCAACATTCCATACAAACAATTAATCCAATATAATTCAACACACTTGCATCCATAATTCCATACAAGAATAATTAATTCACCAAAATATGCCTCATAACATAAATACATGAATTAATTAAATATATAACCAAACAATTTCCATCCAAGTGTTCTCTAATCATGAAACTAAGTTCTTTCCTTTTGGTACCTAAACATGATACTACTTGCAACGAAGTAGACATGTACGTACCTCGTATAAACAATCCTTTGAGCCACTTTTAATCACTTAAAAGTCTCCTAAGTAATAATCACTTCATAGAAAACAACCAACAACAATAAATAAATACTTAACCAAAATTCCAGCAATATAATTTAGATTAAAAGTCCTTAAAACTTCATCAAAAACATGTTTTTATCCTTAATTAATCAATAGAAATTGACTAGGAACAAAAGCCCCAAATTAATTAGTCATTAGAACCCTAAAATCCCAATTTGATTAAATTAAAACTCTAGGTTTATAAATTATAAAATCTGAAAATTATAACATAATTAAAATCTGAAATTTATAAGTTTAAGCTATCAAAAACATGAATTTGATACTAAAAATATAATCTTTATACTACAAAATCAAAACCCAAAACAATTTAATAATAAACAAGATAGTAGAGCAAAAATAAAAGGAGGAGGAAAGGGCAGCCATGGTGGGCCACTGGTGGGTCGCCGGTGGGTCGCCGGCGGCGGGCAGCGGGCGGCGGTGTGGCAACAGCAGGTGGCAGTTGGGGGTGGCAGCAATGGTGGTGAGTAGTGAGGGTTTCCTCACGTAGGAGAGGAGGAAAAAGAAAGAAAGAAAAGAAAGAAAAAAAAAAGAAAAAAAAAAGAAAAAGGAAAGGAAAAGAAAAATAAAAATAAAAGAAATAAAATAAAGGAGAAAGTAAATTAGACTAACCTTTTGTGTGGAAAAAAATTTGGGGATGTATGGGGTATTTATAGGAGAGAGAGTGGTGTAGGGTTAGTTTAAGATTGGGCCTCATAAAAAAAATAATGGGCCAAATAGATAAATGAAATGGGCTAGCTTTGTTTAATATATATGGCATAAATTGTAGAATGAACAATTAAAAATCCTTTTTGAACAAAATCAATCATCAACCCAAAAATAATTTGTAACTTTAAAACTTAAATCCCGGAAAACACACATAAATATTATAAATAAAATAAAAATTCATTTATAATATATTTATAAATACGGGGGATTACAACATTGCTCTACCATTTGAGCTAATAGGCTTTCCATAAACTTTATTGAAATCGACATAAATTATAGCATCATAAACGCCCAAACATAGCAGAGATTTGAAAAGCAAATTACCTAATGCCAAGGTGAAGACAAAGCATCAAACCTTGAGAATGAAGTTTAATTAGGTTTCATTTATCCACTCTTGCTGCTCTGCGCCATCCTCACACCCCCAGTCACCCAACATCATAAGCCCAACTCGCTATGACACAATAAAGCCCACCACAAAGCAGACACATGACTACATAAAAGCACGTCTATCTGGTCCAAACACACAACATACTCTTAATGTGTCAACCACAAAGCAGACACATGAGGTAAGTGTCGACATACTCGTCCGACGCGTAATCAACGCTAAAAATATTATTTAGTTATCTAATTAAGAAGTTTTGTTGAATGTTGTGTGCTTGTAAACAGTTGCATTGAGGTAAGTGTGTGTTGATAGGTGAAAGAATGTTAGTATGTTTAAATACGCTTATGTACTCAGCTTTGCTGATTGTGTTTTTGTGTGTTATTGGCCTTGTCTTTACCTTGGCCCTATGATGACCCAGTTTTAATGGAGAGTAGTGGAAACAAGTAGAGATAAGCTTTCAGGTTATTGAATCATATTTATAACAGGGATTGAGTGAAGAGCGAATCATGCTAATTTCTATTAATTTATGATGTTTTTAATGCTTTGATTATTTTATGATATTATTATTCGTGAGACTAACATAAAGTTTGAAGTTACTTTGGTTTTTAATAAGGGCCTACAATGGTTCTAAGTTGTAGGTTGATTTTATTTGACTTTACTTTCATTTGGTTGACTTTTTTAAGTTGACTTGTTTGAATGGTTTGAACTTAGTCTGATGTTGTGTGTCTTTGATAGTTTCCTTAGCCGTTTTCATGGTGGCGGTAATGTCTTAGATTTTCTTATTTCGAGTTTAAAAGAGCAAAACAAGTATTTTAAGGGAAAAAGAATTTATAGGGTGTTACAACTATGAGTCAGCAAAAAGTTCAAGGACGACGATGAGTTAACAATTAGTTGTTTAGAAAGCTCAATGATTTTTTGGTTTATTAAATAAAGTCTAGCTCAACAACTCAGTTACTTCACTGATCCCATAATATTTTTTTTTATTAGAAACAGAATCCCATAATCATAATTGAGCTATAAATAGTAAGTTATTACAGTATAATTCATATAGTCACTTTTACATCAAGTATCAACTAATCTGAATTATTAATTTCTAAAAAAAAATTTTTAAAAAATCTAATCTAATTATTAATAAACAACTCACAACCTTTAATAATCAAAACATAACAAACCACAAATTCAATCAATAACTGTATAAGAACAGATATGTAAATCTAAATCACTGTATAATTATTAAAAATTAAAAAAGATGTGAAGTCTGAAACTGAACAAATCAAGATTAATTTGGACTAATAAAATTAACCCCACTATCAGTATTATCATGTGGAATCCTTACAAGTTCATTTCTATTGTAAGATTCAACAACTTTACCAAAGGTTGCCTCCATTGTTAAGCAATGAAATCCTCAGCAAATTCAACCCAAAATGTGGAAGATTTTATATGGGCCGGGCTAGGGTATTTTGGGAAGATTGAAATGGGTATATGCTCATTTTGTAAGAAACCCAAGCAAATGAAAAGGGTATATCTTTTTCTTCCAATTTTCGTTCTTGGTTAAAGAATTTTTGTGTTCTTGCCATCAATTGAATTCTCAAAGTGCATGTGCGTCATTTTTCTCCTCTCCCTTTTTTATTGGATTGCAGCAAGTAATTAAAAGGTTTTGCAAGTGGGTCGACGGTGGTTTCAATGGGTAATAGGTAGGACAGGGGTTTGTAATTGTGGTTTCGGTGGGGCTGGGGCTAGACCTGGCAAATAGGTCATTCGGGTCAGGTCATTTCGGGTCGGGTTAACTTGGGGTCAAAAAGTTATCGGGTCGACTGATAATCGGGTCGGGTCGGGCATCGGGTCAACACTTCGGGTCGAGTTCGGGTCGAATCAAGTTTGGGTTCGGTCAGTTTGGGTTGGGTCAATTTTCGGGTCGGGTTACTTCGAGTCGGGTTAATTTTCGGGTCGACTTTTGGTCAGGTCATGTTCGGGTGATGCATAGCGTTAAATTCAACTCTGCATATATATATATATATATATATATATATATATATATATATATATATATATATATATATATATATATATATATATATATATATATATTTATTTATTTTGTGACGAAAAACTCACTATATTTATTAAGCTTACTTTTTTCATGGAATGTAGTAATTGTTTGACTTTTATTGACTTTTTTTTTAAAAAAAAAAAAATAAGATAGAGAATCAATTTCATGATCTCCTGAAATTAAGAGGGATGCACTAACTAATTGAGGTATACCTCACTCTCTTATCGATTTTAGTTTTAATACTCTTATTATCATTGTCACTCTCTTAGTTTTAATAATTTCTTTGTGTTATTCTTATACTCCCTCCGTCCCAAATTACTCGCAACGATTTGACATTTTACACTATTCACACATCTTAATTTTTTTTTTAGCTATTATATGAAAGTCAATGTAGTCATATAAGATGTTGTTAGGTCTATTTTAATGTATAACTAGATGTAAGCCCGTGCGATGCACGATTCTAGTAAATCATTTTATTTAATTAAAATTTTTGTATATTTATGAAGATTATTCATTAGATATATGGATAAAATTCATAATATCATAAGATAATTTTTTAATTTAAAACTAAAATCATCTTTTGTTGTTTTATTTATTTTACGTGACGCTTGAATTTAAAATCCTAACTAACCTTATTCATAAATTTTGCTTATGTGACAATTTTAATTTTTAATTCAAAAAAATGACAAATCTTGATTTTTATTGATTAAAATAAGTCTTTTGCCTATGCAATTTTTTTAATGTACTCATTCTGTTTAAAATGTTAGTATCATTTATAATTTTTTAACTATTAAAAATTAGGAAAAATTGCCCGGAATAATCCCACCTTTGGGCCGTCTGCTAAAAATAATCCTACCTTTGGATTTTTTTAAATAATCCTACCTTTGGATTATTTTTAAATAATCCCACCTTTACCCCCAATCTGCTCTCAATGGTCCCAAGTGACCGGTTACCTGCTAGAAAAGTAGTTTTTTTTTTTGGGTTTAAAATACATGTGTCACCATACAATTTGTCTAAAATTTTAAATTAAAAAATAATGAATTTTTTAAAAAAAAAAGCCCAGCCACCCCCTACCCCTCCCCACCAGCCCGACCTCCCAACCCCCCGTGAGCGGCACCGGCGCACCTACAACCTCCCTCTACCGGCCAAGTCTTAGCTCAAAGTTTAACAGAGCCACAACCCAAAAGTGAACATCCCCATCTCAGATTCTATGTATATTTCTCCAATTTCAAAGCAATCAATTTAGAGCTTACAAACTTAGCTTCAATGGCATCCACTCATTGAAATGGGTATCCTTACAAATTGCCTTTCTTAATCCTCATTTCTTCTGGGTACTAAACCCTTTTCTTCTTCAACCTTTTCTCCTCTTCAATTCAATCAAAACCCACACTTAATCGGAAGTTCTATTTTTTCGGGGAAAAGGGTTGTGTGATTTAGGGAAAGGGGGGGAACAATAGGGGATGTTCGGCACGGCGCCGGTGCCGGCTTGGGGATGGGGTTCTTGGCGCGCCGATGCCGGGGAGGGAGGCAGGAAGGCCGGGTTGGGTATGGATGGGTAGAGGAGCTGGGGAGGGGTTTCGAGGGTGGTTCAGGGGAAGTCAGGCGCGCCTGGTTCGTGAGGGAGAAAGGTGGTTTAGGGGAGGGTGTTCAGCCGTGCCGCCGACACCGTCGCTGGCGTTGGGGGTCTGGCGATTGGAGCAACGGTGCAGGGGTGTTACGGGGGCGGGGAAGGATGCTAGTGGTGGTTTTTAGATAATTATTGTTTTTTTTTTTGAAAATCAATATATAATTATTGTTTTATTATTTTGTCTTTTAAAAAAAATTAACTTATTTTAAATTTTGTTTTATTTTATTTTTATTTTTTTGACAAATCACAGGCCGACATGTGTCAAGTAACTTGTTATAACAAGTTATATGATCGGTTGGGACCATTTTTAGCGGATTGATATCAAAGGTGGGATTATTTAAAAATAATCCAAAGGTGGGATTATATTTAGCGGACGGCCCAATGGTGGGATTATTCCGAGCAATTTTTCCTATAAATTATGGGAAATTAGTAATATGAGATTTAATTTTATTCGTTTCGATAAGTATATTATTAAAATCAAACTTTTATAATATATGGTAGGAGAGATTAAAGATAATTGCGATAAAAAATTTTCATGCATATATTAGTTTTTTTTTTATTTTGTTTTGAGAGAAGATAATTATTAGTTTTTTTTAATAATTTAAATTTTAATTATTTACTATTCGTTGTTTTTACCTATTTGTCAAAATTATTTAATCTTTTACTTTTAAAATAATTAGCAGGTAAAGCCACCAATGTATTTAAAATACTTTTGGACATCTTTATTTTTTAAAAAAAAATAGAAATAGCTCCACAGAAATTTTAAATACACAAAATTTGAAATATACTTGCATTTTTAAACAGATTTGAACATTCAACATATACGCCTTTCAAAATTCATTTTTTGTACTTCCCAAAAAAAAAAAAAAAAAAAAAAAATTCATTTTTTGTATATTTAAGTACAGAAGTCAAATAGTCTCCTGGACCTCAAAATATTAAAAAAAAAACAAAAAAAACAAAAAAAAAAAAGTATAAAACTGAAAATCAATCAATGAGACTTAGATTAGTAGAGTATGAATCAGTAAGAACGTAGCGGAGACATCATACGATGGATTATCCATCATCACTCCAACAAATTATTCTCATCATCTTCAATCTTACCACCATAATAATTACAGAAAAAGACTACTAACGAAAAAAAAAAAAAAAAATAAAAAGAAAAATTCAAATCCTTTTAATTTCGTTAAAGAAAACAAGCTTAATGAATTTCGTTATGCGGCAGACTTGTATATTTATAATACTACGCCCGAGATTAAACCCTAAATATAAATCCGGAAATGGGCCTGTAAAAGCCCAATGAATTAAACGATGCGTTTTTACGCGCGTTAGAAGCTGAGTACCGCGAATTCAAACGATGCGTTTTATGGTTCCTTTCAATTTGGGGCGACAGACTGAGAGAGATTGCTAGTGGCTTTTTATGGGAGATTTATTGGGTAAGATTTTATGCTTTAGATGATTTTTTGCATGTTTTTGATTAATATAATTATTGTTTTTATTGTGTTAAAAACTCATTTACTCATAAATTTATCAATGCTTTATAATATGGTTGCATAAATTTAATATTGTGGGTTGGACCATCTTTTGTATTTTTTTTGTAGCAAAAAAATTATCTAATATAATTTCAGAAAGAAGCTATGTAATAGTGTAATGTTATGTGATGATTTGAGTGGGTTCATGTTAGTTTTTTTTTTTTTTTTTTTTTTTATTATTTTTATTATTATTATTATTTTTTTTATTACAGTTATAGATGATAACTGAGAATATTGTTGCATTCAATTATTGTAAATTTCATACGTTTTTTTTGGGAAATTTGTATTTATTACTGCATTATAATTTATAAGTAATTTGTTCTTATCTTCGTGTGAATCTTGGAGCATGTCTGTCATCTGGAAGACACACTGATTTTTTTTATTTGCTTTGACAATTAAAAAACAGATATTCTGGTTTGTCCTTTTGATTTTCACTCCGGTTCAATCCGGTTATAATGGTACAGAGTAGATTATAAAAGCAATAAGTAATTAGCTGCAGTAGGAGATGAGACTGTTGTTGCTACAATTTTAGCTTTAACTTATTCCGTTCAAGATGTTTTTGCGAAATGTGCTGTAAATTGTCACTGACTGATATGTTTGATTGTCTACGATGCTTCTGTAAGCAAAAGTTGACTAAACTGTGAATTTGTTGTTGTTTTGGAGAAAAAGAAATTAGTAATGTTATATTCAATTACCTTACTGCACTTGTATGTCGTAGATATGTTGAAACATCAGTTTGTTCTATCATACTGCTACATTTTTGCGCGCTTTGCAGTTATCTGTTATAACTGTTATGATGTAGTAAGTGAGATTTGTAAAATTGTAAAAAATGTTAGCCATGGTCCTTTCCACTATTTGGTTATAGAATGGAAAATAATGCATACTTTTCTCAGAATAGTGAGTTTATTCAGTTTATCAAGGAAAATTGCGCTTGGTTTTGTTATAGGAAAGTTGTCTTCGTATCCATTAGACCACTACTACTACTTAAATTTTTGGTTATCTAGGTTTTTATTTATTTATTTATTTATTTTTATTAGAATTAGTTATTGTCACTCCTAGGTGATGCCCCAGGTTATTGTACAAACACAAATTAAATAGAGTTATTGTTGAGATTAGTGTCTTTATAAAAAGTGATATATGTCATTTAAAATTTAATTTTATACACATAATTGAAGACCAAAAATTTCATTAGCTGAAATTTAAAAACCTTGATTTTTAGATTAGTCATAATGTGGTCACAATCATGGTAACGGTCACAGAACTGCTTTTGTAGGATATGCGGGCGGTTTGTGGCTAGTGTGGCCTAGTATTTTGGTCACGTTAGCTCAAAGGACTTGGCATGTTAGTGTTGAGCATCTATATGTCTCCAAAAAACAAAACACCCAATAAATGTGAAGCCAGCTCAAGGTTTCACCTTGCTCCTTGTTCTGAGCTTCTTTCAGCATGTTGGGGCTCGGGATGACCTTCAAGGGCTGTGCCATGCCTGGACCAGTCCATTTTACTTGGTGACCTATTGCTGAACGGCCAGCAGATTATTGGCCGTGCTGTATTAGCCCCTGCTGATCTGACTGGCACAAGGCCTTGTCTGACACGACTCATTTCCTTGCTAGGTTCTTGTATTGTCAATAGTATGTAACTAATTTACTAGATTATAGCAGGTATTTGCTTAAATACAATAAGTACATAGCTGAGTCACCTGTTAGTTTAAGGATGGTCGAGTTATTTTCTCCTAAATGTTATTGTATGTCCTTTTTTCAAGGATTTCCGTCCTTAACCTAATAGTATTTTAGTATGGCTCAATTAGGAGTGGTTTTGCAACATAGAGTAGGCTGTTAAGATTAAAATTTCCAAATCTGTTTTTTCTTGCTTCAGCATTGATGAATTGTAGTTTTGTGTTTGTTTCACATAGGTTTGCCATGCTTAAGAAAATGTGTGTGTGTGTGTGTGTGTGTGTGTTATTCTTAGGAAGAATATATGAAGCTAACATTTGCAACCTTGCCCCTGTATTGGAAAGCTGTACAAGTATTATTATTTTTGCTGGGATCTCGTTTAGTAATTTTCACTGCAAAGTAGCCTGCACTCATTAATTCAGTACCCAATAGGTAAACATGAGGGGTTGGAGATCATGTTTGTTAATTGCTGATTAGCCTAGCTAGCCAATTACATTTGCTGTTAATACTGGATAATGTGGTTGCAGGTATGTCTTCTGTTTCGTTTATGTAACCAGACTTTGCTTTTTCTGTGTTAAAGAAGTGTCCAGTGCTGCATAATGATAGAAATAACCTTTGCTTGGGTCACGATAGGGATGCAGCTTGCATCTTCTGTTTCATTCTTGTGTCAGACTACATATTTGAAATGGCAGCTTTACGGCAGCTGTTATTCAGTGGTGGAAAGTTAACATCATAATGAACTTGGGTGCTTAATCTTTGGTGAAGAATAACTCATCATCATAGTCTGTGTCATGCAGAAAAGAAATTGGAGAATAACAAACAAGTGATCTTGTAAATGGCTAAACACTTCATATTAAATTCATTGAGGCATTGTAAAACCTTTCCCCAGCTTCATCAAATTCATGCTCATGCTATTACTACAGGCTTCCTCACTCTACAACCCTGTTTTCTTCTTCCAAACATTCTATGCACTATTGCCCGCCTTGCTGCTTCAAATTGTGTCCTAGCTTCTTCGAATAGGACCAACTATGCTATATCAGTGTTCAATCTAATCCGATCGCCAACCACTTTCTGCTACAATACAATGATGCGAATTCAGAACCTCTTTTCTTCACCTGCGTCAGCCCTCATACTCTTCAAAGATATGCTTCGTTTTTCGATTCCTCCTGACTTTCACACTTATCCTTTTGCCATCAAGGCCTCTACTAATCTCCAAGTACCTTCAACTTCTGCTGCCCTTCATTCCCTTACCGTGAAATCTGGCTTCATTTCTGACATATACGTTCTCAATTCCATACTTCATGCCTATGCTAGGTTGGGCAGCCTCGGTGATGCTTGCTTGTTGTTTGAAGAAAGTACCCATAAAGATATTATATCCTATAATGCATTGATTGATGGCTTTGTAAAGGCCGGAGACATTGAGACAGCACGTCTGCTCTTTGATAAAATGGCTATTCGTGATGCTGTCTCGTGGGGTACTCTGATTGCTGGGTATGCACATATGAAGGAATGCCAGGAAGCCATTGATCTCTTCAATAGCTTGCTTGGTTCGCCATCTGGTGTTCGTCCAGATAACATTGCTCTGGTTTCTGCTCTTTCTGCCTGTGCACAACTTGGAGATCTGGAGCAAGGCAGCGCAGTTCATGAATATTTAATCCAAAACAGGATTCGAGTGGATTCCTTTTTATCGACTGGCTTGGTGGACTTGTATGCCAAGTGTGGCTATGTTGAGAATGCCATAAATATATTTGAATCAAGTCCTGACAAGAATTTGTTCACATGGAATGCTTTGTTGATGGGCCTTGCTGTACATGGCTATGGCAGAAAATGCTTGGATTATTTCTCCCGGATGATAAAGGAAAGAGTTCAACCTGATGGTGTCAGCATCTTGGGTATTTTGGTTGGATGCAGCCATGCAGGTCTAATAAATGAAGCACGTAAACTTTTTCAAAACATGGAGGCTATCTACGGTGTTCGTCGAGAACTGAAGCACTATGGATGCATGGCTGATTTGTTTGGACGTGCTGGTTTAATTGGAGAAGCATTAGATATGATAGAACACATGCCGATTCAAGGTGATATCTATACCTGGGGAGCTTTGCTGGCTGGCTGCAGAAAACATGGCATGGTTGACATTGCTGAGGAAGCAGCTAAACATGTGCAGAAGTTGAACCCTGAAGACGGCGGTCTCTACTCAGTAATGGTGGATATCTATGCCACATCTGATATGTGGGATGATGTTGCCAAGACACGGAGTATCATAAGGAATAGAAGGACCACGAAGAATGCTGCTTGTAGCTTGATCAAATTGCATGGCATTAATCATGAGTTTATAGCTGGTGATTATTTGCATCCTGAAACTGAGGAGATATATATGGCTTTGAGTTGTCTGTCAAATCATCAATTTGAAGCTTGACCTCAACTTTAATGAAAGCTGGTGATTATTTGCATCCTAAAACAGAGAAGATATATATGGCTTTGATTTATATGTCAAATCATCAATTTGAAGCTTGACCTCAACTTTAACAAAATGTGGGAATGGTACAGTTTCCATTACCAGCGTTGGTTGTTTCCCTTTCATCTTTTTGGCCGCTAGTCAGACCTCAAATTCAAAATTCTTCATTTGACAGATTCAATGTACTCTACAGTATACCAAGTATGTGTCACAACTTATCTTGCTTCGGAAAATAATCTATAAATGGCTAATGGTCAGTGTTTTCTCCATGACGTTTATGGTTTGCTTTTGCTTTCAGTGTAGCAGGTTGTTCACATCATGTCTCCTACATTGAGCAAGTGGGAAATGAAAAGAAGTCTTTTAAGCTGGATGCATTTTTAGAAGGATCATATGGGAACAGGTATTTGCACTGCTGATTCCTTTTTTATCATTTCATTTATCATTCTCTGACCCCCACTCCCCTTCCACCACCTCAGCTGGTCATCTGGCGGGCAGAATGGAACTCAATATAATTATAATTACGATGGTGGATAACAATGATGTAAAACAAGTATAATTTGATAAAAATAGTTATTGATTGAAAGTTGGTTTGCAATGTCTTGAATTTATTGATTGTAGCATGGTGCCCATTGTAATGCATATTCCGCACAATTTATTAGCTTGCAGCATTACTTGCTGGAAAAATCTTTTATTATTACTTTATTCTTTTGTTTGTGAAACTCTCTTACTGAGTTGTAGCTTTCATTCCAAACTCTTAACTACAGCAACTATCTGCATTGTTATTATTAGTTCTCTCCCTGCATGTACCCCTTATATTTGTGCTTCGGTTTAAGAATCCATCCTCTTTGTTGATGTCCTTGTAACTTTGTAAGTACCTACATAGCTATAGTTAAATGAATTTTAGACTGCCAAACATATTTCAAAATTTAAGGTGCTGGTGAGAGTGGAGTATCTAATATCTTTTGTTGAGAGAAATGCTTCTTAACATATATGCGAAATTATTAGATTATCACTTCTTAACATGCTGCCTAGCTCTTATGACAATAGGCAAACTCAAGATTGGTACAAAAAGGACACTTTACTGAAAAGAGCACGAAAGTGCCCTGTATCAAGATGCTTCTTATTTGATATCTATACTCTTTGATAATTTATTTACTTGGAAAATTTTCTTAGGGGTCGTATGGTTGGATAATTTGGAATGGAGTTAGAATCCATTCCATCTAGTTTTTTGTTTGGCTGAGGTTTTTAGTAATGAAATCTCATACCCAAGGGGTACTAACTACCCCCATACCCATGAAATCTTATAGCCACCTCTCTCCCTAAGATTCACAATCAATTCTATTAATGAAGGATAGAATCTATTCCAACAAATAAAACCAAACAACTTTGGACTAATATGGGTTTTAGAATCCATACCTCTCTAGTATGAGATTCAATACCAATCCATTCCAACTTGATAAACCAAACAACCCCTTAGTGCAATGGGCCTGACTTGGGAAGACAACAACTTGAAGATCTCTTCCTTTTTGTATTCCCCATCTTTAGACAACATAAATATTTGGTGACATGGCATAGTGGAAGGACTACTTTGCTTATTACTAATAGGGGCGAAGTTCGGCTTTGGTTTGGATATGGGAAAAGCCGAAAAGTCCAATCCATTTTGGAACTTGAGCTCAATCCAATCCTGATTTCACCAAGTCCAATTTGATCCAATTTGTTTTAGAACTAGGTAATTTGGATCCAATGCATTAATCAAAATTAATAAAAACTTCTCGTTATACTTATTTGTTTATTTTTATCATAATAATCCATGAACCTTTTTTTTTTTCCATTATTAAAGAAATGAAAACTAATGCTTACAAACCTAAACATTAACCCACATGCCTTACATAAGTGTTGAAGGCCTACATATAAGTCATAAAATATAACACCAAAATATATTTTGTTAAACAATACACCAACATATTATAAATCTTAAAGAGAATTAATTAATTTAATTATTTCGGTTTGTTCGATTTATGGATCCAAATATTCTCAATCCGATTAGATTAATATATCTGATTTATGAAGTTTGAGTCCAATTTAATCTAATTTGAATAATAGTCCAATCTGAATTACCAATTCATTTTGGATTTGATTTAAGATTTGAGCTGAATGACTTTCACCTCTTGTACATAATAAACACTGCAATGTATCCATGGATCATGAAGATTTTTGTCCAATAGTTCTAAGAGCTAACGATTAGTGGAAAATTTGACAATCTTATCTGGAAATCAGAACAAAGAACTGGATGGAATGGGAGTTAAATAAACCAGAATAATTCTCTTCTAATTGACAAAGCAAATAGAAGAAAAGCCTCAGTGTGTCTTCACATGCTCCTAGATTTACAGGAAAACAAGAAAAAATAACTTATAATGCATTAATTATAAAGCAGAGAAAAGGATAACATCTTTACATTGACATACGTATATACCAATTTCCCAAATAAAAATGAAACTTTAAATGCACAAACACTCTCATTTATCATCTATCACTGCAAACAAAAATAAATGCAATAGTAAACTTAAATCTATTACTCCATTTCATTTTCTTTTTTTTTTTTAATCAAACTATATGTCAAATCTCACTTAGATTTAAATATTTCTAGGGCAGGTATGTTTACATCATCATCTATGACTCCATTCCCTTTCTTTTTTTTAATCAAACTTCTAAGGGTTTTACCTTCCTTTTCCCTCCTATCTCTTTCTTGATTTAATATCCTTTTCCTTTGTTTTGGCAAACGCCTCCTAACTATCACCCCAAAGTCACACTTATAGTTTCCTCATTTCTACCCTTCTTACACAATCCATAGCTAATCCTATCCACCACCACAACCTTTTTCTTTTGCTCCTTAACACATTACCCCCAATTCAAGCATGTTTTAAATGAAAACAGTAGTACACGTATCCACTCTTAGTGAAGCCAAGCCGTTTTTTAGTTAATTCGAGTAAACTTGACAAAGTTTATTGCTGTTAAAGTAAAATTAAAATTAAAAAAAAGAAGTATAATTAAGCTTGAACGAGCTTTGAAAATTCTTGTTCGAACATGGCTTATGTAGAGTTTTGCTTCTTCGTGTTTTGTTCACAAACGTGCTCTTTTTAATTTAAGATTCATCTCTAGCTTGACAAAATAAATGACCCTTAGATTACCTTAAATACAATACTTTAAAAGTTCTATACAAGTATCTAATTTAATTGAAGTTTTGTTTTTTTTTTTTAATCACTTTTGTAATAAGGGTCATATTGCCCAAATATTCATGTGTAATGAAACCTTCGATTTAAAATATACATAGATACTAGAGTAATTTGAAATGTTGAATTTTTCTTTTCCGAGATTGAACATTATTTAATCTAGCTATACTCCAACATTAGTATGCTTACAAATGCACTTAAGCGGGTTGCTCACAAACGTTGACGAGTCTAACATGAAGTTATCTGAGAATTTCAAATTTTTATTCGATGTTGTTTATAACTTAACAAATGTGTATTGATCGAGCTTTAACCAATTGCTAAGAACTCAATAGCTCTAAGCAGGATTTTGATTTTAGGTGTAATAAGCAAGGAATAAAGAGATTATAAGCTGCATATAATGAATGGAACTAAAAAAAAAATATAACAGGATGACTTTGTATTGGCTTATTAAATGTCGGCGCTATCATCCACTCTTCGGAGGTCAA
Organism: Chenopodium album; assembly: GCF_948465745.1. Lineage (NCBI taxonomy): Eukaryota > Viridiplantae > Streptophyta > Magnoliopsida > Caryophyllales > Amaranthaceae > Chenopodium > Chenopodium album. The sequence goes on along the minus strand of NC_137853.1, from coordinate 14,586,863 downwards.
CGGGGCGGGGAGGGGCGGATGTTGGCCTTCCCATCCCCATTCCCACCTAAACTTTTCATCCCCATCCCCACGTTGGGTCCAAAATTCATCCTCATCCCCGCCCGATGGGTACAATTCCAAAACCATCCCTGCCCCACCTCCCACTTGGATATCCATCCCCACTTAATCCCCACCTAAGACCCGCCTAATCCCCACCTCCCAATACGTAATCTAACATATTTAATATAAATTACAACAAAAAAATTATTATTTATATTACACACTTTTTTAGTTATTAAATTAGTGTATTACAAATTATTATATTTACTATTATATTTTACATAAATTTTTTTATATAAAATTTTTTTTATATAAAATAGTATAAAAGTATATATAATTTTGTTTTTAAAAATATATAGATGTGGGTGTGAGGTGGGGATGAGGCGGGTACGAAGTGGGTCGGGTGGAGCGGGGTAGGGATGGGGCGGGTACAATGTAAAATCCACCCCCGCCCATCTCCCATGGCGGGTATGATTTTTATCTCATCCCCGCCCCACCACCCACCAAACTAAGACCCATCCCTGCCCCACTGGTGCGGGGATGGGGCGGGTCTCCTACTTGACTCGCTCCACTGACATCCCTAGTTCTCCCCCTAGAAAAAAGGAAAGCACAACAACTTTCTAGAATCACAAAAATTATTTTCATTTTATTACAGCTTCTTGAGTCTTGACTGGCTGGCTTACTCTTCACTCGACTTTTAACAAACTTCTGACTAATTCCTTGCTTATCCTTGTAACTGTTTTTTGTGATAATACATTATCAACTTCCAATTACTGCTTTGCCTTTACCCTTTGTAATAGAAGTAATGAGAGGTTGGGAGAGGGGGTAGTTTGATTCCTTGCACTGAGGCTTGTTCGTAAGTGGTTCATGAGCGTATTGGCTCATCTGCACCCCTACTCCATGGATGCGTGGCAAACTGTTTTCATTGGTTTGTGTCTTCGGAAATTATCTAGATGAATGTGAATTTAGTTTCCTTTTTTTTTTGACAAACTTCATTTGAGAACCAATGCAGAATGTATAATAGAAACAATCCATTCCATGCAAAAATATGATAAAATAGTGAAGTTTTACAAAATGAAACAGACTATCATTTTCTTAGCTTCTGTGTTCGATGATAAAGGTTCAATCTTCCTTCCAACGCCTACTGCAATCCTCAATGCCCGCAAAAACAGCCTGCTTATTCAATAATGATGAAGTAGAATAAAATCCTCTTTTGCCAGAATGAAGTCATCTTGCCAGAGTACTATCAAATCTAACTTCTCGGTACAATCCATGTTTAGGGATTCTTAACGGATGCCTTGTAAATCAGCTGAAAAGCATCCTCTATGCATGAGTTGAACTTCTGCACGTCTATATATCCTTTTTCAACGCCTACTGCAATCCTCAATGTCCGCATGTAACTCAAAACTGTTATTGTTAGGCTCTGCAAGCTTGTAGAATCATCAGTACAACATCAAGATTTGTTTGTAAATTCTTTTTACAGTGCCTTTATATGTGTGTATTATTTGTGAGTAAAGTGGAATAAATCTTATAAATATAGACTATTGTTTAAGTGTGATGATAATGGGAACTCTAGGTAGCTTTGATATTAAGAAAATAATTTGTCTCTCTGATTCCAACAGAAACAGTTGTACTACTTAGTGTGATACATGATCATTGTGATGTGGGTTATTCCAGCACCTTAGACGATTTTAACTGATATACTATGAAAATTGAAGGGTCTTTTTACAGGTGGCGTGGAAAGACCCTAATTAGCTGCGATGCTGGAAGTGAAAAGGAAAATGCAAATTAAGGTATTGAATTTATTGCTTGTTTAAGCTTCTTGGAAGAGAGTGAATGTGATGTGTTGTACTCAGTATAGTGCAGTTATGACCCCCCCCCCCCTCTTCCTGCGGCTAGCACAATCAGTTGCGTAAGATTCTCTAAATAGAATTAGAATTGTTTCCAGTGTTTGTTATTTTCTATGCTTTGTTATATCATTTTTTCTGAAATCTAGTAGCACAAATAATATGAATCCAGCATTCTGTTTCCCCTCTTTCTCTGTGTAGCTTACCTGAGGAACACCAACGACCATGAAATACATGCCTTTGACTGGTTGATTTGCTAAGGCCATTTTTTCAACTGGACCAATCATATTTGAGATTGTCATGGTTGATTTCTGCAGTGTACTATGGATAAATCCAGCCGCTGCCTGAAAAGATAAATGGTCACACCTTTAAATTAATTCTTTCAGTGTAGTTCAAATTTGATGCAATTTTATAGCCTGGAAATGGAAACACGTCATTATAATAAGATTAGGGAGTGAGAAGGGGTGTGGTGGGGGGAGCAGCAGATAAAAACTAAAGAATTTTATGCAGTCGTGGAAATAGTTATACACTTGAACTAAAGGATAACAATTAGGTAGGAACACTGCCCAAGTTCCTAAGTGGTGCCTATAACAATGCATACCTTTTATCATTAGGCATTGCTGCATTAGTTTGATTTCCTGAAAAATCTAGTCGCCTTTGTGCCATTGTACCTAATGTAACTGCCTTTTTGGATTTAAGGTGTTCACACATTGTCAACTATTTTCTGCTTGATTTTAGAGCGTTCTTGATTTTATAGTATGACAAAATGTTAGGGTAATGGTATGTTTTAAGTGGAATTTTTCATAAATATCATGTCATGTGAAAGTTTATGAGTGTTTGTTAGTTGTAATGAAATTAATAAAAGAATGAGAGCATGTTGATGATGGAGATGCATTACTGTGCATTAAGCTAGGGCATGACCTACGTAATTGAAAATGATCTTTCCATTTCCTTAATGTATGACTTAATAGCAAATTAATGAATGGCTTATGCTGTTTGTCAGGAGGAAGACATATTTGACTAGAAAATGGTTGGAATATTTTGCCTGTATATTGCTCTAGTTGTTTGCTGTTAATGAGTAGTCTATAAAGTGCTTCTCTCTTATGTAACTCTATGTGTTCTGCAAAATAAAGCTTTGACATGTAAATTGACTACCCATGGAAGCTTTAACTCTTTTTAGTTGCTATATTTGCAGCTTGATGTTATCAAGCTGATGTTGAATTTCATTTTCAGACAGACATTGCTTGATCTGTGACTGGAATTTTTGTTGTTAAGGAATATGATCATAAGCATTTAGCATAGTTACAGAACAATTTGAACAAGACAGCATTAACATAGTGAAGTTAGACGCACCTCAGGGCCTCTGCATTTCCTTAAAAGCTCCAGGCTCTGACCAGTGAGATAAATTGCCAAAGAATTTCTCTTCCTCTTAATGATTTTCTGTGCTTCAGAGATAAATTCGAGGGGGTTGGAAGAATTATTAATTAATTCAGGTAATGCGACATGCATAAATGCAAACTGGTTTCCCCATTTTGAATCTGAGTCAGCTTTAACCATTTCATCAACAGACTTGTAACCATTAATGTTTCGAGTGTTGAGCAGCACTAATGCTGTTGATTCGGAATTGCTGAATCCTTTTCCTGTTGATTGCATGTATAATCGAGTCCCAAGGAAGATTATGCCAGTAATCACATCATTTATTGTCTGCGAGAGTAGACTACTAGTGTTAGAGTTGCATCATTATCTTTAGTCCATTTCAAAATAGGCATTCAGGTAAAAAATAAAATTCTTATTCCATACTTATCTATCAGAAAATCTGTTACTTGTAACATTGAAATACTGATATATGACTTATTGACTTGGACTTCAACATTAGAATGGGTTATGCTTAATGCCTTCTGTTACTGACGTACCATTTTCTTCTTCCTGCACTATTACCATGCCAACTAGTATGATGAAGTGCAATGAGTTCCGTTCAATTTTGATTACCCTTGTTACATTAGGCTATTTTGGTCCAACCTATATTGTTTATTTGGTACTACTCTGTTCTGACTGCATTAGAAAGATTTTTATTCTTCCTCCGTTTCTTTTTAGTTGCATCACCTTCCTAAAACGGAAATTTCAAACTATCACTTTTTAGGTAATAAAATCTCTCTATCGCATTCCAATCTCATAGGTCCATTTTTTTTATTCTCTCTCATCTCCAAAAATAGTGATGCAACTAAAAATAACGGAGGAAGTATAAAGTATTTTACTGTCAGACAGGTTTCTAATTTCTGCAAAATTGTACTCTGCATACTTGTCTATTGTTTAAAGTGCATAATTAAATGTAATTAACAGATGCATTTGAGAAAACTTTTAAATTTTGTATATGCTGCAACGACACAATGTCCATCAAACATGGTCTGATTAGGCAAACAGATATACAGCTTATAAAAATCAAGTAAAGAAAATCTTACCACTCCTATTGCTGTTTTGATTTGTCTGATTTGATCCAGGGACAGTGCTACTGTGGAGATCTGTACTGGATGGAATTCCACGCCCTCATCCCCAGACCTAATTGGTGTTCTATCATCAGCAATTAAACTGCTCTTCAGAACACTGAATCCATAATCTAAGGTTGTATTGTAGATTGCTGAAATTGTTTTTGGCAAACAGCCTACTTCATCCGCAGCTTTGCTGTTAGCTTCTGAGCTTGATTTTACTGATGGGAAGGTTACTGGAAGAGAAGGATCATCCGCTCGCTGCATACAGGAAAGAAGTGCTCCCATTAGAGAGAAGCCATCACCGAGCGCATGGTGAAGCTTGAAGATGAGGTGTCCGGCTGCTTTGGTTGTCGGGTACTTAATGATGTGAGCTTCCCATAACGGCTTGTCTTTTGGTAATGGCTTCATAGCAATCTCAGTTACATATTTGTCATAATACTCATCATATTCTTCTAATGACAAGCCTTCTGGGAAGATGGGAATATGAAGATGCTCTGGAATGTTCACCTCCACCTTTTTCCATAGTTTCACACCTGTTTTATCAAATACCTGTTTCATATTCAACATCAATTCAAAAAATCAGTTATAATTGTCTGAAACTTGGGTAATATTGATATTTTGATGTCAAGGTGGTTAGCAAGAAACGAAGACAATGAGAATTGAGTTACCATAATGGATGAAAATCTTGGATTGATGGGAAGGAAGAGATCCTGAAGTAATGATAGTGCGCAGGAATCGTCAATGGGATATTCGGATTCCATTATCGATAGGATGCGAATTGATAAGGTATTACTGTTGAAGTACTGTCCTGTAGGAGACACAGGTTCATCTCCCACATCCTCCTCTTTATAACCTGTTTTTATTTTAAGCCTTGAATCCATTTTTCTTGGCTGTAAAACGGGTGAACCACTATGTGAAATACCGGGTTCGGCTGTGTTTCGAGTTTTGCTTTCGGAAGCAGGTAGTGTTGCTAGTAGTAGCAGTATTTGGCTCAGGGAGTATGCAAGGAAGATGACCTCTTTGTGGAGCTTATGAGAAGGCTGAGGACTTGAGGATAACCATACCCAAATTTTGTGTACATTTATACTGAACATGAAAGCTAAATGGGAGATGACCTCTTTGTGGCTCAGGGAGTATTGCATTTATGAAAGTTAAATGGGAGTTGAAACCATTATTGAAGCTGGTGAAGTTGGAAGTTGCTGCAATAATGGTTTCAACTTGAAACCGTTATTACAGCTGTTTATGTATGGTTAAATTTTCAGCTTTTTTCGTGACTAATTTAATAGGAGGCTATTTATCTTTCTCACGGCCGTGCAGTTGACTGATGAGTGATGATACGAATCTGTCCATTTTTTGTTTTTGAGTGGAATATTTAATGGTGTCAATAAGTGTAAAGAAAGTTCAGTTATGGAGGAAGATGATATGGTTGTCGAGGGATGTGAAATTTCGCGTTTATCTCCTTCATAAAACATAGTTTATCAACTGACAATTTTGTATTTAATTATGGTCTTAATTATTGCACCAGTTACCTGTTAGTTTTACAAATATTGTATTATTATGAACATATCCATTTTAGGAAATAAAATATTTATGTTCACACTCTTAATGCTCAATATACTTTTACGTTTAACACTTAGTTCTTTAGTTTATGTTTATATCACATGAGTAACTTTGTACTTTTATTCTTCTCTTTCTTCTTTTTACCACCACCAAAAAAATGTGTCAAAACATATATGGTGTAATAATAAAAAAATGATAATAAATAGATTTAAAAAAAAAGTATAACAAATACTCTTGCCTTTTTTTTTTAATCACTTTTGATTTTTGCACTATTCACATACCATGACTTGATTTTTTTTAAATATTACAAAATAAATAAACAAAAAATGATTAGATTAGTAATATCTATTTTCATATTTTTTATTTTGCTATATTTTATTAGTTTGATTATAGATACTAATAATCAAAGTTATATTTTGGTAAATATGTCAGTGAAACTAATGATTAAAGGGGGGGGGGGGGGGGGGGTGATGATTATGCAGTTTAAGAGATTGAATGGTCTACAATGGGAGGTATTGAGAAAAAGTTGATCAAAGGCTCAAAGCTATAGTTATTCACATGAATTTCCCCTGCATTGGAACTTTGGAGCACTTTTTGCACAAAACAATTCTGATGTTGAATTAGCAATATTCTCTATTCTAAATTTCTAATCTTTTGTTGATTGAACTAATCACTTTATTCCATTAGTTCAGATTATAGATGTGATAGCTAACAAAACTTCAACATCATTAATTATTCCTATTATTCATCAGTGTCATTTGAAGTAATTAGTTTGTTATATATTTCAAATAATCAAAGTTACTTGATATTAGTAAATCATTCCTCTGCATTAATTCAAAACATATTAATACAACAATAATATTAATGATAAAGCAATTGGGGGATAAGACTTGTGACGCGTTGAAAAAGAAATGCTTCTAATAAAGGCACAAAGGATTACATACTTAAATAGCAAAAAGTGGTGATTTGTAACATAAATCATCAACCATGTAAATCTCCATGAAATTCTAAGGTGATCAAATAGTTTTTGATCACCTTAAGCCATCTTACATGGTAGTATGGTACACTATCTAAGCCACAAATAATCAAAGTGGTCCCTCTTAATTTTTTTTTTTTTTTTTTTTTTATACCAAAAATCATTTAATTGATTTTCTGAATTGATAAAAATCATTTATGAAAATTGGAAAATAATTTTAAAAATTCAAAAAAAAAAAACTCATCCACCCTCTCCACTAGCCCCCACCCTGTTGCAACCACCGCCAATGCCTTTGGCAGCCGGAGACCACTGACGACCATCTCTGTCTGCCGTCGACCACCAACCCTACACCCCAACACGCCGGTGACCCATTTCTCCCTTTCCCCTTACCGCCGGCGACGCCCATCCCAAGATCTCTAACCCAAAATCAGCCCATCACTTTCCTCCACCCCGAAAGCGACACCCCTCACCGATTAGAGGTGGGGGAAAGGGAGATAGGCTGGTTTCGTGGCTGGGGAGAGAGGTTGGTGGCGTTTCGGGCTATTGATGTGGTCGCCGACCGTGGGTGAATGCGCTGCAATGTTGGAGTAAGGGGAAGACATGTTGATCAGGTAGATTAGCGGTGAATCGAAGGCGGAAGGTTGGTCGGCGAATCGAAGCAAGGTCGCCAGCGATTGGTTTAAATCAAATCTGGCCGGCGATTGGTTTAAATATAGCATGGTTGGTGGTGGTGGTTTTTGCTTTATTTTTAAAAACTTATTATTATTATTATTTTGTGTTTATTATTGTTGTTATATTATTGTTATTTAAAAGTTATTATTATAATGTTATTTTTTTTTGAAAAAAAATGAGTTTAATAATTTATATTAGATTTGTTATTATGGGTGTTATTATTATTACTATTATTGTTGTAGTCGTCGTTGTCGTTGTCGTTGTTGTTGTTGTTGTTATTATTATTATTATTATTATTAGTATTATTATTATTATTTTATTAAATGTTAATTATTATTATTATTATAAAATATAAAAAAAAAAGCCTACAAAGTCAATCAATTTACAAGAAATTGGTGGGAAGCCGAAATACAATCTGGGCCCCCACCTCTCTAGCTATAGCAAACCCGATCCTGCTGAAAATGTGAGCAGCTGCACGAGCACCAATATCCTGAGTATTAGCGAACGCATGTACCCGCTTCAGCAATGCAATAGCATCCTTCTCTAATTCCTCCAACGTAGAAAAGGAGAAAGGAAGAACACCATAGCCAATAGCTCTGCAACGCACCCCATACTTGTCCCGCTTCCGTTGAGCCGCCGCCGACACAACACGACCAGGAACGAAGTCAGACAACCCCGATTGTGTCAAAGGTGAAGACCCTGTCAAGTCAACACATACATCAAGGCCTCTATCCTAGGAATAAAGCAGTACATCTGCTGGTCGTAGAGCCCCGTCGTTCCCTTCAGTCAACCTAACGTTAACCTCCTTTCGAGCAGAAATCCCAGACCGAAAACAAATAAGAATAGTAAAAGTGTGATTATTATTATTATTATTATTATTATTATTATTATTATTATTATTAATTATTATTATTATTATTATAATATTATTATTATTATTATTATTATTATTATTATTAGCATAAGAAGAGTAACGTGAATAAGGGGGTAAATTTTGAGGGTTTTGGGGTTTATAAAAGTGTATGGGCTTAGGTGTTTAAGCCCTTATTCTAATCCTAATGAGGTTATGACTTATTCTTGGGACTAAGTATGTCGGGTTATGTGAAAAATTAGTTCATTCACTTAAAATTGGGCTATACACAGTGTCAAACCATAGTTAGTAGCTAGGAAGAGGATTTTTGTTTGAAGTAATTTAATATGGTTCAAATAAATTATGCATAAAATAATTTATTTAATGAAAACGAAATAAAATATTTATTTAAATAATAAATGAATATATAATAATTTATTCTAAAAATATGGGGGATTACACATTTTTTGCAAGTTTTAAAGGGAATTTGTACTTGAAATCACGCCTAATAAGATAATTAATAATTTGATTTAGGCTTAATACGATTTTAATTCAAGTGATCGCCAATAATAGATTTATTTATTTGTGTATTAATAATCAATCAACGTAGATTAAATATGCTTAGGATTACTTTAGTGGATGTATATTGATTGAAAAGCGCACATGAATATCATAAGAATAAAGTAGAGGTCGCTTTGAGCGAGTCCAATCTCTTTTAGGTTGGATTTGTACCATCATCCCTGAATATCCAGTTATGGTTTCGGACCACTATGGAATTAGCAATCTCTGTGATTGTGAATGGGTGTAATTAACCTTCACCCCCGTGAACGGTTTACAAGTTTTTAAAACTTGTTGGCAACTCTTTTGCTCCAGCTTCTTTCCCTTTGGACACCACCATGCTTAAATGCATGATCACAGTGGGGCTCAAAGTAGGTGTTGTTCGAGGCTCAGAATCTAGTTTGGAAGAATCTCCAAGTGTTTTGGATGCTCGAGAAATGGCCTTGTGTCGTTTGGTTGGCTAAAGTTCAAGGCAAGGAGCAAACTTCCACTCATGGCTAGCGCTCTCGTGCATCACCATCATCACATGCCATGGTCCCGAGTGCGCAAAAGTGAAGTTGCCTTGTTCATCACCATCGTACGAGCATGATGCATGAGAGTGTACTCGAGCTCACCAGCAGTCGTGCATCTTTGGCTAGAGGGGAGTGCTAGCAACAGCACAAGGGGGTGCGTGCGTGCAGACCCTCCTTGTAATACCCCGTATTTTTAATGTATTTTATAAATTATTTATTTAATTATAAAATATATTTTGGGTCAAACTATTTTAATTATTGGATTATAGATAAAGCAAGTATTTATATTTGGGTCAACAAGTATTTAATCCAAATGTAGCCCATCTTTCTTATGAACCCAATCACCCTATTTTTACTTTTGGGCCACCCATTTCAACATTTAAAGTCCATGACTATATGAAGCCCAAACCTACACTAATTACCCTACACTATATATATCTACTAGATCCCCAAAATTTCCCACACAAAAAGGTTAGTCTTAATTTCTTCCTTTTTCTCTCCTTTTTTCATTCTAGCTATTTTGATGATTTTATTTATGGGTTTTGGTTTTAATTATTCAAAGTATGTTTGATTAGTATCATAATTATGTTTTGATGATTAAAGATTGTAAATTTTAAATATTAAAGTGTTTTATTTTCAGATTTCATAAAATTATAAGTTAGGGTTTTAAAATTATTAAAGACTTGATTTTTAGGGTTTTTATGAACAATTGATTTAGGGCTTTTATAGTAATGATATTTTGGAAATTTTGGTGATTATAACTACTAATTAGTTTAACTTAATTCCAGATTATTTTGAACACATAAATTCGTGTTTTAATTTATAGATTCTCGTTCGTTAATATTAATCCCGTTTTAATCCCGATCAGGTTCTAAACTCATCCGATTTTGACAAAAAAGTAGTGTTTTCCATGTGGAAACAACGTATGATTTTCGGGCCGATTTTGACAAAAAAGTAGCGTTTGGTTCACGTTTTAATCCCTCTCGTGGCCAAATTCAGCATCTAAGTATGATTTTCGGGCAGTTTTTGATTTTTAACGAAGTTTTTTTTAATTTTTATCCTTGAATTTAAAGGGTAAGAGATAATTTAATTTTTCTATGGATAATTTAAGTATGAAAATATATTTTGATGAAGTTTTAAAGGGGTTTTTGATTAGTTTAAAATGCTGGAATTTTATTTAAAGTAGTATAATTGTGATTTTAATAAAAGGGTGTGATAACCTATTAAAAAGGAGTTTAATTAGGGGTTTTTAAATAATTTTCAGATTATTCTAAATAGTTTAAAGTGAGTTTAAGTTGCTGAAAGTTGTGTATACAAGAGTAATTAATTTAGTATTATTGTCTCTTATTGTAGAAGACTTGATTCGGGAACTGTTGTAGTATTTTCGGCCACTTTATGAGCTTAATTGAGGTACGTTCGCGTACTTAGCATATTTGATGATGTAGAATCATGCTAGGTTTGGTTTCAATCAATTACAAGTAGTATCATGCTAAGGTTTATATATTGAATTGTGAATTATTGGTGTTGGTGATTGAATTGTGAAGCATGAATTATTTTTGATGATTTATGGATTGGAAAATTATGTTTTGGCATGATTATATGGACTACATATTTATTTATGGCATGATAGAGAGCATGTTTAATCAAACTAATTGTTTAATTATGTTTGGATTATTGAAAAGGAATTTTAGTATGGTTCATATAATTTTTATTGATGCTTTAAGCATGAGGAAGGAGCTATATAAGTGTTTATGTACACAAGGAATAAATTGTATGTTGGTGCCTTTGTGCACTTAAGGTGTTTTTAACACCGAGGGATAGGATTGTTGGCGCTTTATGCGTTTAAGGTGTCTTTGACACTGAGGTAGAATTAAAAAGGGTTCAACATTAAATATTATGTGGTCACTAAATATTCAAGAATTAAATTGGTATGTTTGAGTGATTGAATTATTATTGATGATTGAATTGTTATGCTTTGAGAGTCATCATCAAGTCTAATAATATGTAAATAACGTAAAGTGAAAGAGATTACGCACCAAAACTCTTGGAACGTATATACCTTGAGTATGAACATATGGGGGGAGTTATGGGGTTTTATATTTAACCATAACTTCTAATGGAGTACAGGACGCTGTATATTCCCTTTTATTATTATTATTATTATTATTATTATTATTATTATTATTATTATTATTATTATTATTATTATTATTATTATTATTATTATTATTATTATTATTATTATTATTATTATTATTATTATTATTATTATTATTATTATTATTATTATTATTATTATTATTATTATTATTATTATGCGCTGGAATTCCGCCACCAATGGGTGTGGCATAGGTGATGCTGGCACGGTTAGCTCCCGTGTCAGTGGGCCTCAATTTATTGAGGTAGGTTTGGTTTAGTTGGAAACCCATTCGATGCGTAATCAACGCTAAATAAATTATTTAGTGTCCAGTTAAAGAGTCTTGTTGTTTGTTGTGTGTGCTTGTAAACAGGTGCAATGAGGTAAGTATGTGTGATGCTAGGAGTTGCATGTTAGTGTGTTTAAATACGCTTATGTACTCAGCTTTGCTGATTGTGTGTGTTGTTTGTGTCTGGCTATGTCTTTATCTTGGCCCTACGATGATCCATTTTAATGGAGAGTAGTGGGGGCAAGTGGAGATAATCTTTTCAGGTGTTGAAACATATTCATGACGGGGCATGAGTGAAGAGCGAATCATGCTAGTTTCTATTAGTTGAGATGTGGTTTATTGCATTCAAATATTATATTATGTTATGCTTATGAGACTAACGCAAAGGTTTTCATAATTTAATTGGTTTTGATAAGGGCCTTCAATGGTTCCAAGTTGTAGGTTGATTTTATTTGACTTCGTTTGACTTTGGTTTTAATCTTTACTTTCGTTTGGTTGACTTTTAAGTTGACTCGTTTTTGAATGGTTTTGAGTTAAGTCTTCCGCCGTGTGTCTTTGATAATTGCCTTAGCCGTTTTCACGGTGGCGATAATGTCTTAGATATTCCTAAATTGTATTTTAAAAAGAGTAGAGTGTATTTTAAAGGAAAGGAATTTCTAGGGTGTTACACTCCTGTGCGTGCGTGCAGACTCCTCTATGCGTGCGCACGGGAGTTGTTGCGCGCACGCACCACCTCCTCCGTCCCTCTTTGTTTTATTTTGTTATTTAAACCCCTTGATTTTTCCTTCTTGGGGAGGACGTTTTTCTTTGTACTAGACTATTTGTAGAAAGAGAAACACCCTTAGTTTACTTTTGTTAGAGAGAGAAGTGTGGATTTCTCCATTGACGAGCTTGGATTTTGAAGAAGGAACTTGTTCAACCTTTGTAGATCTTCAACTTCAATTAATGAGCAATTTCTTACTCTCTCTTTACCTTTGCATTTTATTTTGTTTGCTTATTTTGATTCTCTTTCTTTGCTTATTAATCATGTTGATGCTTATTGATTTGATGATTGATATTGTTTTTAACATGATTTGTGAGTAGTCACTTAGCCAAGGGTGTGAAGCATTTCTTGCATATTAACAATAATATCAGTGATTTGTCTTCCCGGACTGAAGCTTGCTTGAGTATTCGAGATCAAATTTGGCAACATTGGTTTCAATTGATTGATTATCACCTTAGTGACAATATTATAAGCAACGTGGCAAAGTCCAATTGGCTTAAATTGAGAAGCCAATTTGGGTTGGTCAACCTTAGGGAGAAAAGCAATGAAGGTATCATTGAAATTCTCTAGGATACCCTTTCCTTCAAAAATCGAAAGTATAGACTTGTACACACTTGGAGCAACAATATCCCATTTTTTCTTATAAAATAGAGCTAGAAAGCCAACGGGACCGGGGGCTTTTAAAGCTCCCATTTCTTTCACTACCTTATCAATTTCATATTTGGAGTAAGGCTTCACGAGAACATTCCAATCTTGAGATAGCAGCTCTGGAACGTCCTGAGGGACATCAAATCTGGTCGGCTCTCCCTCTTTAGTGAACAACATGCTAAAAAAATCCACAATGTGATATATGATATCATTTTTATCTTGAATCCACACAACCTCATGATCTTTAATGGCCACAATCTTGTTCTTCCACATATGGACAATGGTGCTCAATTGAAAGAAAGTAGTGTTACTATCCCCATTTTTGAGCCACTCCACTTTAGATTTTTGATACCATAACATTTCTTCATGATCAAGGATTTCATCAAGCTCTTATCTTGATCGAGATTCAAGCTTAAATTAACCCCTTATCAACCTTCAAGGCTAAGGATTTTTTAATACCTCCAAATTTAGCAATGAAAGTGCATTTTTGTTGGAAGATATTTCCAAAAACGGTTCTATTCCAAAGCTGCAGATCAGAAGAGAGTTTGCTAAGTGCGGGCATGAGAGTAGGACTGTGAGCATCCCATTTTTTCTTTAAGAACTCTCAGAAGTTTTCATGAGTTAGCCATGTAGCTTGAAAGAGAAACGGACGATGCAAAGCTTGGAGGGGCTCAAAACCAATTGGAGAAATAAAGAGAGGACAATGATCAAAGTGCACTACTATGAGGTGTTACATAGAGGCATTGTCAAATCTCATAGCCCAATTTTTATTGCAACGAGCTCTAACAAGTCTTCCACTACGTCGATTTTTCAAGGTTAAACCTCTAGCCCATGTATGAGTAGCCCCTGAAAATTCAACTTCAAGTGAATCCATCTCCTTTATCCAATTATTGAATAAATTAAAGCCGATCTTCTATTCCTCTTCGAAGGGAAACGAGTGTCTTTGAAATCTCCCGCAATAAGCCTAGGAAGATTATGAGAAGCCGCAAAAGTCCTAAGTTCCTCCCAAAGCTCTTGTCTTTTAGCAGGATCGGGACTTGCATATACATCAGTGAAGTACCAAAGAATAGCTCCCACTCTAGTTATATTCATAATGATATGTTGATTATGGTGGATGATGTAGGAGTTTATAGGTACTACGCAGCGGAAATAACATATATGAATCATATTCAATAAAGTACCTAATCCAAGGATCGCATGCATAACACACAAGACACATAATCATACCTTTGAAGCGTGAATTCCACGAAGCTATTCGACAGGCAAATCAGGGAGAGAATAGAGCCCCAAGTGTTGCTCCTCTACTTAGTCCACGAGATTCGAACGAGCCGTCCACCAATACTAGATTGGTCGAGTGATTGAGGAAAACCGCGATCACCACCTTTTCGGACAAGCGACCACCGCACGAACCACCACCACCACGAGACACCACCAGCGCCGAGAGGAGGAGAGTGACGTGAGAGAGGGAGTATGAGAGGGGGTTGGTTTCGTGTTTGCTAATTAGGGTTTGATCTAAAATGATCAGTAAACTTCTTACTTGCAAACCTAGGCACCTAGTCTATTTATAATCTTATTATAATTAGACTAGGGCATGAAGCCCAATAGCCTCTCAAAGCCCCATATGGCCGACCACCTAGAGTGATGAGGCCCATGATGGGCCTCGTCCTCTAATGCTCGATCTAGCCCCTTTGTGTGACCTTATAGGATCCGTCCAATTGGGCTTTGGCCTATTTTACTAGTCCAAAGATCGTAAGTACCTCTAGCTATGGCAAAACGACGACCCAAATGTCCGGACTTAATTATCTCCATAATTTGATCCAATTATATATCTAGTAATTGCACACGACGAAGACATAACTCCTTCAGATGATAGGTTCAATTGTGACATATGCCGGTTTCTGGTAAACCCAAATCCCACCACTAAACCCTATAGCATCCACACGAGTGTAGCCAATAATAGAGGTGGCTTGGTCTAAAGCTTCTAGGTTGGCTTGAAAACAAAATGAGGAATTTTCTTTTCCTTGCGTAAAGAAGGAGGAGAGTTGACCATGAGAATCTTGTGAATTGGGCCTTGTTTAATTCACCTTATTTTTACTTCTTTTAGAAAAAATAGGTTCAGATCAGATAAGGAAAAATAAGTTCAGACTAGATCAGAAAAATAAGTTCAGATCAGATTAGGTCAGAAAAAATAAGTTCAGATCAGATTATCGTTTTATGTACAATCTTTTAATCACTAAATATCTTTAATTTCGTGATGAATTTTCTTTTTTTTTTTAAATCACAGATTAATAAAATACACATTATTACGAATCTAACAAGACCCACTTGATATAATTTTTCCATATAGATTATCATATATTTATGGTCAAAGTTTAGCCTAATCAGACATTCAAATCAGATCATATCAGATCAGATCAGACTAGATAAGTAAAAATAAGGTGAACTAAACAAGTCGTTAATATCAATTTCCTTAAGGGGAAAGAAATTTTTTGTGCATATTTTTGCTTATCAAAGAAACCCTTTTTTGACTTTGACAAGTTCTGTTTTGAGGATACATTTTTTCCCTTTAAGGAGTGTTTGATAAGTGGGAATTGAGGGTGGGATTGGGAGTTTTAATCCCAATTTAAATATAAGTCTTGTTTGGTTGGTGGGAATGAGAATAAAAAGGGGTTTGGAAATGAGATTATTTATGGGTGAATCCTCACCATTTTATTACGGGTAGGTAATAAATGGATGAAAATGAGAATAGAGAAAAAAATGACATTTTTGTCATTAATGAAAAGAATGAAATACTACGCAATAATATTAGTAAGGATATATTTGTAAAATTGTTATTTATTCCTTATATATTTCCCAATCACTCTCCAAAAGATTGACATATTTTCATGAATTTCTATCAATTAATTCCCAATCTCATTCCGACCTTTTAATCCCCAAACTCCCATTCCCTCGATCCAAATGCCCCGTAAGTGATGGCACTCGAATCTCATGAAATAGAAGTTGCTGGGAGAAATCACCCAAATTAACCCTCACTTATTTCACAACCCTCACTTAAACTCTCATTAGAAGTTCAAACCCCCAAAGTTTGAAATTGTTGCATAACTTCACTTCCTTGCTCCCTCCCACTTCGCCATCTGAGAAGACTAAAAATGTTGCAGCACCCGCAGCTACACCAGCAGCAGCAATTACAGCAATATTCGCAGCAACAATCGCTGCAACAACAACAACAGCAGCAGCAACAACAGCAGCAGCAACAACCGCAACAACAGCAACCGCAGCAACCACAACAACCGGTGGAAACAAGCGAAGATGCACCGCCAAAGCAGGTAGCAATGGCAATGGATAGATTGGGGCAAGCCTCTCGCCGTATCGCCGACATTAGGATCGGCGCTGATCGCCTACTTGAGGCATTGTTTGTGTTAGCTGAATCTTATCAGCCTCAAAAAACCGCCAATTTCATCGTCAAAGAAGAGTCTGCCATGCGAATTCACCTCCAGGATCTTCGCAATATCGGTTCGTTCTCCATTCTCCTTTCTTCACTAAGGTTTACTTTATTGTTTTGATTTTATTTCTTTGATTAATTTAGGGTTGATTAAAGAATTGAAATTATATTGATGATTTACATTTAGGGTTTTTGTACTGCATTTAGGTCTGTGTTATTTAATAAAGTTCAAATTTTTGATAGAGAGAAAAAATAAAATTATGATGTTTAAACTAGTACAGTATCATGTAAGTAACTCGTACTACGTAGTACTATTTTTTTGAGTGTTAAGTTCTTTACGATTATATTCTGTTTCAATTATACTTGTGAGCGAGCCGGAGCCCATTGTATAGATCACATAGCCTAGTTGCTATGCAGAAACACTAGAAAGATTCATAGTGCAAGCTTGTGGATATGACTAAGGGGGCGTTTGGTTCACGGATTATTGGTATGAGGTATGGGTTTAGAATGACCAAAACCCATATCATGTGTTTGGTTGTCAAAAACATGATTTTAAAACCCATAACTCAAACCCATGAGGTATGGGGTGTAGAAACCTTTGGGGGGAGGTGGGTTTGACTTACTCCATTCCCTTAGGTATCAAATACATGAAAGTAAGGGATGATATTCCATTCCAGAATTGAACCGAACACACGGTATTAAGTATCAAGTTCCAACCCGATACCACCTTAACCCTATTTCTGATTCCAAACCTATACCACTTTGCGAACAAAACACTTGTCTTTGTAACTTAAATACTCTTAGCTTTAATATGATGTAAGTAGTTGCATTAACGGTTGAGAGGGGATTTTGGTTGGTTTTGATGTGTAGTGAATTATTAAGTCTCGCAACTTTCCGTTATTGGTATAATAAAAAGGCTTTTTGTTAGGGAAAATAGGTTTAAGCTTTAAGATTTAGTTTTTTTCCCGGATTAGTTTGTGTTAGTTTGCCAATATTACAAATTAAAGATGTGTCTTTAGATTTTCACTATTAGCCAATTGATGAAAACTTTAAAATGATAAAGACGAGATTGATGATGCATTGGAGGCATTGGGAAAGTTGGTGTTAAGATGGCTTAAGTATTAAGACAACTATTATAGAGACAACTATTATTTGAACCAAACTTGTTATTTCAGTTTGCGAAACTGTATCTATGTATATTTATCTTTACTTCACAAGTTGTAAAGAAGTCTATTAGATAGACACCAAGAAGGTCAAATACTTGAGAGTATATATTTTTGAGAGACTGCTTTTTATAAACAATATGATTTGTTCTTATATTCTGCTGATTTCTTTTGTTCATATTAGGAAGGCAGCTTGAATCTTCCGGGGTCCTCAATGATGCGCTCAGATCACGAAGCAACTCTTGGGGATTGCACATGCCTTTAGTTTGTCCAGATGGTGCTGTTGTTGCATATGCCTGGAAGAGGCAGCTTGCTGGCCAGGCAGGTGCATCTGCAGTTGACAGGACTAGGTGAGATAAGGATTTAAGTTACCTAGAAAATTATGGTAGATAATGCCTTATCTCTTTTCACATCTCATTCTTTCTTTCTCCTTTTATTTAAGGCTTTTATTTTTTTAATCTCATAACCACCGTTTTGAGCAATTTTTGGTTGCATAAGATTTTATGTCTTAGAATCCAAGTTGAGATACCTTGGTATATTCTGTTTGCCAATGCTATTGTATTGCTGCAGGAGACTAGAGTTGGTTTTAAACTTTTAATTCCAAATTGGAGCAACGGAGGCAAAACTTAAAATGTTGGGGGTTTAGACAAAGGTGGCACAAGAGTGAGTGAATGAAACGTAGTTTTAGCCTTATGAGGAAGTCAAGTAGGGATAGACATATAGTGATGTTAGATGGTAAGAAGGCTTTCACAAGCAAGTTTTTGAAGAGTGGATTTATTAACAAAGATGTAACCCACATGATTAGATCATATAGAGAGCATGAAGACAAGAGCATACCTTGAAGTCAAAGGGGATATTTTATAGGGCGACTTAGGTAAGAAAGATCACATTAGGAAGTTGATTGTAGTTAAGGTGTGCGTATGTTTAGATGGATGTATGGGAGCCCCTTAAAGGATAGAGTTAGAAATGAAGTAGATTTATGAACATAGAGGATAAAGGAGAATCGATTGCATTGGTTTCGATATGATAAGGTGAGATTAGAAGACACACTTGTAAAGAAAGTAGAGGGTTGTGTAAAGGGGTGCTTACAAGAGGCAAAGGAAGATCATGCCGGTATATAACTTGGATAGGAGTTAAGGACCTTAGGAAGCTGGATTTTACAAAAGCATATAACATTGGACAAAAGGGGATGGAAGGGAAGGATTACGGTTGGCAAGAGTACATGAGATACAATCTTGGTTTGTTTAGCTGACTTATTCGTTGTATTAGATTTCATTTCCAACTTAACGTGATATTTTAGTGAATATTGTGACTAAAATATTGAAATCTAAACTTGTGATTTAAGAGTTAAGACATTGAAGATATGAGTCGGGAAAACGGTGGTGGTGGTGGTGGGTTGGGGGGGGGGGGGGGTGGGGGGTTTGTATCTCCTTGGGAATGAGTTGATTGGTATCTTGTTTAAATTTTAATTCATTATAGCATAAATTGATTAACTGCTCGCTTTTTACTTGCAACATGCATACTCTACTTTGACTATCTTTCATAATTGTTGTTATGGATAAATATATATGCTACCTCCGTTAATTTTTATGTGCAACTTTGGAATATTCTATATCTCACAAATAATACCCCAAAGTTGCACATAAAAATTAACAGAGGTAGTATGTTTGATCTTGTTAGCTTCCACCTTAGTTTTTCCTTTGTCAAGATATTATAATATTGAATTAAAGATATTAAAATATTGGAGTTATGCATTGACAACCGTGAAATTAGAAGTGTTGCAAGTATAAAGATACAAAGGAAGTATTATTTCACAATAGCCATCATGTAGGACCCTTAGGATTAACAAGGGACTCAAGTAGTGTTTTTTTACATGATTTTCTCTTATCTTATCCTATTTTTCTAGTCTTAGACCTTATTTGCTCTTATCTTAATTTATCTAAACTTATTAGCCCTCAACTTATAGACGCTTATCTTATCTTATTGGACCATATCAAACCTTATTGGAATTTATTAAGCCACATCTTATCTTATTTGAACTTCTCAATTCTTATCTTATCTTATATGAAACTTATTAGCCCTTTTATCTTATTCATGTTAGCTGACCCCATTTATGGGATTAAGGCTTTGATTGATTGATATGAACTTATTAGTCCTTGTCTTAGGTGATAAATTTCAGACATCTCCCTGATCTTTCTATTGAGTCTTCTCTATAAATGCTATAATCTGATTTTATCGATAGACTGGTTAGTTTTACATTGCTAAAGAATTAACTGTTGGGAGTCAAAGTCAGAGTTAGGTGATTGCATTATTTTAATGGCCAGGTTAGATTCTTACTTAATTTTGTAGATCAAAGGGTGTAGTTGGTAGAGCTTTATGATGTATTGTAGTATATCTTATATTTCTTCTGTCCCTTTCTTTTTTATTTGCGTCATATCGAGTTTAAAGCTTGCTAATGCACAACTTATACCTTATTATCTAAAAATACCATTTAGCAAAAATTAAAATAAGTTGATATTTTGAAAGTATATATCTAAATGTGTGTGAATATTGTAAAAAACCAAATGTTGCAATAGATAAATAATGGAGGAAGTGTATGTTTTCAAGAGTCCACATTATCTTAACTCTATTGAGGAAATTTACACTTCTAATGAAGGTTGGTCTTTCAAAGTTTTAGGAAAAAAGAGTGAATTTTAGGTTTCAAGGAAATAGAACTATATTTGTGAATGTTTGTGTTTTGCGTGTAAAAAGACCTAGGATTTTTTTATTTTTTTATTCTTCATCTATTTAATTTTATTTATTTATTTATTTATTTATTTTAATTTCTTTTATACTGCGTGGTAAATCAGAAACTGATTATAAAGGACTTGTATGGAATTACAACTAAGTAGTACATGCAAAGGGAATAGATAAATTAGAACTAATCTAAACCAAATCCTAAAGTCCTAACCAAAAATAAGGTACATACATGAGGAGAAAATTACTTGCTGGCAGCTAATCCTATAGTACAACACAAAAACTCATGCCATTCAAAACCTTGGCTTATTACCCATAATTCATCACAGTTTGACCCACAATTATAAACCCAATAGCCCACAAAATTATAATTCAAAAACATCATCTTAAAGCATCATGAAATTAATCAATTTTACTGAACTGAAATTATTTTTGTTGAACTGAAACTATTTTTATTGATTTTCTATTAAATTTTTTCTTTAAAGTTACTAATTTTTACCGAATTGGAATCAAATTTATTGAATTGAACTTAACTTGTACCGAACTGAACTTATTTTTACTGAAATGAACTTATTTTTACCGAAATGAACTTATTTTTACTGAAATGAACTTATTTTTATTGAATAGATATTATATTTACTTAATATTTTATGCAAAGGGAATAGATAAATTAGAAATATTCTAAAACAACTCCTAACGTCCTAACCAAGAATAAATTACATACATGAGGAGACCACTACTTGCTGCAGATTCTGTGCTAAGGTTCTCCAAAGTCCTTGCTGGTAAACATATACTTTTCCATTCAAAACCTTGGCTTATTATCCATTAATTCACCGCAGTTTGACCCATAATTAAAACACCAATAGCCAATAAAATTTCAATTCAAAGACATCATCTTAAAGCATTATAAAATGAGCTTTTGTAGCATACAAAAACTCCATGGATTGAGAGTCAAATTTCGGTTAAACTAATTATGCTTACCAACAAAAAGATAATCAAGACGCAATGCTGCTACATGGACCAATAAACTAACATTGCATCTATTAACTATTACTAAAATAGAAAGTTGCTGACATCATCTTCTCCCCAAATTGTATATGTATCGCTATTTCATAAAAAAATTTCCCACTAAATGCACTTATGATGTCCTATATATTTTTGGTTTTTTTTTTTTTTAAAGAAATGGGGTTTTTTTTTTTTTGAAAGAAATGGGTTTTTTTTTTTTTTTTTTTTTGAAAGAAAGGAATTGGTATTATTTTATTGTTTTCATTTCAACTTTTTGACTGTGTCAATAAATAAATAAATAAAATTTTTTGTTGATAAAATTTGATATTGAACTTAAACTTTTTAGATAATCGGTAACTATAATTTTTTTTTTTTAATGTTATTTCTGTGTGTGTGTGTGTGTGTTTTTTTTTATTTTTTATTTATTTTATTTTTTTTCTTAATTAATAATACTAAGGATTGTGCAAGCAACCTAGGTATGAACTCATGTACTAATATCAATTTTACTAATATGGATGTTTGTTATACAAAAATGAACTAATGTTGTCGGTAAGTGTTATCATTGTTTAGTATTTCCAAGGTCTATTTATTTAAATTAGAATTGATAGAGTATAAAATAACATAAATATGGACCTCAATCATTAGGTTAAGTGTTTAGTTGAGTTGGTCCTTCAACGAGGATCTTTAAATTACAAGTATTTTTATTTTGTATTTCGAACTCTTACACGGAGTATATAAATTCGTGTGCATATGGTTTGATTAGATCATATTGGCATTCGTTTTCATTTTTTGTTACAGCTCATGTAATTTATGATGATTGATATGTTTTTATGATCTAATTAATAAATATACGGGAAAATAATAATAGAATAAGCTATTTCATTTCAGTAATTTTTGCAATCCGTGCACCGCACGAGTCTAATCTAGTTAAGAATTAAAGTGATGAAATTTTTCAAACTTCTTGGTTGAACCAAATGCCTAATCTTTTGGCTCATACTTTGATTCCTTTCTTTGTTTTGGAGGGACTATTGTGTGGCTAGTGCCTAATGGAAACATCATTATGACTAGGTTGCACATAGCTATGTCCCTCTTTTGATGGCATTACTGACATTGGAAAGATGTTGTAGCTTAAATATAAATAGTGTGCATGGCTTTCATGGGTATGAAAGATTAGTGGTTAGTTAAGTAGTAAGACAACATGGTTCAATCAGCTTTCTTCAAATCTTACATGTTTTACTTAGTGTTATAATTGGATTTTGGCAACAAGGAATGTTGTAGATTTGTTAGGACTCATGTTATCGAAAAAAGGGGTACACAATTAAGAATGCCCCATGATGAGCCTAACCCTTAATGTAAATCTTCATTTTCATAATTTTCACATATACATAGTCAAAGATATTTAATGGTCAAAGATGTGCAATGGAGACCATGATAAACCAAGAGAATCAAACTTTTAAGAATGAAGTATTAGATTACACTTCATATTATGAGCTCTTAGAAAGTCAAAATAAATTTGAACCAAATTGGGCCTGTGTGTGTGTTTAATTGTCAATGAAATACAAGTTAACCTATAAAATTAGGCAAATGAGAAACTCTACATGTCTAGCTAGAGATCCAAGGACCAGCAAAAATAAAAAATCTTTATACTAAGAAGAAATTTTAATTTCATGGAGTGATTGTTTCAACAATGAGGTTAGAGAGAGTTCTACATCCACATCCCATCAAGATCATCATATAATAAATGTCGATATACAAAACGGAAAAAAAAGAACAAATTGATTGTGATTAAGTATTAGCAAGGGTAAATTCAAAGTAGGAATAGAAAATTAATCTTGAAGAATGGAGTGTTTTCTACTTATAAAACTCTTAGAGGGAGTGTTGGAGGGTGTGATGCTTTTACTTGAGCTAATAATTGTGATGCATTGTTTTGGATCCATACTTTTAATTATATTGTGTATATGTCCCTGAAATGCGTTAGGTACATTAGACCGTAGTTTCTATACATTTAACTTAATTGTCTATTAAATTGCATATATTACTACAAAGGGAACTTATATCTATCTTGTTATTTGTATGTTTAGGTGATGGAAATTATCAATATGTACCATTTTATATAGTCTAAAGGGAGCTTATAAGTTCTTATCTAGGCGTAAGTCCTATGTGGCCATGACATTCTCACCGTGTTTTTTCGATCATAATATTTCTAACTAATCCTAATGATTTTTCTGTCATTCATCTCTTTTAGGCCCTGTTCTCTTCACCTTAAAAAAATAATATTAAGTAAATATAATTTCGGTTTAGTAAAAATAAGTTTAGTTCAGTAAAGTTAATTTCACTTCAGTAAAAATAATTTCAGTTCTGTAAAAATAAGTTCAGTTCAGTTAAATTCAGTTTTCTAAAAGAAGAATTATAATAGAATATTAGTGAAAATAATTTCACTTCAGCAAAAATAATTTCAGTCCAGCAAAATCAATTCCAGTTCAGTAAAAATAATTTAAGTTCAGCAAATATTATTTCAATTCAGTAAAAATTATTTCAGTTCAGCAAAATTAAGGTGAAGAGAACGGGGCCTTAGTGTCTCGTACATGAACCAATATCTCTACCGTGCACCAATAATTTTTCCATCACTCATATTTCTAGCATTATGTACTTTAATTGCACAATGTTATATCAAAATGGTGCCTATTTTAAACATGGTTTTTGGTTTTGCTTATTATCTTGCTAATGGAGTTAGTTGCATCAAGATAATGTTTAGTCTAATACTTGTTAATCCTACTGAATTATGAGTTATTCTTCTACGAATTGCAGACTAGCCCTAAAGTCCTTTGCAGATCAAAAGCGGAGATTTTTTCCTCATCTTGACTGTGAATCATCTTCAAAGAAACAATGTGCTTCACAAGAATCATTGGTCGAGAACCCAGAAGAAACTAGTAATTACAGGACACTAACTGATACTTTAGAAAGTCTGGAGAAAGAAGTGCCGGACATGAAGATTTACACTTATGAAAGGTTAGAATGGTTGAAGCGAGCTATTTCACTTCCTGTGTCAGCCAATGAGGATGCCTTCAATACGTCAATGGCACAAGCCTACCATGGTCCAAGTAGTTTAAGACCTGAATCTCCACATGTCTCCTCAGATAAAGTTGCTGTGGTTGAATTGTTTATTCCTTCTGTCTTTAGAGCTGTCGTGTCCCTTCACCCTGTTGGTTCTACATATCCTGATGCAGTTGCCTTCTTTTCACCGGATGAGGTAGTCAGCTTTGCTATGGAATATTTAAATTTATACTTGATCATATGGTCTTGCACAAATATGGAAGTGACACACATGTAGATTTAGTTGTATATTCTTGCTAAATGATTTTCTTAAAAAATTATATGTTTAACAAAGCTTAAAAAAATGAAGGTTTACATGTGAAACATATCAACTTTGTATGAAGGATATTATTTTCCATATAGTTATAAGTGGCTGAAGTTAGGCAGATTGATTGAGAAAGTTGCCTTTATTAGGAGCATGGTCATAGACAGTGACCACAGTGTTTTGCAAATAAACATATTATGAAAGGTAGTTTAATCTGAAAAGCTTCTTTCATCAAAACAGATGCTTGTTCTGTTCAATTCTTCCAAAAATGCAAGTCCTTTCGTATGGTAATTTCCAGACGAATATCGTCTTGCAACCAAGAATATGCCTTTTAAAAAGCAGTGTACAAGGAACTGTATATGTAGCATCTTAATTGTCTAGTATGTACAACTCATGATTACAAGATTATCTTATCTCAGGGTCATGATTATTGATTCAATAATTAGATGGAGCCTGTTTTATTATTTTGAGTGCTAGTCTTGGTTGCATACTAAGCCTGCATTAGAAAAATATTTGAGATTAGTGAGTTACTAAGGAAAGGTTTCTTGAATACTGCTAATAATAACCATCACATCAACTCTCATTGTAGCTGTGTGGATAATAATTAAATGACTTGGTATAGTTGCAAATGTCAAGTAGTGGGATCCTCATGTGGCAGGTGAAATAACATATAGACACTCTGAGAGCTTAAAAATGATGTTCACTTATTTTGCTTGTAATTTTGCCTGCTGTGTGCTGATACAATGCTGAGCATGTCTTTTCTACTTGTGTTATACTCTTCCGTACTGTATATGGAGTGAATGCTGAAGAAACTATAGGGAATAGGACATACAGTTGTAAAAATTTTCTTATGCATTTAATGTTTAAGACCACATGGCCGTGCAAGCTGGGTTACGGCTCGTTCTTAATATTATTATGATTCTCCCCCCTCCCCCCTTTGGTGGGCTTAAAGATTTACGCAATTGCTGTTTGTGATTTTTTTTTCTTTTTTTTCAGTATTTCCTGCCCTTCTGAATTACTTGTGCTTTACAAAATCTTTGGTATAGTGATCTTTGGGTGGTGTTGAATAATTATAATAATCCCTGATAAAGCATATGGTACTACTTTGGAAAGCTATCACTCTGTCCTGTCTGTAATTGATTGTCACATATGCTGGTTTGGGCATGTGAGATGTCAACCTTAGGATGCACTGGTAAGGAAGGTGGAGGGTTAATGGAGATTTCAAAAGAAATCGAGGGAGGCCAAAGGTGACTTGGATTGAGGGAGGATCGTTACTTGACGGAAACACCATTAATAAAGTGTTTGCAAGAGTATGTAGTACTAGATAGAAGTAAATGGAAGAAGATGTTCTTGTACTGGATAGATTCTTGATTTATGCTGCCAACCCCATTCATATGGAAATAAGGCTTTGGATTTGTTACTGTAGTCATGTGGCAAGTTAAGTTACATAAGAATTGGGATAGTTAATGCTAGATGGAGCTATAAATAGAGCCTCTTAGGTTCAGGAAATCATATGCAATGATAAATGATGTCAATAGCAGTTTGCCAACAAATGTTATGTTTACTGTTAGAGAAAGGTGAATTTTTTATTCCTAAATTTGAGACCTTATTGACAATTTTCTTGAACTTTTGATTCCCGGTAACTGGTGCTTAAATTGAGTTCTACGCTGTGTTGATTTGTTGCTATTGTATTCAATCATTTGCACTTTTAGACTATATATTGAGATTCTCAGAGTGCTACTGCTTTCTCATTTGCAGGGAGGGAGCCACGTACATGCAAGAGGTTCATCGCTTTATAATGCTTATAGGCATATAACGGTAATTTTTTTTTTGTCTACAGAATTCACAATGCTATTATGTGAACGTTTATTTTGTTAAAAAAATTTCTACCCCCGTTTGCAGGAATTTTCTAATGTAGCTCTACAACATTTCCTTGGAAATAAATCTGAGATGGCTCTGTATCTTCTTCTGGTATGATTCATTTATTACTTGATACAATGTAATGTCTATAAGCATCCTTTGTCCAATTTAAGGCTTTACGTAGTTTTACTGATTATGATATGTGCTTTTGAAGCATTGGATCAGCGGTTATCAGAACCTATTTACACAAGCATGCAGGTGATAATGTGAACAAAAACAGGTTTATTTTCTCTCTTTGCTTTGTCTGACCTTTGTTATTGTTTGTCTACATAGCAAATGTGAAAGGATCATCTCAATAGATAGACAATCAGCATTGTTATTGCCTCCTGTACATCGTCCCTACCAAAACCTGCTTGCTGCTAAGGCGGCATCAGGTCTGCTAAAGGATCAGACTTCAAACACTGGGCAAGCGTATCATGTTAGCTGCTCCCCACCAGATGTGTAGTGTTCCAGTTATATTCTAATGTACTTAAAAGACTGGTATGAAAGTTTTCCTGAAGCAACTCTCTGGAGAAAGTAACATAGTTTAACCGTTGTAGAAGGGTGATTGACTGTTATTGAGCTATTGTACAAAAGAGGTGAAGGCTACAGCTTTAAAGATTCAAATGCAGGACGCAGAGAATGTGCTACACATGATAATAGATGTTGCTACCGAAAGAAGTATAGCTAGTTTTCTGGAAATTCTATAGATTTATTGGCTCGTGCGCTAATCATTTTTTTTTCAAGTGTATCTTTTTGTATTTATTTTCGTGTGCACCTCGCTGTAGTATTGCCTCAGTTTTAGCACCTTCAATGGACTACTCTGTACGGCTTAAAACCTTGTTATCTCTCTCTCTCTCTCTTTTTTCTTCAGTTGATCTCAAACTCAGACAACACTTTTTGTGTAAATCTCTCAAAAGCCCTCTTATTTACGAGGAGTATGGCCTCATACTGGGCCTTTATAGAATAGAAATATTTATAATGTTCTTTGGGGCGGAACCAGAATTTTTGAGATGGTGAGTCACCATCAATTATTAATCACTTGTGAAAGTACAAATTTTTATTCCAAATTCTGTTCATAATTCAATCCAAAAATTATATATATATAAAAAAAAAATATATATATATATTTTAACAAATAGATTTTAATTTAAAAATAGGACACAAAAAATTCATACTACAACCAAATGTTCTATTCGTTTTTAAATACTTGTTTCATTTCTTCATGCGCAGAGTTTTAGGAAAAATTGGAGAAAAAAAAATAGAGGTAGTGGGATTAGTGTAAGATAAATTAAAGGAGAGTGAATATAAAAGCAATAAAATTGGGTCCTTCTAGTTGAGAGAAATGAATTAATTATTATAAAAGTTTTTTAAATAAGAAAATGGAACACGTATTTAAAAACGGCCACAAAAGGAAAATAGAGCAAGTATTTAAAAACGGAGAGAGTAGTAATTAAAAATTCTATCTTACAAGTTGAAAGTACTACAAATAACATGTTCCAAAAAAAAAAAAAAAAAAAAAAAAAAAAAAAAAAAAAAAAGGGGTGGGGGGAAGTAGTATAAAACTATTACATAAATTTTATGACTTTTTACTTAATTGATAAGGTTTGTGGGAAAATGTTTAAAATTGGTTGCACAAACATAGGATATAAATAGAAGTAAAAATTATTAAAAATTATTTAAATAAAAGTGAGACATTATTTATTTAGGGCATGTTCATTTCACCTTAATTTCAGTTCAGTTCAACTCCAATAAGTTCAGTTTAGCTCCTAATTTCCTTCTATCATAAAATATTCATTTCAGCGCTATTAAGTTCAGTTCAGTTCAGCTCTAATCAGTTCAGTTCAGCTCCACTCTGTTCAGTTCAATTCAGTAAATGTGAATAGGTCCTTAGGTGAAAAAAAAGCTGCGCAAAAATCACTGATATTTTAAATACTCCCTCCGTCACCTTTTGATAGTCCCTTATGAGCATTTTTTACGGGAATTAATAAACACAAATAAAAATAGTTAAAGTACATTGAAAAAGTAAATTGGCATTGGGTATGCAAAAAAATAGAGAGAGAAAGTAATAAAAGTAAATTGGAAAACAAAATTTACATTAGAAATTTAAATTTGCACAAGTATTGTTTGGAGGGAATTTTGGTGAAAAAATTAATATTAATGGTTGTTGGAAAAAGCAAATGGAATAAACATTTTGGGACTAAAATTTGCCCATAAGGGACCATCAAAAGGGGACGGAGGGAGTAGAAAAACACTGACGCAGCGCAAAACTCTTGTAACAATAAGCAGCATCAAAGAGACGGCCTATCTATAATGAGGGTCTCTTTGATATTTTTTTTTAAAAAAAATCAATATTTATTTTCTTTTTACTGCTGAATCACGTGACTCAGTGTGCACTTGAATACATCCGCCATGCTCTTATAGGATTCTAGATTTGGCTAGAAGAATCAAATATGATTACAACTACAGTGAATGAAATATCTATAAAAGTATTTCTAGTGATTTTTTTTTTGAATCAATCCTGTGATTTATTATTGTACTTCCTCGATTTTTTTTTTAATAATATTATTAGTTAGTAGTATAGATTATAAAACATTGATATTCGAAAATTATGTATTGAGATGATTATAACAAGTATTCATATGATGAATACCTTTTAACTTTATATATGAACACAAATATCAATCAATAGGTGCATATGAATAGTGCTAGTGTTTTCGAGAGTAGGGTTTTACTAGTTGTTAATAGCAACCCAAACTCCTCCATTGAAGCACCAAGCAAAGAAACCCAACAATCATAATATTTGAAATTGAAATCTATAGAGAAATTAAGCAATTCAAGTTAAAAAAAAAAAATGCAATTGAAAATCGCGAGCCCTAAAAACCAGTTGGTTCTTTGTGCGGGGTAGGGGGTTCAAGGTGGTGTTTAGTTCGATTTAGGGTGGGGGTGGGTTGGGAGTTCGAGGTTGATCTATGGAGATCCGATAGGGTGGGTATCAGACGGGGTTAAGATTTTGGCTGGTGATCAAGGGCGGAGCCGGGGGGGCTGAAGTGGGCTATGACCTCCCATTTGGCTCAAGATAAATATTAAATTTTGCTTCTAATTATTACTAGTATAAGTTTTAGTGTAGAGGATTTGGTTTTTGCTATGTGATAGTGGACAAGAGGTCAAGAGTTCAAATCTTGCAACTAACATTTTGTAGTTATTTATTGTAAATGTCATCAACAAACTCAATAATAGTTGCAAAATTACACATACATAGATATGATTTTGGCTTCCCTCACTTAAAAATTATGGTTGTGGTTATGGATGGGTGGGTGGTGATGATGGTTGGTTGACATGGAAAAAGGTGGTGAGGTGGGAGAAGAGAGATTAAAGAAAAAATTAAATAAGCTAACCTGTTTGATAGGTTGAAGGTAAAAAATATTGTTTTGAGCAGATGGGGTCAAAGGTGGGATTATTCCTAGAATTTAAAAGGGTGAGATTGTTTTGAGAAAATCAGGCAAAGGTGAGATTATTAGTTTTATTTTTTTTCTAAATACTTTTAATTGGGTTCATCTATCCATAAATAACAAAGTACATATATTTATATAATTGGTTTTTAATTTAGCAAGGGGTGCATCTGTTTAAAATTAACTAATTGCTGATAAACGATAGAAATATTGTATATTTGTAAATGAATTGTGATAAATTAAAGTGTAATGTTTCTCTCTTTTAATCCTATGCCTACACCATATTGGAAAAAATATATATATATCTTTTACTTTCTTTGTGTTTTAATAAGTGTTACAGTTTAACTATTTTTACTATTCACATAATGGTTTTGACTTTATTATTATACTAATTTAGATAAAATAAATGTTATTGTATAATTTATTGTTGGATTCATCATAATGTACTTTTATAATATCAACTTTTTTATAATTTTATTAACATGTAATTAGAATAATTAGTGGTCAAATTATTGTCTCGGCATGCATGTTTCGTCAAACTGTAACACTTAAAAAAAAACACAGAGGGAGTAATAAGTCTTATATAAGGCGCACTTACGCTAATAATAATGTAAGATGGTTCATTTAAGGTTAACTTTTAAATTGTAACGAATTTGATTGTATTTTAATGTGTAATTTCTAATCTACACGTTGATGTGGATGCTAAAGATAAAATTTATGTTAAAATTAAAAATAATAACTTTTATAGTATACTCGGACAACTTTAAAATACCTTAAGGATTCTCACCAAAAAAAAAATACCTTAAGGATAATTTTAATTCGTATCACAATAATTTAATGAAAATCCGCTTAGTCAAAAATTTTGTGGATATGTTAACGGAGTACAAACATTCTCAAATTCTAATCCTAGAATTATTAGTTATAATAATAGAATTATTATTTATAATAATAGACCCCCTTTATTGTTGACTATGACCGTCACTACGCCGGAAAAACAACAGTAATACACTGCCGAAATGGAAGCTACCTATACCCATCCAAAAGATAAAAGGGTTGTCAATCGCCTACAATCAAAAAAATTGCCTTTGAAATTTTTTTTTTCTAAAAGAATAAAAAGCAACATTGTCTCCTTAAATTACCCACGTGGGACAACAAAAAAGAACAATTATTATGTCGGTTCATATTTCAATCAATTTCAATATTGTAAAAGGATATTATTAACTTGTAGTAGATGTTTTTCATTTTTCCCTACTAGGGCCGAATGTAGCTAATTATATAAGAAAACAATAAGTCTTATATAAGGTGGGTGTATGTTATAATTTTTATTGTAAGACGGTTAGTTTGAGGGTAATTTAAACTATTTTTATGGTTCCTTTAAAAAATAAGAATAAAAACACTATTTTTTTTTTTTTTTTGAAATAAATCAATTCATTAATAAAAAGCCATCTGTCATCTACAAATGGTAATCTAAATTAACAAATATATAAAATTTAATCAAATATGGATTTCTATTGTGGTAAATCTGTCGCACACATCGCTGGATTATACAACCTTTTCGGAAAGACGGTCTAATGATTTGTTGTAGCCGTAAGTATGATTTTCATCTGATTTGCTTGGCTGCATTTGAAAACTTGACAACTGTTGCGATCCCGAACAAATCTTTACCAACAAATTGACAATAGGGCAAAAGATGATTACTTTTGATAAACCTTAACACACAAACAAACCCAAAACATAAGCAAATTAAACAACTAAACAAACAAAAACTAACGACTTCACCAGAGGGAGACCGACGAATATATATACTACCCGCGTAGATTTATTGAAACCTAAATTGCAAAACCAAACAAAATTAAGGGAAACAGGGCCGAAATTAGACAATTCTCGACGCCGCCTAAAGGGCCAAGATTTTGGAGAAACCCTAGAAGAGAAGAGGAGAGGAGGGGCAATAATTTTTTATAATATTTTTTTTTTAACATCACACACATGTGGGAATTTGGTGTTGGGCCTATTCTCATTGACTGAACTCAGCTGAACTGAACTGAATATTTTATAAGAGAAGGAAATTAGGAGCTGAACTGAACTGAACTGAATTTCAACGTATGAGAACAGGCCCTTAGTTTGAATTTTATTCTAAGGTGTAATTTCTTATAGATTCATAATTACATTTTATAAAGGCTAATAAGATTAATCTAATAAGTTTTTTGTAAGATAAAATATATTATTAGAATAATGATAGTTTTTGTAGTACAAAGGGTAACTTTAAATACTTTTATGATAACTTTAACTCTTTTATAATAAATTAACGTACAAAAACTCTTTTGGTTTGATCTTATTTTATGCTCATCGCCTTATTTTTCTTAAATTGATTTTTTTTAATTAAACTTAATTTTTTTTATTGAAATAAAATAATATTTTTATTTCCTATGTTACTTATTTTTTAAAAAGTTATTAATTTTTATTAAACTGAAACAAACTATTTTTACTAAACTGATATTATTTTTACTGAATAGTTTTTGTATAAGGTGAATAGAGCTGACCTTGTTTGTTGATAGCATTAATAAGGGAAATTATGTAAACAAACATTTAGAGGCATAAACATACACACGTTTTCTTAAGAGTTGAAAAGAGATGAAATTAACATCAATGAACGCAAATAAGTAAACAAATATTTTTAAAGGTATAAATATCCGTACATTATTTATAAAAGCTTACTTGAACTATTTAATTAAAAGGTAGGGATTAACATTTTTACTCGACCCATCTAAGATCAGGTTTGTTAGAATTTCTCTACGCATTTAATGTTCTTACTAATCCCCTTATTTTTAGGGGTATAAGTATTCACACGCTATTCATAAGAGCTTGCTTGAACTTGTTAAAAGGTAGGGATTGACAATTTTTACTCGACTCGTGTGAGGTGTGACCCAAGTTAAGTAGAATTTCTCTTCGGATTTTCTTTTAAATTTTTAACATATAAGAATATAAGATGTCAAACCAACGGAGGTGACGTAATCCACCCAGAACCACCCACCCACCCACCAGAACCACCCACGAAAGTGACGAAAGAACGACCCAGAATCACCCACCTAAACAACCCAGAAACACCACCCACCTAGAATCACCCACAAAAGACTAACCCAATACTATTCACCCACCCACCAGAACCACCCACAAAAGTGACGAAAGAACAACCCCGAATGATGACCCACCCAAATAACCCAGAAACACCACCCATCCAGAATCACCCACGAAAGAACAACCCAATACTATTCACCCACCCACCTAGAAACACCCACGAAACCCAACCCAAATTCACCCACGAAACTCAGATTCAATTCGAACCCTGACCCACGAAACTAAATCTAACTCCACAATGACCCAGACCCAAGAAACCCCCCACCCCCACAAACACCCATCCAGTTAAACCAGACCCACACCAAATCGAACCCAGAAGCACGATACCCACCCCAACACCAACCTAGAATCTACCACGAAATTGCCCACCCCCAACCAAAACCCACTTAAACAATATCTACTCAAAGTGTTTTATTATTAGGTAATTTCTTATAACATTTTTTTTATAAGGTTGTTTTTCACAAAATCTGAAATGTATAAAGTAGTTTTTCACAAAAAGTCCTTTAATTATTATGTTTTTAAGAATGTAATTGAGGTTATATATTTTTAAAGGGCATTCTTGTAATTTTAATTTTAAAATATTTGCCAAAAAAAAAATTTTTAAAAAGGTTGCTTGCTCCTAATTTTAACGTACATTTATAATACAAGTCGCAGATAAAAATTAATCGGGTAATATATCCTCATTAACTATATCTATAATCTATACTTTAGTATTTAAAAACACAAACCATAATTTTTCATATGACACATGTCATCACAAGTCACTAAATACCACATATGACACATGTCACCCCTTTTAATCTTTTTGTTTAAGTCTTATTGTATTCTATAATTTGCAAATTCAATTAAGAAAATGAAGTGTTTCATTTCCATCATAATAAAATAAAGTTGAACCAATTAATATACTTCACATAAACATTTGAATTAAATTATATAAAAATTGTCTTTTTAATTCCTAGACTTAAAACATAACTTAAACTAATATGTCATTTCATATCCTACAATCTTCATGTATATATACGTAACTAAATTTCATTATCTTTTTTCATTGTTCTACCCTCATTCTTTTTTTCCTTTAAGTTTTAGCAATGAAACAATTACTTCGTATTTCATATCAAAAGTTTCAACTATTGAAAAACATACCTACATATGAAATAACTAATTATATACTCCTAGACTCTAGTGTAGCTATCTATCCCTACACCCCCACCCCTAAACAATATATAAACAAACCCTACAACCCCATTTTCTATAATTGTGTAGTAATTAAATAGTAACCACACTTTTTACCCACCTATAGATTAAAAAAAAAAAAAAATTCAAATCATCATTTCATTTCATTTTCTCTCTCCTTACCCATTTTCTCTTTCTAAACCCATTGATCTATTTTTTCAAACCCAAAATTTCTACGAATTTGAGGCAAATTATCAATAAAAATTGTTCAATCACTACAAAAATAAAAAAAAAACAAGATTGAAATTCGAAAGAATAAGTGGTTTTGTTCGTATTTGGTTCAAAAAAGAGTATGAAACCTAGGTTTTACTAAATTTTTTTTTTGTTGTGATTGTATTTCAAAACAATTATTGAAACATCAACTGCGGAAATGCATGATGTAAGTATAAACTATAGTTTTAGTAAATTTTGTTCAAACACTAGTAAATCAAATCATTACATTCTTCATTTTTTTTTTGTACAACAAAGAAAACAGTTCCAAAAAAGGAAAACAAAGATTCTGGAAGAATGTAAGTATTAATAAAATTAGTTCGTAGTGAAATTTTTCTTTTGATGAATGTTCATTTCCATTTTGATAAATGCTCATTTATACATTAGTATATTATCATTCACATTTTTTTTTCCCGAAAAACTCTCATTTAATTAATACAAATGCTCATTCAATTCATATGTATTTAATAATTTATAGTCGTTTGTGTAATATGTTCATTTTTTCATAGTTTGAAGTGGAGAATTATTTTGATGAATGTTCGTTTTTATTTTGGTAAATGTTCAATCACATAAAAATACATGGTCATTCACAATTTCACATATTAACATATGATTATTAGAAGATCAAAGGTGTTTGATGAATTTCATTTTTATTGCAGTACGAAGAAGGAAATAGTTTTAGAGAAGAACATAAAAAATCTTGAGAAAAGTAAGCATTAATTAAACTAGTTCGTAGTGGGTTTTTTATTTAATAAATTTTCTTTTCCATTTTGATAGATGTTCATTTGTATATTATTATACAATCATTCACATGTTAATAGATGATTAATACAAATGTTTATATATATATATATATATATATATATATATATATATATATATATATATATATATATATATATATATATATATATATATATATATATATATATATATATATATAATTTTTGGGGTATAAAATTTCTATTTGATTTTAATAAGAAGGAAATAAACTTTTTTTTTCCCCCAAAGTATTATTACAAATCACATCCTTCAAAAGCAAACATTTAAAAGGAAATAAATTTTTTTCCCAAAGTATATATAATGTTCATATATTTTTTGACGACTTATATAATATTCATATTAGGAAAACAATATGTTAATAAACAAAAAACTAAATATTCATAACAACTTGAATTTGTGGTTGAGCATTTACAATTGTCGACTTTGAACCATTATTCACTAACTATATATATTAGAATATTTAGACACTATCAATTGAAAACTGTACCAAAGCTAAACATTCAGTTCTTGTATCAAGTTTCTCATAAGACATAAGATTTCTACACTTATTATCTTTCTAACAATCCTCACTAGAACAAATATATTTTTCATAGAAAATGAGTCATCCCTTTGCCTCTTACTACTCCCAACTCTGATCCAAAACCTTTCATAAACACATACTCATTATACATTTCATATGCATCATCTTCAGAAGGAAATTGTTTTCCCCAAAAATCAAACTGACTTGCTTCTTAAAAAATAACAGCATTCTCTTTTTTCCACTGCAATAATTAAACATGTAACAAATGAACACATATAATAGCAATAATGGTCAGTCACAATAATGCATTTGATCAATTATAGGTAAATTACCATATGTAAAAATATATATGATCATCTATAGTTACATAACTGAACATTATTTATGAAACTAAAAAACATTGATAGTCATTAAAAGTCACATGTACAACTTATAAATAGACATTTATAATTGCATAAACACAAACATTTATAATTGCATAATCGAACATTATTATAAATAGACAAAATAACAAATTTTAAAATATGTTCACTTGTTAAAATATGTATGAGCGTCTTTAAAAGAATAAAAATCATTGAAATTCACTTGTACAACATTTATATTCAAAAACAACTACAATAAACCTATAGTTACCTACTGAAAACATACAACATAAATGAACATTGGATGATGGAAATGTTCACTATCGTGTTTATGAAACAATTACATGTAATAGTATAGCTGTATGGAAATGCATTATTATTGTAATTAAATTGAATTTATTTTATATTGGAAATTATTTTTAACAACTCTTTATTTATATAAATACAATTCTAAGACGTATGTATTTGCATACATCTTACTATAAAACTTACACATAGCTCTTGAAATGAACATTTAATGATACAAAAATGAACATATGTTGAAACACGAATAAACAAAAATGTACATTGGATGATGCAATACTTCTAATAATAAAAATGATTTAAACGCAGTAATCCATATAAATAAATAAATTTGCTCTCATTTTTATTGATAAAAAAACTCTTAAAATGCAATTCATAAAATGTACTTTGTATTAGTTTGAACAAAAACTCCTTATTATAAAAATGAACATCTAATGATTTATAAATGAACATGTACCAATATAGAAATGAACATATTATAAAAATTTACAAATTATTCATAAATTAAAAGGGACAGGGGCGGGGCACGCGCGGAGGGGTGGGGGGTGCAGGCAATGTTCCCTGCCGTAGAGTCTAGGTAAAAATTTGTATGAAATAACTTAGGTAAGAACCCGTGCATCGAACGGGCCAAAAGGCTAGTTAATATTTAAATAACAACCGAAAACATCATTCTAGACACGTGTCAAGTTATTTTTGAAATCCAAAATTATACATGATGACATTATATTATGAATTCATTTATTTACAATTTTGAGTATTAGCAATATTATTATAAGTATCAGTTTCCGAAAAACAATCTAAATAATTTAATTTCTCTTCCTTAATACCCCTTTTAACAATCAATTTTTTATAAGATCTATTTTTTACAAAAATATCTAATGTTTTATTTATTTTGGGATTTTTTTTATCTTGATATATAAAATGGAACAAATTTAGAAAATTTTATTTGTTTAAATCATATGTCGCACGAGTTTAATCTAGTTTTATATTTTAAAACTCCGCTTTTGTTCTACACCTGATGTCGACTAGTTTTGTTAATGAAGTATTTAGAACGGTGCATATAACCTAGAACTGTCGAAAACCGACCCAAACTGTTGAATCCGAACCGTTTTGAACCGTTTCGAAAACGAACCGAATCGATAAGAACCTGTTATTTTAAACCGTAAACCTACTCGACCCGATTTTTCAAAACCTAAAACTGAACCAATCCGAACGTTTGAGAACCGTTAATGAACCGCACCTGTTATCAAGCCGAACTGATACAACCCAAAATTGAGAACAACCCGATCCGAGTATTTCTGAACCCGATAGCAACCAGACCCATTGTAAACCGAAACCGCTAAACCCGACGAAAAGGGTTATGACTGTAGAGTTATTTTTATTTTTATTTTTATTTTTTATAGTAAAACAAAAGGGTTTAATTTGATTTATGAAGTATTTATATTGAATAGGTTTGGAATTTTGATGTCATTGAAAATCTTATGCTAAAATATTATCGTCCTTTTACGATTAATGAATTATAGAACACTATATTGTATTAAAAAAATATATGAATCAAAAGTTAAATCTAGATTTGTTATTATCATTTGATCCTGAAAATCATTATACAAAAAAAGAGGACATAAAGCTAAACAACTAGTTAATCCTCCGTATGATCTACTGGAATAACTAATTAAAGAATGTTGAGGATATACCAGAAGATATACGTTCACGAAACCGTTTAAAACTGGTAAAATCAGTTGTTAAACCGACTGATTTCAACTCGAATCGATTACAACCCGACCCGATTAGGACCCGATATGTTTTGACCCAAAACCCGCTTTAAACTGACAAACCCCATTTTTAAACCAACCAAATTTAACCCGAACCAATTATGACCTGAACCAATTATAACCGACCCGATCAAAACCTGATTCGAAAAGAAACTGTGATAAAAATAAATCAAACTGAACCAACTCGAAATTATTTAAAAGCGGCTCGAATTGGCCAGATTATAGTTCTAACCCGTTAAAACTCGAGCCGTTACAAACCGAAATCAATAAACCGAATTCAAAAACCGGACCGAAAACCCGATTGTCACCCCTAATATGACCTAATATTAAAATTTCTCCTAGGAGTCATTATCAATCTTTAAGGCCTATGATATTCAACAAATGCTGCGATATGATTTGGATCTCTTATCAGAAGACGGAAGACGGTAGACGGAAAGTGGTAACAAACTCAAAATCAAAATCAAAATCAAAATCAAAATCAAAAAGATGTCTTTTTCAATAATAACACTTATAGTCTCATTCATCATTGCCTCCTTTTATAATTTTATTAGCCGAAAGGGAATTTATTAGCTTTTGTTTGTTATTTAACTACCACATACATTCTACATTCTCTTGACTAATTGCACTTCAAGATTGTTCCACGTCTCACCAATGCTTCACCCAATAATGACTCTATAAACTAGTGAGTGACCTCGGGCGTTGCCCCGAATTGCTATTGTTGTAGACGTACAATCAATAAATTTTTTAGAAGACTTTTCAAAACTGCAATTGTCATTGTCAAACCAAAATTGAGTTATTCTTTAAATATACTTTTTTTATTTTTTAATTAAATTATGTGGTTTGCACTTATATGAATTTTTTTCTATACAAATAACATAGTTGATATTGGCTTAGATGGTTAAATATTAATATGTGTAATAAGAAGTTTAGGAACGTTTTTTAATATGCGGAGTACGAAGTAGGGAATAAAGAGTGAAGTAGGAAATAAATATGTGTTTTTTTTTTTTTTTTGTAATAATTAAACCATATGGTTTAAAGTTATATATATTTCTTTTTCATAATTATAATGTGTTTGATAATTAGCTTAGATGGCTAAAGAGTTAATTTTGTTGTAAGTGGTTTGGGGTTCAAATCCTCTTATCATCATTTTTTTTATTTAGTGTTGGTGTGGTATGTGGAGATGTTGGGTAGGTAACATGGAGCCGTCAAATGTTTGTGAAGTGACGTGGCGTCATGAATTGTTGGTGGAGTGACGTGGCGTAATTTGGAAGAGGCTGCGTGGCGCATAGACGTATAAACGCCTTTTAATATATTAGTATAGATTGTGGAATACTCTATTTTTTTTTAAATACTTGTTTCATCTTTCATTTCCGATCGTATTTCTCCATTTCTTTGTTTGGAAAATTTTTACAGTATATTATAATTCATTTCTCTCGACTAGTGGATCCAACATATATCACATTTTATTAATTTCACATTATTTCTCCTTAAATTTTCTCAACTACTTATATTTTTTTTATATATAATTTTTTATTTTTCTACCTACCCACTACCTCCATGGCTCCATATTTTATTATTTTATCAATTTCAATTCTCCTAAACTCTGTAATTGGAGAAATGAATCAAGTATTTAAAATCGGAGGGAGTATTACGGAGTATTCCTATTTACATTTGATCAAACTAAAAATTTTGACTAATAATTTTCATTCATTCATATATTTTAGGAAAAATTAGAAATAATAATCCCAACTTACTTCAATTTTGCTAAAATAAACCCAACTTTAGATTATTCTGGAATAATCCGAACTTTAGAGGTTCTTGTTTTTCTTCAATCCCTGACTGGTCAACAAAAGTCAATGACCTATGATATCAGGTCACTTGACACGTGTCAACCCCTGATTGGTTAAAAAAATTAATTTATTTTAAAAAAAACAAAACAAAAATCCCAAAACCAACGGTCAGCCTCCCCTTCCCCCACCGGACCTCCCTAACCACCACCCAACTGCCAGCCTACCACCCCGTCGCATCGCCGTCTTCCTCCCTCCCCAAAACACCCTTCATTCCCCACTTAAACACCGATTAAACCCCTCCACGAAACTACCTATTTTTCGACGGTGGGGAGGAGTTTCGGGAGGTTTTCGGGAGTGCTTGCGCTGATGTATGCGATTTGGTGGAAGAGTGAGAGTTGATGGTGGATAATTGACAGTGAGAGCATCAGTTGGGCGGTGGTGTTTGGTGGTTGCCTAGTTGATGCGGACTGCTGCTTTGTTTTTAATTAATGCAAAGGAGTTCAGGCTGCAGGGAACGGTGGGGAGACGAGGTATAAGGGGAAATTTGAGGGTGGCGGTTCAAGGGGGAAAGACGGCTGGGGTTTTCCGAGAGTAGGGGCGGCTCAACGGCGGGAGGGGAGGCTTGTGGGATTGTGGTAGTTGGGGTTATGGTGGGCTAAGGGGTTGAGTTTCTGATTTTTTTTCTTTAATTTTTTTTTTGTTTTTGGCTAATTAGCTCTTGAGACGTGGCATTGATATATATATCTATATATAAAAAAAAAAAAAGAAATTAACCTTTTCAATAGGTAACCTGTAATTGGGATTGAAGAAAAAGAACAACCCCTAAAGTTCGAAATATTCCAGAATAATTTAAAGTTGGGATTATTCTAGCAAAATTGATGAAAGTTGGGATTATTATTTCTAAATTTTCCTATATTTTACTGAAAATGGTTGTATGAGATATTGTTAGATTTGTCTAAATGTGTAATTAATTATTTCCTCCTTTCTTTTTTACTTGACCTGTTTCTTTTACCACGCTTGTGATGAGTCATATTTATATAGAGTTTATAGGCACGTTTATGCTAGTTTTTTAGTTGCTTTTTGAGTCTTTTGTTTCTTTTTAGGTTGCAAATGCATAAGTTGTTCATTTTGTGCTCTATTACGCTTCGTTTGTGTTTTCTTAATGTTTCAGGTAGTTTCTATAACTATTTGGACGCTTTCGGAGTAGTTATGGAAGAATCAGACAATAAAAGGATGTAACGTCGATGAATCGAGGTCGATCAATGAAGTATATGTGATTGTGGAAGCTTAGTATGAGATAAATATGCGTGAAGAATGAATATAGCATCCACAAGGGTCGTTATGCACTTTACGGAAATGAATTTGAGTTAGAAACGAAGAAAAACGATGTTTTACAAAGTGGCAAAATTGACCTTTATCCACTCTTTTGATCATAACTTGAGTTCTACAAATCGGATTGATGCGATTCAAATTGCGTTGGAAACTAGACATAAAGATCTTTCCAATGATAGGTCACACGCCCCAAGAAGCTTCCTAAAACAGAAGTTATGAGCATTTGAAACCAGGTGTTGCAGTCAGCCACCCGCGGGATTTTGCAGCGGGTCTGTCCCGCGCCCACTCGATCCTCCCTGCTGCTACTGCCAGGGCGCGGCCACCACCCTGCGGCCGCAGGTTCTGCCGACCAGCCACAGCAGCCCACAAGGCTTTGCCGCTGCATATCTTCACTCGTTCCTCGATTGCACCGATCATCTTCGTGCCACGTCATCATCTATCGCCCAATAGTAATACAACTTGTGTAATTTGTATTTTCTTATTTCTTTTCTTTAATTAGTTGTAGATTAGTTTTAGGATAATATAAATACTCAAGGGATAATTATTTTCCCTTATGCCTTTTGTATCTTTTATTATTTTACGTTCTTTTTAGTTTTCTCTCTAGAACCCTAGTTTCTCATGGCATCTCCATGGATTCTTCCATGGATGATTCTTGGGTTTATAATTTTAATTCATTGAGGTATTTTATTTCTATTTTCTTGCTTTTAATTATGTTTTATTCCTTAGATCTAGTTGTATTTATTTATTTCATGCTTGAGTAGTTTAATTTCTAGGGTTTGGGAATCCATGTTTA
The DNA here is from genome assembly GCF_948465745.1 of Chenopodium album. Lineage (NCBI taxonomy): Eukaryota > Viridiplantae > Streptophyta > Magnoliopsida > Caryophyllales > Amaranthaceae > Chenopodium > Chenopodium album. Next base: position 14,544,238 of record NC_137853.1, on the reverse strand, counting down.
TATTATGAATCTTGATTGAATTGTTATTGATACTTGATAGATTTAGAACTATAAACATGGTGAACCTTAACCCTAGGTCTTTTTATTAATTGTTTTATTCCTATTTTAATTTAGACTACTTTTAAATCCCAATTTCGTGACATAGTTTAGTTTCTCCAATTTCTTAGAGGTTAGATTAAATACCATCTCCCTGTGGATTCGACCCTACTTACCCTACTACATTGTTAGTTGGTTTTGTTAGGAATTTATTTTTGACAGGTGTACGACAACTTATCAGCTTGCCACGCCAATGCAATACTTTAACGGCCAATAAATTTAATTCTCCATAAGTAAAAATTACAAAAGTTATATATTATGATAGTACTTATTGAGACGAATTCAAAAACATCTCACATGAACATGTTTTTCTTTACATACTATTCACAAAAGACGGTCAAAGGAAGGGTGGTGAATAGTGTAAAAGTCAAAGCGGGTCAAGTAAAAAAGACTAGAGGAAGTATTATTTTATTGTTAAATTAATGCATGATCTTATAATATCAAGGTTTTATAATTTTGTTAATGTACCATCAAAGATATTGGTGGTCAAGATAAACACTACTACAAAAAAGGCATTATAGAACGGTTAAAAGTTGCTTTATAGAACGCTTTAGGACCGTTCTTCTGCTAAGCGATGTATAAAGCTTATAAAACGGGTTGAAGAGGCGTTTTGTATGCTTAACAATAGAGAACGGTCCTCAACAACAACCGTTCTCTTTTCCCTTCCTAAAATAACAATTAAATAAAGGAAAACACAACGTTTATCATTGCTAACCGTTCTATATACCATGATCTAAGAGAACGGTTTTGTAAGCCAACCGTTCCCTATTCCCCATTAATTTAAAAAAAAAATAAAAAAATTCAATGCCAATATTAGATCCAGCAATAATTATAGACGGTTATCTTTTCTAAATATAATCAATTATATTAATTATAATTAGGAAATAATTCAACAGGGAATTACGGTACAATTGATTGACTGAATTTGAAATTTAAATAAAGTATTCTGATAAAAAAAAAACCAATATTTACAATAGCTTTAGCATGAAAACAATGAACAACCTAACAAGTGGAACAAACAAAGAACAGTCATTATTCTTCGTGCAAATGTTCAGATTTCTCTCTTCATAGCTAGTTTCTTTGATACTTGTATATCTACAAAACAAACAAATAAAATACAATATAAGTGAACATTTTAATTTGCATAAATCTAATTTCATCAATTAAACAAAAAAATATACTACAAAAAGTTGAAAGACAAAATCAATTATATGACAGACTACATGAGAAAGTCATAAAAAACACAAGGAAAAAAAATTAAAGAAAGAATCATACAAATTTACAATGAAATCAATGGAATATCTACTATCAACAAAAGGGAGAACTCAGATTAACTGAGAACGAGGTATAATTGGTACACTGTAGAATAATACGAGTACTTCATATCTTTATAGCAAAAATTAAATTCACTAGAAAAAAACAAAAGTACACCAACCTAAATTGATCTATAAATCTTAGTTCGTCGCTTGTAGATCGAAACCACCAAATCACATAATCAGCCGGACCCAATTTTCACTTGTTATACCACAAATGGGATTTTTAATATAGAGCAAATTTTAGAACTTATTAGAACATGGTTATCATCGTATTCTTTCGGCAAAAAGAGTCCACGCATCGTAGTAGCAACGAACGCCAACCTGAGTTCCATGACCAACACCCACTCAAACTTAGATGAGTTGTTTAAATTGCTTTAAAGGGATGAAGGAGATAAAACTGATATTTGTAAGATAGAATAATGTGATTTTCATTAATCATAAAGGGGAGAATTGAAGGAGAAATATAAAGAGGCGGTTGGGGTGAGATTAAACATGGGCACGGGCCGTGCCCGTGCCGCCGCGGGCCGTGCCTGGCCGTGCCGGGGTGGTGCCCGTGCCGTGCCGGCTCCGCGGCGTGCCTGGAATTGGCACACCCCAGCCCACGGCACGGCACGGCCCACGTGCCTAGCGGGCCGTGTCGTGCCGGGCCGCGGGCCAAACCGTGCCGTTTTTAATTTTTTATTTTATTTTTTTTTATTTTTTTTTTTTTTTAAAAAAAAAATAAATAATAAATGTTAAAAAAAAAACGAATTAAAAACAAAAATGCATATAATAAAAAAAAAATACTAGTGCGATAATCCGAAAACACAAAAAATTGAAGAATAACTTATTTTATTATATGACGGTAGCCGACTAGCCGGTACGAATATACGATAATTCAATAATACAAAATTACAAAATAAGTAATGATAATTAAAAATCGTACAATAGTGTATGAATATTGAATAACTTCATTTATTATACGGAATACGAAGTTCGATAATACAAAAAGAATACAATAGTGTATAATGTAAATATGTAATCATGTAATTATTATTGGTCGTCTTCGTCTTCGCCTTCGTCTTCATCTTCGTCTTCGTCTCCTAGAGGTTCAAGTTCATCCGCCAATTGAGTGGATTGAGAACTAAAAGAAGTCGACGTTCCTTCATCGTCGTCGTTTTGTGCATAAGTACGATCTTGAGAACGAGTTTCGGCATCCAACCAATCCTTGAAGCAAACACACATTTCAAGTGTTTCGGGTTTTAGTCTTGTTCTTCTATCGTCTAGAACTCTTCCCGACGCACTAAAAGCTCTTTCGGAAGCAACGGAGGAGACTTGGATAGCAAAAATATCACGAGCCATTGACGACAAAATTGGATGTTTCACGGCTTGTGATTTCCACCAATCGAGGATGTCGAGGCCAAACTTCTCTTCATCGTCCATGTCTTTCATGAAGTCATAACTTAAGTACATTTGCAACTCCGAAACATCGCTTTGAGTTCTCCTAGATGATGATGATTCTGTACCTGAATACTTAGACATCAAGTTAGCAGCTTGTGCAAATAAACCTTTGGTCCGTTTACTTACATTTTTGGATGTTTGAGAAGGGGCAAATCGAGACACGGTTCCATATTTACTTTCATAAACATTATATAAATTAAAAAACTCATCTGTCACCTTATTCTTAAAAGTTTCAACATCATCTTCAAAATTCATGTTACTATAATAAATATCAATTAATAAAAAGGTGCCATCATATTTTTGTCTAGGATCTAAAATGGAAGCAAAAATATAAATCATAGGAATATCGGTGTAATATTTACGCCATTTATCCTCCATGGATGGAAGATATCCACGATAAACATGTTGTGATCGGTGTTCCGCAAAAAGTTGTGCAAGTAAACATGCATTGCTAAGAAAAGAATGAGCACAAGGATTATATATAGAAGAAAAACAATGTGTCATACCATATAATAATAATAATAATAATAATAATAATAATAATAATAATAATAATAATAACAATAATAATAACAATAACAATAACAATAACAAATTAAAAAAGTTGAGTTAGATCTTACAATGACGCTTCAATGCTTTCCCAAATTTATAATTTCTCGAATTTATAATTTCCCGAAATTTTAATTTCCCGAATGTAAATATAACAATTTTTTTTTTTTTTTTGGTAGTAGACTAATAATATTAAAAATGTAAAATTTATAAAAGAGTAGGAATTTTTTTTTTCTTTTTCACAAAAGAGAGGAAGATTGTATGATTTGTAGGAATTTGAGAATTGAGAATTTGGGAGTAAGAAAATTAGAGAATAAGAGAGAAGAGATGAGTTGATGAATTGTGAAAATTTTGGAGGAAAATATGAGGTATTTATAGGGGATTTGGGTGGGAAATTGGGTGGGAAATTGGAGGAAAATATGGCCGTTTATAGCTGTTGGAAAACGGCCATAAACGGCCATATTTCCAACGGCTAGTAAAAGGCACGGGCCGTGCCGTGCCGGGCCGTGCCTGGCTTCGTGCCGGCGGGTCGTGCCGCCGTGCCGGCCGTCGTGCCGGGCACCGTGCCGCCCGCCGTGCCACGGGCCGTGCCCGTGCCAGAGCTGGAACTTTTGTTCACGGCACGGCCCACGGCCCACAGGCGTGCCACCGTGCCGTGCCGTGCCGGTGGCCGTGCCCGTGCCGGGCCGTGCCGGAGTCGTGCCGGGCCGTGCCGGAGTCGTGCCGGGCCCGTGCCGCCCGCGTGCCGGCACGGCCCGTGCCCACCTTTAGGTGAGATGATAGAGATGAGTAATAGGGTTTGTCAATGGTTTTTTTTTTATCATTTATTTTCAATTTTTTTTAAATAAATATAATTCTGCCACAAAAAGGAAACATTAAATATTGTTTTTTTTTTTTTGACAAGATAAGCAGGTTATATTGTATATCTTCTTAATTTATATAGATAAGGGAACGGTTAATACGCTAACCGTTCTATATTATTATACTTATAAAACGGTTAGTATGCTAATCGTTCTATATTCTTATACTTAGAAAACGGTTGTTATAGAAAAGCGTTCTATATAGTTCTATATAACGCCTATCTAAGGGTTCGTTTGGCATCACTGTGGTTTTTTGTTTTTTGGTTTTTTGTTTTTCAAAACCATATGATATATGTAATATAATGAATAAATTATTAGTCAAACTTATTAAAATCATAAAAATTTTGAAAACTGACAACAGAAAAGTGGAAACACCTTTTTCTTGTTTCCTATTTTTGGTTTTTGGTTTTCAAAAAAACTGGAAATCAAAAACAAAAAACAATGTCAAACAAGCCCTAAGTTAACCGTTCTCTATTTTGCGTTTCTTATTCTTGTTTTTGTGGTAGTGAAATATTAAAAATCATGCAAATATATATAGAAAATAAAGTTTATGGGACCAAAGAAGTATACAATATACATCAACTGTAAACGAGTTAAAGTTTACTATGTACTTCAAAAATACTACTCCTTAGCTATAATCAACCTTTCATAAAATTAGTAGTTTTATGCTAATATCACGAGTATTACTAACTTAGTTATAACTTGTCACTTATTATACTCGTACAAATATTGATCAATGAAATACACTCAAATCCCAAAGAGTTAACACAAATCTAACAGTACCAAACATGCAATATGTACATTCAATTCTGAAAAATGACAGCTAATAGGAGACAATATTATTCGAAAACGAACAGTACAAAAGATTAAACACTCGTGTAAGAACATTTGCAACTCTCATTAAATATGCTTTTGTTATGGCGAAAACTGCGTGATAAAGCCCTTGCATGGGGGAATCATAACAAACAAAGAATAATGATGGGTTTATTTTCATTTGGATGATGCAATCATATTTTATTTTAATTTATTTTATTTTACTTAGTTAATTTTAATTTAATTTACATTTAAATTTATTTTATGTAACATTCACACTGCACGTGCATCTCCACCATCACCAACCACGTGTGAGTCTGAGCAGCATATTTTGTAAGCATTTGGATATTTTACTTAAAGAAAAAGAGAGATTTATGTTGTTTGTTTCATCTTTCGGTTTTGGGTTTGTTCACTAAAATCTTCCCTAAAAGAGTAGTACTGTTACTAACAGAATCTGTTTTTTTTCTATGTAAACAGAAAATATTTTATTGTAGTCAGAGCTGTTAGTGAAGTAACAAACTTGGGTGAGAAATCCATTTTTGAGTTGGTGTGTAGCCCCCATCTTTTGAATTGGTCTTACTCTTATAAGTAACCGTAACTATATACCCAACTAAAATAAATATAAATTAAAATTTTCTAAACCTTATTTAAGGGGCTAAAAGCAATGTAAAAAAAAACTATAGTATGACATCAATCTTTGAATTTTTATGCATAGGAAATTACTCCGTATTTTTATAACGCTAATTAAAAAAGTTTGCTTAAAATTTGATGGGGATTAAGGGTTTGGAGGGCTTTGGTTAAACGTTGAAAAAGTTTTATGAATTTATATATATTCCCTTTTACACCCATGTATTTGTAGCGGAAGGAGGTCGTATATTAAGAGTCTAAGACTGGATCCAAAAAATCCTAATATAATGTCTTGAGAAAGCAAGACCTATAGTGAAAATATTTGCCAATTGATACGTAATGGTATATATGTTGTCTTATGACTTTTGACTGCCACAATTTATAAAAATGGACGGTTGAGATTTTTTGTTTTTTTTATAAAAATTGGAAGTAATATTTTATGAATCTTACTTCTATCAGTACAAAAATATCAGTTTATAAGAATGTGTGTTCTATAAACTTGATTTTTACTTATTTGTACCTATATTATCTTATCTTGTTTAAACTTTTAAGAATTTATCGAAACTTATCAGCGCTTATTAACAAAAAGACTTGCGTGGACCTGGTCCACGATAATATTATTGTGAACCCCAGGATTATACACACGCAAGTGACATTATATTGAACATAGTGACCCTTATTCTTAACATATATAGTAAGATTAGTAACCTTATTTTTAACATAGTAACCTTTATTAAAACTTGTATGATATATGTTTAATATTATTGTGACCTTGAAATACGACGTGATGACCCTAATTTTAACATAGTGACCCTAATTTAACATAGTGACTCTTATTTTTTATATTGACCAAATAAAATATTTCATTAAAAAATTAATCTCTTCTAGCTTATATATTACCAAAATGACTTTTATTTCAACATAGTGACCTTTTTTTTACAATAGCGACTTTTTTTTTTATTAATAATAAAACAACCATAGTTTCTCTAATGTTAGTGGTCCACAATAGATTAATGTGAACCAGGTCCATTTAAGAATTAGTAGCTTATTAAAACTTATTTTAGTTTTAATTTGTATTTGAAACCCCTATCAAATTTAGTTTTCTTAACTTACTTTATTTGAACTTACAAGACATGAAATAATTAAGTGAAAATAAGGTGAACACATAACATGCCCTATGAGATTATTTGAGAGCCTAGGGCAACTATATGTTGCTATTAGGATCTAATATCTTAGGGCCTATTCACTTAAGTTCAGTTCAGCTCCAATCAATTCATCAGTTCAGTTCAGTTTAGCTCCTAATTTCCTTCAATTATAAAATATTCAGTTCAGTTTAGTTTAATTCCAATCAGTTTAGTTTAGTTTAGTGTAGTTCAGCTCAGCTCAGTAATTATGAACATGCCCATAGTTGAAAGTCTCCTTTTATTGCAGCTAGATACAATATATGGCCGTTCAAAATGGGTTATTAGTCCTTATTACTAGTCATTCAAATCAATGGAAATGCAATCAATTAATAAGTATCTTACGTCTACGACAAGAATCAAACCCGAGCATGAAAAAAATCCTACCAATCTACTCACTTGATGAGAAATAAGATGATAATTCATCTTATCATTAGTAATAATTTCTATGGAATAAATAAAGAAACTAACCACACTAATTAGTAATTACTTCTATTGAACAACATAATTAACAAGTTAACAACATGAACTAATTGTAGAGATATCAAATTTAAATTCATTTGTCCAAAAAAAAAAAAAAAAAAAAAAAAATTCTCCTTAATAATGAGAATTATTGTCTCTACTATATAATGCTAAGGGTTTTTGTGTGTGCATCACGGACTACTTTGTAGATTTCCAATAGAGAAAGATGTGTTTTACCTCGATGTTCAATTGTGATAAAATTACACCATTGTTAGTATAAAATTGGAGTTGATTTGTGTATTTGGATTTTTGATATGCTTTCGATGGTGTTATATTTATTTATTTATTTATTTATCATATCGTAAGTGACATCTTGCACCAGCAAACTGTACTTTTCTTTGTTCGAGTGTTTTAATAGCGGATTGTGTGGCACACTATTACCTTTTGAGTTAAAAAGGGCGTAAGACTTAGCTTGTGCGATAATGGGACTTGTGAACTTGAAGAACCACAAGCGGACATTTAGCACTCAAGGGGATTTCCTATCTTCTAATGACAAAGTGCAAGTGATCGGGGTTGTGACATTCCAGCACCCATGCAAGCTAGTCAAGTTGGGCACAAGCGCCACTGAATTACTAGTTTTTTTAGCATCTAGAGAGTTTGGGATGTTAATATATATTCATGTCATGACACAATATTTATATAGGTCTAACAATAGACTGACTTAAAATGCGAAACAACCTTTGGTAGGAAAAGGGTTGGCCACCCTTTCCCATGATCTTAAACTAGTACAACTTCGATCTGGGTGATAAGAATCGATCCCAAGATATCTTGAAATCGGGAGGGGAGCTCGATCTAACCACTTGAGCTGTCCCTCACTCTTAGTACGAGTTGTTTTTAGTTGACTCTTACTTGCATGGAAAAAAGTGAGTGGGTGTAAAAAAAAAAAAAAAAGAAGAAGAGTAGTAAGAAAGATTGTGTAAAAAGGTGGATTTGTTTTTACAAATTGTGTATAAAGGAAGAGATGATGTAAAATCGATATATAGTGTGTAGGAATTAAAATATATAGATTTTACTAATTAGAATAGATAAACATAAGTCAAACTTTTTAAAACGGCTTAAGATAGAAAATGAGTTGAACTGTGAAATGGGAGAGTTTATATAATAAATAGTCATACTTTAAAAATTTTACCATAACTTTCCATTTACATAAAAGAAATACTCGTAATATATATAGAGTATAGACACATGAGATTTGTTAGATTCAATTCAAGGGATACATTTTAAAATCAAATTTTTTGAAGAAGTCCTAAAGGACATTATATATCATTAATTAAAGTCATATGACATCTACAATTGACAATTAACGATAATGAAAAGATCGAGATCTAACAAAATCAAACAAGAATTGATCGGGAAAGGGCTAAGAATCCAAATACATAAATATAACAATTCGGAACATTCTCAATTCGTTGTCTCATACAATTTTTTGAGTGGATCCGACGCCGCTTTATAATTTTGTGAAAAAGAAAATTATTGTGCTGATTTTGTAAAACAAATCTGAGCAATAATCAATCGTAGCCTCGCACAACTTGAGACCAAATTAAATGCAAATAACACCTTGTCTATTAAAAGAGTTCAAAAAACCCTGTGTTTCGAAGGAGAACGAAACAACCTTATCTTTCAAAGGAGATATAGATTTTCTTTCGAGGGAGACATTATTATAACCTAAGAAACAAGAAAAATACTTAAAGGAATTAAAGATTGGGGCTTTCCACCAGTGAAATTTAATGAAAGCTCCTTCGAAATTAACAATGAAGGCTAGCTAGCTAGAGTTTAGAAGAGTGAATAGAGAGAGGAGGCTAGGTTTTTTTTTTTATTATTATTTTTTATTTTTTTTATTAGAGTGGACTAGCTAGTTGTTTAACCACGAATAAGCCTCAAATTATTTTTAATGAGTATGCATGAATACAGTTACAATATAAGATAATGTGTATAGATAATATAACAAGTTTAATAGTTCATACAAGTAAAATGGAGTGATTAAGATTTTAACCCAAGTAGATAACTAAGGGTCTGTTCACTTCAGCTTAAGTTTAGTTTATTTCAGCTCCAATCAATTCAGTTCAGCTCTTAATTTTCCTCTCTCATAAAATATTCAGCTCAGCTCAGTTCAGTTCAGTTCAGTTCTAATTAGTTTAGTTCAATTCAGTTCAGCTCTAATTAGTTCAGTTCAATTCAGCTTTAATCAATTCAGTTTAGTTCAACTCAATTCAGTAAATGTGAACAACCCTTAAATTATAAAAGTGGACTCTTTAACAATGCAAATTAAAGGGCAAAAACATGAATTATGAAGCAAAAAGATAGTGTATCGTGTATATTGTACGTTGGAAAAGGTTAACAAAATTTGGAAGCTATAAAAAAGGCAAGGGTAAAAAAGTTGAGTATAAAAAAGTAAAATAAAGAACTCAAAGTTCGAGATGTAAAAAGACAGAGAAAGTGCGACGGAGCAAAACACAAGAATCGCACAACACAAAGCAGTTATGCATTTTGGGACTCCCAACCCACACGAGCGGTTTTCGATTTCCATCCCACTCTTCCCCCCATAAACCCCATAAACTAACTTCTAATTTTTTTTAAATTTTTTTTTTTTTAATTTTTTTTTTTAATTTTTTAATTTTAATTTTTTTTTTATTAATTTTTTTTTGCTTATAAAGATGCTCTTTCGATATCAATTACATGAAATATCCCGTAAAAAAAAAATTACCTAAAATATATGACTATCGAGTACTTTTATACACTTTATTTTATTTATTCGGGTGATCAATGTATACGAGATTTGATCTAAAAATTTAACTAAATAAGCTACAAACTATTGATTATTTATATGTTACTGTGTATATGTACATTATTGTAGTAGACATGGACACTAGCTAGATACATTATTATTTGAAGTGACAAGTGACATAATTTTAACTTACGTCGAAATTATTATGAAAATTGTTCAATTTATAAGGACGGTCAATATATATTAATTTTGCCATTTCATATAATTGTAACATAAAGGGCGTGTTCGGTGCTAGCTTTTGAGTAGCTCTTAGGTAGCTTTTAGTGGTTTGACTTGGTCAAACCACTACTTACCAAAAAATGTGAGTGTTTGGCAAGGTAGCGGTTAGGGTAGCTTTTAGTGGTAGAGGTAGCTTTTGTGAAAGTTAGAAAGATTAGCTTTTAAAATTAGAGGTAGCTTTTAAGGTAGCTGTTGAAAATTTAATTTATAGTTTTAAAAATAAAATATTGATTTTTGTATGTAACAGCTAGTCAATCGTTACTTTACCGAACACTCATATCTAAATTATTTATCTTTACGGCTAACAGCTTGTTGACAGCTAACAACTACCTACACAGCTAACAGCTGCCTCTACAGCTACAGCTACCTTCACAACTATATTTTGCCGAACACGCCCAAAGTCGTTTAATCGGTCATAGCTTTAGAAGTAGTTTAATACGAAGTATAAGGATTGATGTAGTATTTTTCAAAAAAAAAAAAAAAAAAAAAAAAGAATTGATGTAGTAGGGTTTTTTTTAATTTTTTTAATTTTTTTTTTTTTACTGTAATCATATGTGTAATGAGGTAATTTGTCATTTATGGAGGAAGCCAAGAGATATATAGTTATTTAAGTTATTTATTTGTTTCAAACTTTTAGATTATATTTATGTGCCTTTCCATCACAAGATCGACACTTAAAGGAAGAATGAAATAGTTGAATGTCGTCTTAATTTTGTTGCTTTTTCAAAGTCATGTTAATTATTTAAAATTTTCAATACATAGTGTTGCAATTATACAAAAAGATTGTATGTACTTCTTAGTAACTAGTAAGTCACTTGTGAAGAATACCATGATCAAAACATGATTTATTTCCTAAATAGCCTTTAAATTCAAAATGTAAAAAGATGTCGAGCACTTCACTTGTGTAAAATGGCTTTCAATATTGACAGTCAAGGTAATCAATATAAAGAAACAATTCGAATTGAATAAATACTTTTAGGCCTGCATTTGAGTTTTATTTTTCATTACTCCGTACAATCAATCAATCAATACTACATACTAAAAGACACACCAGTAATGACACGTGTCATCTCCTGGTGTGTCCTTAGTTATTTTTTTTTCTTTATATTTATACTAAAAAAAAAAGAAATTTCAATTAAGGAAACAAATCATTTACAAAAAACATATTATTTATTTATTTATTTTTTTACATATTCCATATTAACATGTAGTAATTATTATATTTAAAATAAAAGATTTATTCACAAATCTTCTAAAAAAAATAATCAATTATATACCAATCATCAATACTACATACTAAAAGACACACCAGTAATGACACGTGTCATCTCCTGGTGTGTCCTTAGTTATTTTTTTTTCTTTATATTTATACTAAAAAAAAAAGAAATTTCAATTAAGGAAACAAATCATTTACAAAAAACATATTATTTTTTTTTTTTTTTTACATATTCCATATTAACATGTAGTAATTATTATATTTAAAATAAAAGATTTATTCACAAATCTTTCTAAAAAAAATAATCAATTATATACCAAAAATCAAAATTTTAAAATAATCTTACAATAAGAAAAAATATTGCTCAGATTTGTTGCCTACTTTTGTTTTAGTTGTGTATTGGAAGCTACAATTAAAATTGCAAATACCAAATTAACATATTTCATACTTTTATTATTTCTCGACTAATTTATGATTATACTGAGTACAGTAATACTTCTCAATCAATACTATATAACTATATATATATAACTAAAGATCACCGTGCATGGCACGGGATCTAACCTAGTTTACACTAGATCGGACATTTATGCATTTTTTTTAACTAATTCCATATTTTTCCTAAAGTAATGAGGCTTCCATGCTAAATTTTGATTTACCTATCTATAAGACGAATTAATTGCATATAACAAATCCACTGGATTGCACCAAGTGCGTAGCAATTTTAATATACAACCTTTCTTTAAAAAAAAAAAATTGAATATACAACGTCAGATAACTGCTTACCTGTTTTGCGGTAACAATTTCAGTTACTCAAAGATAACTTCTGACGTTCACATTTGATTTTTAAGGAATACATGTTATAAATTATAGAAACATTAAGCTAACTTATAATTATGTTGACCACTTGTTTCTTTTCTATTGTTGCATTTTGACTTTGGTGGTCAGCAATTAAAACTTTGACAATATCATGAAGAACCGTCAAATTGAATATATACGTGATCAAAGATGTGCAGTGTAGATTGTGAAGCTTAAGTATAACAATATAAAGGAACGTTTGTCCCCCTTATTTTTGATTCATTGCAAAAATTTAGGTCAAACTTTTGAAAATTTAATCACAAATTCCTATTAATCTTTAATCTATAAAAGATAATTAATTTTACCAAGTGAGATTTTGTTAAATTCGTATCATCATATATTTCATTAATAAGAAGTTATTAATTTTTTACGTGTTATAAATTGAGATATAAATATATTTTAAGACGCGTCTTAGGGACCGTAAAAAGTCTTTAGGTTCCTTATGATAATCCATGTTAGCCGACCCTAAATCATTTAGAACTAAACTTTTGTTGTTGTTATTGTATATGTAGAGAGAAATAGTTTACAACAACTTTACAATGGATGCACAAAATTAGTAAATGTACAATGTTTATTTATTGATAATTGATGTAATGTAAAGTTAGTGATTGGGCAATAAGAAAGTATAGGGAATTAGGGAGTAACGAGTGGGCGTGTGGGTCAGAAATCAGTCTCAAAATGAGGAACTCTGACTTAAGTCAGACATACAAAGACAAAACCCAACAATAAACACTGTGAGAGACTCGTGTGCCTTCATCTCTCATCTCCTATATTTTCTTTTCCACCCTCTTTTTTTTTTCACTCATTTTCATTTCATTCAACCGTTCTTTCCTTTCCTTTTCTCTCCTTTATTTTGCATTTTCATTCCATTTATCATCTAATGGATGAAAACATGAATAATAATAGTCTCTTTTCTTTGAACTCAAACTCGAACTCGACTGATTCGAATCCCCCTGCTTTAGACCTTTGCCTTTGTACCAACACCATGACAAACCGTCAGGATCATGAAAGTACCAAAACCGGGTTTCCGATACGGTCCTCGCCTTCATCCGTTGAAGAGATGAAAGGCGAAAACTGTCAAGATTCTTTGGTGGTTGCTAGAAATGTACGCAGGCCTTCAAAGCTTTGTTCTAGAGGACATTGGAGGCCTGCAGAAGATACCAAACTTAAGGAACTTGTTCTTAAGTTAGGCCCTCAGAATTGGAATGTCATTGCTGAGAAACTTCAGGGTAGATCAGGTATTTTTTTTTTTTTGTTAATTTTAAATCGATGAAACATGCAATCCGTTTATTCGTCTAAATTCAGTTGTCGCATTAATGATGATTTATGTGATAGTTTTGATGTGTGACCAATCTAACCATTAATTCCGGATGGAGAAAGTATATGCATGTTTTATATCGATTTTTGTGTACACAACTCCTTTGATTATTTTATGTTGATACATTGTAGAAAAAAGATTATTACTTTGATTAGTGCTTAAACTTTTGAGTTTAATCGCACCAAGTTTCTTGAATAGTGGTTGTATTTGTATTTTTTTTTTTTTTTTAAAGTTTTGTAATAGCAAAATATTAATTTAATTTTGAACAAGATTTATTGGGTTCCGGTCAGTTTGTTAGTTACCTTATATGAAAATAACTAATACTAAATTGGTTAAAAGTGACAGCAGTTTGCCATACTAAGCAACCACTAACATGCAATTTTTTAAAACTTTTGAAAAACCAAAAAATAAATATATCCACATTAGACAGTTATTTTTTTTTTTTAAATAAAAAATAAAAAACTAACAAAGTTGGTAAAAAAATGCAGGGAAGAGTTGCAGATTAAGGTGGTTCAATCAACTCGATCCGAAAATAAACAGGAAACCATTCTCAGACGACGAAGAAGAGCGACTAAAAACTGCACAACAAATGTACGGGAACAAATGGGCAATCATAGCGCGATTATTCCCTGGCCGAACAGACAATGCAGTTAAGAACCATTGGCATGTGATGCAGGCCAGGGAAGATCGTGAAAAGTCGAATTTATTTACGACTAGGAAAAGAATCCACAACAAAATGCAGCCACAACAATTTTATGATCATGGCCGTAACAACGAGTTTACGGCCATGATCAAAAAAAGTAATACTGGAAGTGACTCTACTACCAGTATTACTAGTAACATGGTAAACAATTTTAACATTAACAAAAATAAGAATGTGGTCAATGTGGAACATGATACTGGTGCATCAACTTGTACTGAACTCTCACTCTCTACTACATTGGCTGCGGGTGCGGGTGCGGGCGTGGGCGTGGGCGTGGGTGTGAGCGGGTATTATACCGGACCCGGAATCTGTTATGACCCGCCCGTTTGTCAGGAGCAACAACACCAGCAACCCTGCAAGTCTGACCGTCAAAAGGGTACGTACTGTTTTTTTTACTAACTTCTTTTGTCTTCTTTACATTATATTTTTTAAGGTTTCTTTTTCCCTTAAGAGGTATCCTAAGTTTTAGTTTACGTTACTCTTTTGGAAAACTTTTATTTTAAAGTATCTTATATCATAAAGAAAAGTACTTACATCATCTTATTTAGTTATAAATTGATTAATTCAGAAAATGTTTGTTAAAAGTGGTTAATGTATGTAATCCACTACTTATGAAATCGTTAATGGTACAATACTGAAACATGAATTATATATCAGATCACCATCTCATTAAAGTTTAGAGATTTATTAGTTACATATATATGGAGTATAATGTTGTCTATTGATTGTTTAAATATAGAATAATTATGCCTATAATGGTGTACGTGTGTCCTTTTTCCTCCAATTGGCTTCGGTCTTGCCTTTGGCTTAGGTTGAGATACTTTTGCTTTAGGGAACAAATTTCAAAGATTTGCACTAAAAAAAAAACAAAAATAAAAAGCAAGTTTAAGGCTTGTTTATTTATTTATTTATTTAAAGTATTAAATTTATTTTCTTTTTTTAAGAATTGAAAGGGACCGTTTTAGAAAAATGGATTGTTTCCGGTCTTTATTATGACTGTATTATCTCCAATAGTATCATTTTGACTGGACACGTGTTTGGTTTAACAACCTCTAATAAACAAGCTAGTTTGACCGGACATGTGTTTAGTTTGCAAAATTGATGGTATTCGGTCTTTGTTAAGAGCATATTACTCTCATAGATGATCATTTTGACCTGACACGTGTTGGTTTAATAATATCTAGTAAACGAATCACTTTGACCGCACACATGTGGTTGGCTTAATTATGCAATAGTTTGAACATTAAAATCTTTAGTTTTCCTTTGATTAAAAATATGCATCAGTAATTAATCGTGATCAAACTTTGTTTAGAAATAGATAAAAAGTCTAAATGTTCACTAAAAAATCCAGGTTGAGTAATTTGACCTATAAAAATACTTCCTATTTTATCACTGTCTAAATAGGAATAATTTTTAGAGACCGGAAGTGATCTACTTAGTCGTTGGCTTAAAGAACCAAGTACACATGTTATTGCATGGTCGTCCGGAAGTTGCCGGCATAGCGCACAGTGTAACATTGTCAAATCATGCATTATGTATTTCAGTATTTGTCATTTTCTATCTGTTTTTGGCATTAAAGTTAATTAGCATATAACTATTTATGCTTGATAACTTCCATTGAATAAATTCAAAAAATTCTCTATAAAATTTAACAAATAATGTAGAAATTATATAAACAATTTATGTTCAAACATTATAAATATTCCTTATAGGAGGAGGGTTTCCTATAAAACGCGATACAATGTAACAAAGAAAAAACTCGTACAAGGTACAACTAATGACATATTGTATTATTCTTTAAATTGTTTTTACTCAATTTTGTATTACTGCTGAAAATATATGTCCTTTCCTTTACCTACTTAATATTCTCATTTGATTTTGTAGGTTCAATTGAGGAAAGCATGTGGAAATCAGCAATGAGGGGAAATTACATTAATGCCCTTGCCAAACAACCAATTGAGATGTTTCCAAGTAGGGTGGAGTTTTGTGGACAATCCGATTCGAACTCGGGCGGGTCAGGAAGTGGTGACTCAGCTGTTAATAGTGGATACTCAACAAGTGCAAATGCAAACTTCAACAAACTTCCCTTCATTAATTTCTTGGGGATGGAAGCTAATTGATCATTGTGATACAAATTAAATCTTTTGTTGTTTGTAGTGGAAAAAGAGGGAAAAAGAGGTTAAGGAAATTAGGGACTAAATTAATTATATAAAAAAAGTGGTAGAAACTTTGGTAGTAGTTTTTAACTGCTTTGAATATATGTATGTATATATAGTAAGTTTTCATGGAAGTTTTAAGAAAAAAGGAAATAGAAAAACATAATTAGTGATAACTATACATGTGCAATAATTGTCTTTTGATTATTCATTTGGGGATTTTTTTTTTTTTTCAATCTTAAGTGTAACAAATCAAGATGGCCTGGTGATCAGCTTATACATAGATATGTTAAATTGGGCTATATAAGTCGGGTTCATTCGGTTAAGTGATCAAGTCTTGAGTATCATATTCAGTTAGAGTGTAATGTAGCCTCCTCCTCTAGTTTGTGTGTAAGTTTAGGTTGAGTCAAATTCGGTCTAAATCATGTTGGGTTGTTAACCTTTTCATGTGCATGTTGGATTCAATTCGAGTCAATTTCAAGTATAGTTTAATTATTCCGTCTATAAGTTGTGTCGTGTGTTAGGTTTCACTTGGGTTTAAGGCTAGTAAATTAATGTTTAGGTCATGTTTGGGTTGGATAATTATTAGGTTTGAATTTGAAAACTCAAACTTGAGTTATTTTGGGTCCAGGTTGGAATGTTAATATCGGGTCGAATTTAGTTAGACTTATTATTTATTTTTTTCATGATTCGACCAAATGATATTAACTTGTTTTTTTAAAAAAACTTATATCAAAACAAATAAGCAGTTTTAATATACGTACTACATTAACTTTTTTTTCTTTATTTAATATTTTACCATTTTAACAAAATTAGATTATACTTAGTTGCGCGAATTCGTATCACTAATTTCGTGATGGAAAAAGTAGGTTGGGTCAACACTTGATTCATTTTAGTTTCGGATTGAGTTGACAACATGGGTGTGATAAATTTGGCTTACGGGTTAAAACAAGTCAAATAACTATGGAAATACTGTCAAAAATAATACAAACGCTGAGCGGTTCTCAAAAAACAAATCAATCTTTTGATTATTTCTAAATAACTAGTTTATGGTCCCGTGCAATGCACGGAGTTAAAAGAAAATGTATTTCAACACTTTTTTTAAAATTTTTTTCTGGTCAATATTTTTTTACTACAAAAATACTTCGTAATTACATTTTAGGTTGTATATACTACCCGTATGATATATATATATGTATATATATATATATATGTATGTATATATATATATATGTATATATATATATGTATATATATATATATAAATAAATAAATATTACGTACAAATTTATATTAGAAATTATGCATATCTTTTTAATAATAATAATACTTTGCTTAAATTTTCTATAAGTTTTTGCAAAAATGTTTTTATTGAATTTATTAGGAGGGAAATAACATATTAGTAAAGTAGGGAAAACAAATATAATGATTAATATTTCCTTAATTAATTTGGCAAAAAAGTAAATAAAAAAAGGGCGGGAAATTATTTAACCAGATTTCGACAAGTGTCATGTTTTATTCGCCTTTAGTATAATGTAATTGATACAAAATTTAAAAGGTGTTTGCTTTAAACAAGTTATGACCAATTGGTGACTTGTTTAACAAGTCATATGGGACACGTGTTATCGTTTTATTGGCTTGGCAAATTTTTTTACATCTTTTATATTTTATTTATTTAAAGATTCAAATAATATTAATTAATTATTATTATAAAAAAACCAACCATTATTATTAAAAGTCATAATTTTTTTTAAAACACTATTATTACTATTTTTATTTTTATTTATTTATTATTTTTTTTTTTTGATGGGAAGCACAGGCAATATTATTAGCCTTCAACGAGGCTCAAATCAACCAAAACCAAATCAGTTACATCATGAGGATAATCCTCCAACCAAACTCTAAAATCAGAATAAGTATTACATAACTTAGCTAAGCTATGTGCCACCTTGTTGCCTGAACGCTTCACAAAAGAAAAGGAGCACACCTGACATGATCGAGCAAGCAAAAGAATGTCATTGATGATCTTCCCAAAAGCATTTGTTGTGACAGTAGCCTTCGACAGATGTGAGAAGAGCTTTAAGCAGTCTGTCTCCAAGCAAATCCTCAAGAAGCCTGCCTCCATTGTAACTTGTAAGGCTTGCCTCATAGCCATTGCTTCCATAACATCCACCTCATAACACCCCTCCAAAGTCATACACATAGCAGCAACTACATCCCCAACATGATCACGCATCACCCCTCCAAAACCAACCGTTGAAGAAGACAGTTTTGTAGGAGTTTATAGGTACTACGCAGCGGAAATAACATATATGAATCATATTCAATAAAGTACCTAATCCCAAGAATCACATGCATAACACACAAGACACATAATCATACCTTTGAAGCGTGAATTCCACGAAGCTATTCGACAGGCAAATCAGGGAGAGAATAGAGCCCCAAGTGTTGCTCCTCTACTTAGTCCACGAGATTCGAACGAGCCGTCCACCAATACTAGATTGGTCGAGTGATTGAGGAAAACCGCGATCACCACCTTTTTGGACAACCGACCACCACACGAACCACCACCACCACGAGATACCACCGTGCGCCGGGAGGAGGAGAGTGACGTGAGAGAGGGAGTATGAGAGGGGTTGGTTTCATGTTTGCTAATTAGGGTTTGATCTAAAATGATCAGTAAATTCCTTACTTGCAAACCTAGGCACCTAGTCTATTTATAATCTTATTATAATTAGACTAGGGCACGAAACCCAATAACCTCTTAAAGCCCCATATGGCCGGCCACCTAGAGTGATGAGGCCCATGATGGGCCTCGTCCTCTAATGCTCGATCTAGCCCCTTTGTGTGACCTTATAGGATCCGTCCAATTGGGCTTTGGCCTATTTTACTAGTCCAAAGATCGTAAGTACCTCTAGCTATGGCAAAACGACGACCCAAATGTCCGGACTTAATTATATCCATAATTTGATCCAATTATATATCTAGTAATTGCACACGACGAGGACATAACTCCTTCAATCTCCCACTTGTCTGAGACAAGGGTGTAATATTCAAATTCCTTAAGTCAATGTATATGTCGATTTGATAATATGATTGCATCACATGTCGAGATCATATTAATCTACAAATCGTTTCTTGAAATCTGAGTTAGAATTACAAAACCAAATGATTACTGAGTAATGCATTTGAACGCGGCCACGTATTTTCTGAATTCTCCCTCTTCAAGCGGCCATGACACATTTCCTAATTTAATAGGTAGACTCTATCCAATCTTGTGGCAACAAGCCTCCCACTCAAATTCTGAAATGACCGGGAAACACCCTTTATAATCTCCAGTTACAGGCAGACGTTTGAGTGTACCACAGCCATAACATCCATTGAATGAAATCAATGTTCCACTCATGTCAAAGGAATCCACTAATATATACGGAAGCTCTATACTTGAACTTCAAAGTAGGTCAATAGTTCGATCATGCATCATTCATGCATATCCAAGTGATTGACCGAGCATCACTATGCCCCTATAGCCCATGAAACTGCGCTATCCAATCAATCTTACATGTTAGTCCATTCATTGAAATCATTTATGTCCATTTTAATGATCTCGAACTAGGAACTTAAATAATATATGAATTTTGTTCACCTGTGGGGTTTCATTCAAAATGTCATCAACCTAGTGAGCCCATCAATTCATAGTTATTTTGGACATTTTATTTAATTTCAAACCATAATTAAATAAGAGAAATAATAATTTCTATTTTAAACATAATTCTGCAAATTGATGTATTTTCTTATGCAATATGTTTTCACAAACATACACAACTTAAATTACATAATTTGCTTCAATCCAAGACTTTAATATGACTTTAATACCTTTGTCCATGGAAGGGGTTTAGTGATTTCTCACTCATAATAAAACTTTGCAGAACGTGACCTTCCGCTGGTCAATGATCTCATAACTGAGGCAATATCTCATATTCATTTGTTTGGATTTGTGATGTGACCCTGGCTCCTTTGTTCTTGGGCAAAGGTGACCCTTTAGTCATATGACATTTTAATCCTAACTTCCTCTAAAACTATCCGACTATAGCTTAATATACATATTCTGACATTGAGCATGCAATAGTGCTCTGCTTTGAACTCTTCAAGCTCACTGTACTTCTCCATACTAACAAAACTGTGCATCTAGATCAACTTCTAGAATCATCTTGCTTGTTTGGAAAAACTTGCATCCATAAAACCTTTTTGACAACCTGTTAAACTTTTAACACCATAAACTAGAAAAATTCCTTTAGCGCTTCTCAAGTACTCAAGGATTTGTTCTTGGTAACTTTCGGTATGCTTATTCTGTATTTGCTTGAAACTTGCTACACATGCACAAGTCATATGTAACAACTTGCTTTGTACATTTCATGGTACATGTAATGGCCCCTTTTGCAAAAGCATAAGGTACATTACCTTCACAACTCAACTCTACTAGCTTTTAAGGCACTGAGTTTTACTGAGTGTGAAACCATGAGACATGGGAAAAGATCCTCTCTTAGAATCTTGCATCTTGAACTTGTCAAGGTCCAGTCATCCTTCAAGATTCACTTTGTGGATTCTGATTCCCAATATGTACTCAACATCTCCTAAGTCTCCTTTATAGAAACAATCTTTCTGACCATTGCTTGACTTATTCAAGCATTGATATATCTTTTCATATGAAATGTATGTCAACTACACACTAGACTAAGAAGACCAATTGCTCCCACTGAACTTCTTGTCTCTACAAGATTCCTTTTCATTCTTCAAAGGTAATCAAACTCTTTAATTTCCTAATGAATATTCCAACTCCCTAATGCTTACTTCAATCCATAAATGAATTTCTGAAGTTTGCAAAACATTCTAGGAATTCCTAGATTTCAAAACTCTAAGGTTGTATCATATACATACCATCCATCAAGAACATTTCATGAAAGTGATTTTGATTTCCATAACTAGAAATAATCCGAATAGGCTTACATGACTAATAGGTTTGACCCTATTTGTAAGACTATCATGGACTAGCACATCTTTACAGACATGGAGTCCATTCTGGATTTCTTGGCTTTAAGCCACTTCCTTAGTTGGCACTTGTCCAAAGCTTGCTTGTAGGTATGGATTCCAACCATTCCAATAGAAAAAATTTTAGAATCCACCTTTTACTAGAATTTCAACAAACTGTTTGTTTTAATCCTAAGTAACCTACGATAGGTATGAGCGACAATAGAATTATTCTCTTCAACTCTTTGAAGCCTTTCATTCTAGTAGGATGATAGAAGTCTCGCTAGTTGAATTAGCTTGCTTCGACACATGTTTTATCAAATTAGCTGATTTCATGCGCATTCGTCTCTAATGTAGTGTTATCCACATCCCTTTGTTGCTCGTCTCGAATCTCATCGAGATCTAACTTTACTCCCACTTGGCTTTGTAGGAAGACACTTTTTTCTATAAAGACACTATCGCGAGCAACAAACATTTTGTTTCTACGCAATTGTAGGAATAACACCTTATTTAGGGTTTATTATGTCATCTTTGTAAACATTTTACATAGATTTCATATTCCCTCAATCCTGTTTAGAAAAGATTACTTTGGAACATTTCCAATCCATAACATTTATGACATCTTTACTACTGCTTTGGTTAAGTTTCTGTTTAGTATATTCGCAATTGTTGTTGTTCTAATGCATATCCTCAAAACGATATTTGTAAATCATTAAATCTTGGATCGAACCATGGCAAGCAAAGTTTGATTCCTACTTTATACATTTTAATTGTAATGTTCCTGGATTGTGAACAAATTCAACAATTCCTTTAGATGATCATTTGTTTTGAGTTAAAAGTTTATCACAACAATCATATTGTGGTGCTAAATTGTTTATCTCAAACCTGATTTTACATTTCATTTTGGAATTTTGAACATTTCAATGATTCCAGCTTTTATTTCATTAAGTAAGTATCGACATATTTACTTAAATCGTTAATAAAAGCAATGAAATAGTTTAATCTTTTTGCTATATCTTGAACTTATGGTACACTCACATCATATGTTTGTGTTCCAAAAGGTCATTTTAGCTCTTTTACCCTTTCAACTAAAAGGTAACTTGGTCATTTTACCTTATCAAGCATGACTTCAAATTCTCAAGTGATTCATAATCATATAAGAGTAAGAGTCCATCCATAACTTTGGATGTGCAAATGGTTTATGTGACCTAGTCTTACTTTATTTTAATAAGTTTGCTTTGAATCATCTAAATTTACTTTTGTGATCTACATATATCAATGTCATAAATAAAATTAACTCATATCTAGCAAAATGAAAACAATTTATTACCTTGGTCATGGATCAACATTTGTCCAAGCCAAGTAAAACCAAATCAGTATTCAAAACAAGAAAACCGAAATATTGTCTCATCAAAAATTGGAAATAGTTCTAAATGTCATGATAAACTAATCAGAAATTAAAACTATGAAGCTATTTCTGGCCACTAAAATACTCCTAGTGCACCTTCAAGCTCCATCTCCATGCTAGCTTCACTTGTTTGCAGTTCCTGCGCAACATCATAATGTTAAGCACTGCAACTTGGTATCATATACCTTAGTGAAAGTTAAAATGTTTATATAGTATTAGGTAACTCTTACCTTATTACTTATCGTAGTGGGAACATCCTTGTTCAAGCACTGGCTTATTCTTCTTTCAGGTAATCCTCTGTATGATTCTTGAGTAAATCAACTAGTTTGACTGCAGAATCTTCATCATCTTGACAAAGTTTCTCGAGGTCAAAACCATCATGTAGAGAATGCAGAATTATATCATGAACATGTTGATCTTTATATGGTCTCCCTAACATACTCATGCGGTCAAATAGATCAACCATCGTATCCACATGAATCTGTACTGACTGGCCTGGCAAGAGTTTTCTTGAAATCATCTCACCATTGAGCCTGTAGGTTTCAAACCTAATACATGAGTCGTCATTCTTGGGAACCATATTAATGATTTCCATGACGTTTCCATCCATTTCTCCATCAACATGGGAATTCAGAATTCCATAGCAAACATTACGTAAGCACTTGAATAAGAGATAAGGTTCATAGTCCATGAATCTTCTAGCCCAATCCTCTGGGATAGAGGAAAACATCACATGCGCGACTCTCTTAGAATCTGAAACATTTCTCAAATGCTTCTCAGGAGTCATGCTTGGACTAGATCTACCCTCAATTGGTAAGTCTAAATGAGAATCAAGATTTTCGTTCCTTCGAACACTTCTAAGTTCGCTTTCCCAATCGTTGAAGTTAAGAAAATTAAGCCTTGTTGTCATCGTTGGTGGTAAAGAATTATAGTCATCATTGTTACGCCTACCCATCTATGTCAAAATAAGGCAAAGTTTAATAATTGTGTTTAATTAAAATTAAAGTACCACAAAACATTCATTTGGTAACTTTAAAACGCTTTATTCAATAATTAAATGATCCCTATTGAATTTTAAGTGATTCCAAGATCCTTTATTTGTGCAATAATTAACCAGAGTGAGGCCCTGCAATCAACCATTACATTTTCAAGGTGAGTAAACTCTTTACTGATTACAACTCTTGTAACTCTTGGTTGAATAATTAACCATCGCATGTTTAATTATTACTCTTAGCTTCAAGGTTCTAAACGGTTTAGGTAACCTTGTTGAATATAACCAATTAAAAGTGTAGATATGCGGTCCTACCCCCACTTCCCCAAGATATATTATGATGCTCTGCTGAGGGCTGACCCATCATAAACGATCAAGGTTTTTGTCGGGTTTTTAATTGGAAAAGCTGCATCAATATTACTGGGATCTAGATTCATTATGTTGTGATTATTTAGTGAACTCTAGCGCATCATCAAACAACATAAATAAACCTAAACATGCATAATCAACTAATGCAATAAAATATGACATAGTATGGCCCCTTAGTCCTAAGAAAACTAGAAATGAAAAATGCTCCCACTTGAATCATCATGGATCTTCATCCACCTTGCTCCTTTGGGCCTTCACTTCATGGGCTTCTTTTGGGCTAACACCATTTAAATAACTATTCTATTTACATTAAATAAAAGTTATGAAAATACTCAACGGTACGCAGACCGTATTTAGATTACAAAAATACATCACGATACGCAGATCGTATTTAAGAATCTATGGGCCATACTAGTCTATATATAGCAACATAATATCATATATTAGAAAAGTGCCATATAATAAATCACTCAACATGCTTGTCTAAACTACAACATCGAATGTTCATAATAAAGTCAACGCATTTCCTAAAATATCTTATATTTTAATCATAATTAGATAATATCATATATTATTCATGACGGTTCATAAAATATCATATATTTAATTTAGTCATGAGATAGAATCAAATCATATTTTAATCTAGAAAGATAAATCATATTTAATCTTCCATGATTATCCTAACTAATTTAGGGGATTCTATCCTAATTACTAGCCAATCAAATAATTTTAAAATCAATTACATCCTAATCTAATGATGGGATAATCACATTATTTAAATCAATTATTATCCTTTTGGAATATGCTCAGAATATCCTCATCAATCTTATCCATAATTAACCACTTTAATTTAGGATAATTACCAATTTAACAAACTAAATATGGATAATATCAAATATAACAACTTTTGAATATTTGATTTTATCCTAAAATAAAAGATTTTATCCAAATAAAACCAACTTCAAACTTATCCAAAATAAAACCGATTTTATCCCAAAATAATTCATAATTATCTTGAAATAATATTTTTAAAACAGAATTTTTTTTTTTTTGAAAAACTGTGACTGCATGGTTGCTGGCCACCGTGGTTGGCTAGCCGGAGCTAGCCACGGTGGCTGGCCGCTTCACAGCAGCCACTGCCGCAAAGCAGCAGCAGAGGCAGCCACGGCAACAGTGTGGCAGCTGCTACTGCTGGGGCTGCAGGCCACCGTGCGTGGCCAGCCGAGGCTAGCCACGGTGGCTGGCTGCCTTGCAGCAGCCACTGCCGCGCAAGGCAGCAGCACCCCAAGCTGGCAGCCGCGGCAGCAGCCGTGCAACGGTTGCACGCTGCTGCCCACAACCACCATGGACCACCGCCCTCCCTCCCCTTCCTCTTGGACCGCCACTTGGTCGGCAGCCGCCGTGTCTGCGCCACCCAGTCGCGGTTGCCGGCCAAAATAAATTAATTTTTTTGTTTTTTTTTGTGTTCAATTTAATTAAAATAACATTTATCCTAATTAAATTAAATTAGTCCATAAGATTAAAATTAAATCACATTCAACTTTAAAATTAGGGTTCATCATAAAATTAATCCCAATTTAATTCTAACATTTAAAATTAAATCTATGATCATACATAAAACATTTTTATGCATAAATCAACCCAATTAAAATTATGAAACATAAAACAAATCGAATTAAATCAAAATCAAGCACAAAAATCATATTTTTAGGGCTAGGATTTTCGAAAAATTCGAAATTAGGGTTAGGGGTTCGAAAAATTCGAACATATTAGGGCATAAATTCGGTCCTCTTTATGGCTATTTGAGCATAATTAAATCACATTTAATCGATTCCAAAAGTTTAATCACATTAAAATAATAATCGAACCATAATTAAATTAATTTCTCCCTCTTAATTGATTATAAAATTAACGTGGACATCAAATAATCGTATTATTATGATCTAGCGCGTTCATGCAAGAGGCTAACTGATACCACTGTAGGAGTTTACAGGTACTACGCAGCGGAAATAACATATATGAATCATATTCAATAAAGTACCTAATCCCAAGAATCACATGCATAACACACAAGACACATAATCATACCTATGAAGCGTGAATTCCACGAAGCTATTCGACAGGCAAATCAGGGAGAGAATAGAGCCCCAAGTGTTGCTCCTCTACTTAGTCCACGAGATTCGAACGAGCCGTCCACCAATACTAGATTGGTCGAGTGATTGAGGAAAACCGCGATCACCACCTTTTTGGACAACCGACCACCACACGAACCACCACCACCACGAGACACCACCGTGCGCCGGGAGGAGGAGAGTGACGTGAGAGAGGGAGTATGAGAGGGGTTGGTTTCGTGTTTGCTAATTAGGGTTTGATCTAAAATGATCAGTAAATTCCTTACTTGCGAACCTAGGCACCTAGTCTATTTATAATCTTATTATAATTAGACTAGGGCACGAAACCCAATAACCTCTTAAAGCCCCATATGGCCGGCCACCTAGAGTGATGAGGCCCATGATGGGCCTCGTCCTCTAATGCTCGATCTAGCCCCTTTGTGTGACCTTATAGGATCCGTCCAATTGGGCTTTGGCCTATTTTACTAGTCCAAAGATCGTAAGTACCTCTAGCTATGGCAAAACGACGACCCAAATGTCCGGACTTAATTATCTCCATAATTTGATCCAATTATATATCTAGTATTTGCACACGACGAGGACATAACTCCTTCAAGTTTTGCTGCGTCTGAATTCACCTTGATGACACCAACTGGGGGGGGGGGGGCTTCCACACTGTTTCGAGAGTCACTGCAGGGGGGGGCATATATTGCTAACTTCCTTTGCTATCTCATACTCTCCAATTAAACTCACAGCCTTGCGAATAACCTCGGACCCTTCAATCTTTTTTTTTTTTTTCTGAAAAGACCACCCATTCCTACGCAACCAAATACCCCAAGCCACACACCAAAACAAACTCCACCAATTCACATCCTTGCACGACTTATGAACCGAGAGACACCGCTCTCTAAAAGATTCACCATTGTAATTCCCAACATTCAATCTTAAAGAAGACGTATACCAGATCAAACTTTCCTCCTCACATTTTACAAGCATGTGAAGAATGCTCGCTTTTTCATTACCACACATTGGCCGCACCAAGTATCAATCTCCATTCCTCTTCTTGCAAGGTTGTCACGGGTTGCCAAAGCGTCCTTAACAGTACGCCACGCAAACATTTTAATTTTCTGATGAACATCCAGATTCCATATACCATTTTCCAATCAAAAGAGAGACTATCATTCGAGGTCGATGCCTTATCACGAGTTTGCCCAACAGTAAGCATGTTATATGCACTTTTAACCGTAAAACACCCATCCTTCGAGTAATGCCACATCCAAGTATCTCTACTATCAAACATAGGAATAGGGATATTACGAATAGCACTAACCTCAACTTCGAAAAATTGGGCTTTAAGTTGATCAATATCCCAGCATCTATTGCAATCCCACAATTGACGCACATACAAAGGGCAGCAGCCAGACTCGGGTTGGCTCGAGGCGACAGTGAAGCCCCTGAGATTCGGTATCCATGGATCACTCCATATATGAGTCGATGCTCCATCCCCAACATTTCTTCTAGCCCCCCTCATTAGCACCTCTCTAGCACCAAGGATGGACCTCCAAGTGTAACTCGAGTTTGGTTGAATTTTTGCCTCTTTGAAATTCGAATGAGGGAAGTATTTACCCTTTAACACCTTAGCCATGAGGGAATCTTCATTTGATAGGACACGCCATGCTTGCTTCGCTAAAAGGGCCTTATTAAAATTCTTCATATTTCGAAACCAAGGCCCCCTTGACTCTTCGGAACATACATTTTCTCCCAAGCAACCCAACAAATCTTATTCTCCTCACGTTGTTGCCCCCAAAAGAATTGACGACATAATTTTTCAACAACATTCAAAATACTAGCCGGGATCAAAAAAACATTGCATACCATATGTAGGAATTGCTTGTGCAATGGATTTGATCAAAACTTCCTTACTGGCTTGAGACAAATACTTCTCTTTCCACCCCTTGAGTTTTTTCCAAATCTGACCCTGAATATTATGGAAAACCTATTTTTTAAACCCTCCAATGTAAGTTGGAAGACCCAAATATTTATCAAGTCCTTCGACGGCCTTAAAAGATAACTTCATCTGAAGCATATTTTTCCGTTCTTGCTCTATGTTTCGGCTAAAAGACACCTCTGATTTGTCCATATTCAGTTTCTGACCCGAAGCAATCTCATAGGTAGAAAGGATACCAAGCACATTCTCAACCTCCTCTTCCGTCGCTCTCACAAAAAGGAGACTATCATCTGCAAAAAATAGGTGAGAAATTGGCTTCACATGACGACCAATTTTCACCCCATGGATAAGGCTCTTTGTAATACCCCTAATATTTTATTTACTCTAACTATATATTTTATTAAGATTGTTTTGGTTCTTTTAAATCTACAAGTAAGTTATTTATCAACTTTATGTTTCGAGGACAAAACTTGTTTTAAGGAGGGTAGATTGTAATACCCTAAATTTTTTTTCTATTTTAAGTTTCGGGACGAAACTTGTTTTAAGGAGGGTAGATTGTAATACCCTAAAATTTTTTCTATTTTAAGTTTCGGGACGAAACTTGTTTTAAGGAGGGTAGATTGTAATACACTCTTTTTCTCCGCATCTTTGAGCAACACTGAAAGACCTTCCGCACACAATATAAACAAGAAAGGGGAAATAGGATCTCCTTGTCTAAGCCCTCGGGTGGACTTGAATGTCCTCGACGGTTGCCCATTGACAAGAACATCAAAAGAAGCAGTATTAACACATTTCATTACCAAGCTCACAAAATTTTCCGGCAAACCCAATTTCAACATAATTTCCTGTAGAAATTTCCATTCAACTCTATCATATGCCTTACTCATATCAAGCTTGAGCCCAAGGAACCCCTTCTTACCCTTCTTTTTTCTCAAATAATGGAAGCACTCATTGGCAACTAGCACATTATCAGTTATCAATCTTCCCGGGACAAAACCACTTTGGCGACTCATGAATAATGTAAGGAAGAACTAATTTTAACCTATTCGCTAGCACTTTTGTGACAATCTTATACAACACATTGCACAAACTAATAGGTCTATAATCAACAGGAGACACACAATCTTTTTTTTTCGGAATTAAAACAATGTGAGTCTGATTAATAGAACCTATATCCCCATTATTATTCAAATTATCTAACACCTTCCCCACTTCATCATTCCCTACAATATCCCAAAATTTATGAAAAAAAATTACGGACATACCATCGGGCTCGGGGGCTTTTGTAGGTGCATTTGGAAAAGTGCAGTATGAACCTCCTCTGCCGTGAATGGGGCTGCCAAGCTCGAGTGTTGTCTATCATCAACCATCCAACTCACCTTCTCAAGCACCGCTCCACTTCAATATTGCTATTCGTCGCAAACAGATCTTCAAAAAAATTGACAAAAATTTCTGAAATTTGTTCCTCCTCCTTGTAAGTGTTTCCAGCCGCATCTTTCACACATAAAATATTATTCCTTGCTTCTCTTTGCTTTGCTTTTTGGTGACAGAAAGAAGTATTCTTGTCCCCATGCTTGAGCCAATCTTGCCTGCTTCGTTGCTTCCAGTACATCTCCTCCCTTCTTTCAAGTTCATCCATACGATCATCTAAGGCTCTCATTTGAGCTATCACCTCTGCCGTTTGAGCTTCACCCATAAGGAACTTCATTTGAGCCTTGCACGCATTTAATTCTTTAATAAAATCTCCAAACTTGTCCCTACTCTAAGCACTCAGTTTTGTGGAAGTGAAAGCAATTTTCGAACACAAATCTCCACCATAATCCCAAGCCTCGGCTATAATGTTGGCACAATTAAGCCACATTTCCTCAAATCGATACAACTTTTTCTTCTTCCTTTTCTTTTGCTTTGAGACAGCTTCTTGGACACAAAGAAGAATAGGAAGGTGATCGGATTTTCTCTTCGTGAGGTGAGTAACAAATGAACCTTGAAAAGCATCTCTCCAAGCTCGGTTTGCAAGAAATCTATCAAGCTGCTCTTGGATGTTCTCTTCCCCACCCCTATTATTCGACCAAGTAAAGTCATGTCCTATAAAACCAAGGTCCTCCAACTCGCAAACACCAACAGCAGCACGCAATATATTCGCTTCCTCCATATCAAAAACCCTCTCACCTTGCTTTTCACCCGAATGAAGCATTAAATTCAAGTCTCCACCACAATGCCAAGGAGTATCCATTCCCTCCTTTAAAGAAATAAGTAGCTGCCCGGTTTTGTATTTGTTTTCATCCTCCGGATAACCATATATACTAGAAAATCTCCACTCACCTTGGATGGTTGAACTCACCCTCGCATCAATATGGTTCGAAGAGAACGACCTTATATTGACATCAAGACTATTATTCCACAAAAGAGCCAAGCCACCTCTTCTTCTCCTACCTTCCCCTTCGCATTCCACAATAAAACAAGAGTTGAATTTTATTTTGTATTTGATTTTTTCCATCTCAAACGCTTTCAACTTCGTTTCCATAAGAAACACCATGTGGGGGCTTTCAAGAAATACTATGCGTTTCAACGTATTAATTGTATCGGTGCTCCCCAAACCTCTGCAATTCCATGACAAAATGTACCTCATTTATCACCGAGAGCCCTATTGGTGGGTCTTGCCACTCTCACTGCAGTAGGCACTTGAACACGCCTCTTTTTTTCCTTCTCTGTCGAAACAGCCATCGAAGCTTCACTCACCTCCATAGTGTCATCACGGTTTCTTTTTTCCCCTGTCAATACTACTTCATTGCTCATGCTATGGTCGTTATCTCTCAGCACTCTCTTCCATCCCTTCCCAGCCTTCCCTTCCCCTTGCACCATCTCCTCTACACCGCTTCTTTCCTCCTTACTCGCTGCCTTCCCAGCACCACTGCCAAAAGTAAACACCTCATAGCTCCCTCCCTTTAACTTCTAAGATTTTATTGACTTTAATAAAATAAGATGTTAGTGGGGTAGATTGGAGGAGTGAGAAATGATAAAGTAAAAAATGTGAGAGGAAGTTGGGACCATGAAAGGAGTGAGAAATAATAAAGTAAGAGATAGTGGGGTGAAGATATATTATTAAAATGTAAGGAATTTCTAAAAGAGGAAGTGTGTCACTTAAAAAAACACGGTCGGAAATGAAAAGTGTGTCACTTAAAAAAACACGGAGGGAGTATCTAAACTTAGCAATTCCAAAAGAAAGTTGATAAGTTTAGATACTCAATTTTAAGTCTCATTTGACAAAAAGTGTGGGCCCTTGTTAATATTATAATATGTTTTGTAATTTATTAAAGTTTTAATTTTATTTT
The DNA here is from genome assembly GCF_948465745.1 of Chenopodium album. NCBI lineage: Eukaryota > Viridiplantae > Streptophyta > Magnoliopsida > Caryophyllales > Amaranthaceae > Chenopodium > Chenopodium album. The sequence goes on along the minus strand of NC_137853.1, from coordinate 14,512,392 downwards.
TTTCCTCTAAAAAAAACTTATAATGTGATTTAGTGGGTCATAAATTGAAAGTGAAATTAGTATACTTTAGAAAGTTTTACCATTGAGAATTTAGATTTCACATGAGTTGCTAAATTGAGAAGTGGATTGGGTATCACCATCAATATTATTATTAAAACTCAAAGGCAAGGAGTGTCATATCGCCACGTGTCACTTTTTTTTTTTTCTTATTTAGCCAAGTCATCAATCAAATTGCCACATAATCAATTACATGTACAACATGTTAAATATGTGTCAATAAATTGTATGATAAATTAATTAATTGTATTATAGTATTGATTGTATTATAATCAATTAAATCAGTTGTTACAAAAAAACAATTAAATTAATTTTCATCACCTAAAATAAGTTTTGTAACCGGTGTATTTATTTTGAGCTCAATTAAAACGATGAATAATTACAATAATTACAATCTATTTAAATTTCTTTGACCCACGTACTTAATTTGTATGTATTTTGTATGTATTAATGTGATTTATTTATTGAAAGTTTTTCTATCAAAGTTTAAATATTTTTCAGTTACGAAAACATATTATACTAACGTAAAAAAGAATAATTAAGTAATATCCACAATCTTCAATACCAAAAAAAAAATAAAAAAAAAAAGAGAAGAAAGAAACCCGGGGCATCGCCCGGGTCACTAACTAGTTGGTATTAAAAAAACAACTCATTTTGTATTTCAATATTCAAAGTTGAGTCTCACCATTGGAGATAGTCTAAGGGCCTGTTCTTATTGACTGAACTCGGCTGAACTGAATTGAACTGAACTGAAATAAATATTTTATAAGAGAAGGAAATTAAGAGTTGAGCTAAACTGAACTGAACTGAGCTGAACTGGACTGAACTGAACTGAATTTCAACGTAAGAGATCAGAACAGGGCCTAAGCTTAGTTACCTCTCAACATGAAGGAAAGATCTTCCTAATATGTTCAGTCAAGAGTAAGTAGTATGACATATCATGGATTATCCTCACTAGTCAGAAGCGGCTTCAACCTAGGTATTTCGATCACTTGATCTTACATAATATTTAAATCCTAAAATTCTAGATCATCTAATATAGTCCCACTCGATTGATTTTCAACTTGTCACTAGATTTGTCTAGAATTTAGTTAGGATCATAAATATAGTTTGATGAAGTGTTGTTAATCTAGCAAGCCGGTCCTAATATTCTCAATGATGTTGACGTAGAGACAGGACATAACTTTGACCTTTCTGTTTTGGGATCAACTGGTTTATTTCCATAAGAGAAGGTTGCCAAGTAAATCTTTATACCAAAATTTATACATAGATACGCACACCTATACACGTTCATTTTAAATACTTTGTATTTTTACAGACTTTACTTTACACTTCGTTTTGCCTCCACGTTTCACAGAATTATGAACTTGCGCCTTCTTCAGGCGCAGACGCCTTGCAGAATCTTGCAACCTCCTCCGCTGGATTCTAGCTTTTGAGAAGAGACGAGCACTGTAGTCTCTCCATGGCTTGCACTCGATAAAATCAGATAACTCAGCAATATCTTTAGGATTCGTTATCAAACACTTAAGGAAACTTTCCCCATTGCAAGTTTCTTCATCTGACAAGTCTGAAATTTCAGATGCTCCATAGTCCCTGACAACAGACAGATAAATAACTAATCTGAGAAGGTATTAAATAATATTAACAGCGTTAAATGAAATAATAAATTACAAATAATGGGACAAAAAAGAGAGCAAAGATACAGGACATTGATGTGCTCTTTTAAGATCCTATGTACCATCTACATGTTCACTTCTCCTCCCATATTAGAAAATGGTGTATAAACTTACAATTGAGGGCTTTGAGGCTTTGAATATAACCAAGCCTTTCTATTGATTTAACTTCTGTATTTTACACTTGCTTCTTGATTTACAGGTGATAGTAAACACAACAGAAATGCAGAAAATATCAACATCCCTCTAACTCTAAAACAAGGAAGAAGAGGGTAGAAGGAATACGATAATCTTTCTAATCTTATTAAAGCAGCGTAAGAAAGAAAAACATTATTTTGCACAAGCTTCTAAATTTCTAATTCAAAGAGAAGTCACCAAACATTGAGCCTAAGGTTTACAATTAGGTCTTTTGGCTCAGAATCGCTACTTGTAGAGATCATTTTACCATTGAGTGGTGTAGGGGATTAATTACAGACAAACCACCGAAACTGTGAAACATCTAGCTTATGGAGGATGCAAGCAGAAAACACCTTTCAAGGTCACATAGCCTTTTAATTTTATGGTAAAAAGACATCCATGGAGTTGACAATTTTGTGATTATGAAATAAGTTTCCCCACATATGCCCTAATCCCTATAGTAATAATGTCACCCCAAATATGATTCCTGGACCTTAACAACTTTAGTTAATATAGGCTTTTGCCAATTAAATTAGGTTTAACAAATATTATTTGAAACAAAAAAGCACCATCAAACATTCACAGCCAAAAGGTAAAACCAAAAACATTACGGAAAATTATACACAAGTACTACAGAACAGTGAAATGTTTAGCTTTTCAAATAGGCACAAAGTCATAGATCATTTACCTAAACAATTTCCGTCTTTCTCTTCGAAAGTTTGATGCAACTCTGAGGCTGGATTTCTGTGGTTCACAAAGCTGTCATTATTCAGGAGATCAAAATACGTACACACACATACTAGCAATACAATTAATAGAAACAACATGCATTTACCTTTTGAGATGCATCAGAAAAACCTGTTTTAGGAGTAATTTCAACAGGGCTAATTACAGTGGTCTGTGAAGGTGACTCCGTTCCTGATTTAATTGATGATGATCTCAGAGCTAAAGTGTTCACGAGAACCAGCATAAAAAATAAGCATCCACGCACCAGTATGTGCAATCCACTCACTATGCTTAATGATAAAAGGCTAGAAAAATGCACAAACAACTCATATTCTTCGTCTTCTGATACATATGGTTTCAAAGCATTAATTATGAACTGTTGTACTTGAACTGGTAAATGGAGATTGTACTGTGCAAAGGATCTCATCAGATCAGCTCGAGAGCTGTGACATGGAAGTACATCTTTTCTCTTCAATAGTGATACTAAACAACTCAAATTCTCATTACAGCAGCGAGTAGCTTGCAACAAAGAGCAACTCATCAATTTTAATATTGAAGCAAGCAGACAAAAATCTTGCATAGCCATTTCCTTGAAATTCTGTAATAAAACTTCATCGACTTCAACTGAAATAAGTCTTGCTACCAATGAGCTAAGAAAGGAGAGCAAATCATCTCTGTAAGTTTTATCAACAATATAGATATTTGCCTCTATGTAAGATATGGCATCGTTTGCCATGCTAGATATTGTCATGTTAAACATCATGGTGCTTCGTCCTCTCCATGCATTATCCAAATGAACGAGCATGAAATTAATTTTATCATAGACCACTGAGTGGAAATGAGCCTCAAAATGTCGTTGGATCATCCTCCCTGGGCTACTTCCAGTCATCAACTTAGACATGTGTTCACAGTACAAGTTGACTGAATCATTAAACGTAGATAGATATATATTCACACATCTAAACTCTGGCACCACCTTCTCTGGACAGACCCATATGCCGATAACTTCGGACACCAAAGATATTAGATGTGAAAGAAGAGGTATTGGAGCAGACATCATGACAGGGTGATTAATTAATGAGGATGCCACAGCCAAGCTCACTTCAGGGGAAGAAAGAAAAGGTTTTTCTGTCCAAATTAGACTTTCAATAAAAGTTTGAAGGACGTCTTCTACAGAAAATGACAAAAGAAAATGAGCAGCGCTAATTCCAAGAACACTCTCAATATTTATAGAAGATCACACAGCCAGATTTTGGCAGGTGGAAGATATAGAGTCTGAGATTGCAATACACTCTCGGAATGGTCTGTCTGCAAAAATCTCATCCAAATAAACCTGAAAAGAGTACTCCATTTAGATTCTGCGAAGCTGCAATCATTACCGCAAGATAGGAAAATGGGTGGCAGTATCATGGACAACAAGTTGATGATGAGGTATACTGAAACTGAAAGGGCATACATCGTACATAAATTATAGTTTCTGACAGAATAACTTTGGCCAACCAGTAAATGTTACATGGTATAAAGAACATGAAATTAGATGAACACTTATATTATTCCATAAAACATAATTAAGCATGCACATAAACCAGAAAATAAATTGTTGTACAAAAAATCTGGAATAGTCAGATTCATTCATACTTCATAATAATATAATGTGTGGGTTGACAGCTTGAAATTTCGGAATGGAAACATAATGTTAAGCATGATTTAATTTTTACAGAGAATAACACGAAGATTGTTCTTAGGATAATACAATTATGGTATGATTAACAGTTTAAAAATCAGAAGACTGAGTTAGTACAATGCACCTTATCAAGCACTTCAAATTTGTCAAATCAACTCAAATATGCTAAGGTGCTCTCAACCCCTCTTTAAGGTTCATGATCACGCGATGTGATGAAGACTTTTAGGGTGACTGACAAAAGCCTACGGCAACCCTCTTCCTTTATCTAGGCTTGGGACTGGTAGAGAGAGCCTCATTGGTAGAATTTATGATGATCAAAATCCACAATATGTAATCTAATACATTCAGCAAACAAGGACAGTCTACAGACTACAGTATTTTAAAAAAAAAAAAAAAAAAAAAAAAAGCTTTTTAAAATTCCTGTCCAAGAAATTGTCCCTTCTAATCGATCCCTTTTGTAACATTTTGTAAGGCATTTTAGTCTAATTTTCCAATTTGTATTCCAAACCACCAATGCAATATTTAATTGCCACTTTATAGTATACTATCCATACAATATATATTGTTAATTTACATTATCAGTGCAATTTAAACTAATATTAATGAAATCCATTTCTATGCATAAAAGTATTGAGCATGACTGATAGCAAGAAGTGTAAGGAGTGATAACTAGAAGGATTATTAATGGTGGTAAGAGCAGTAAATAAACTTACACAAAAGAAAGTGTTTTAGACAACCTGAAATTGCAAGCGATGAATGACAACACAAGATATTGAAAGTAAACAAGTATTGGCTATCTTAAACACCTAAATCAACATCAATTATAAATGCTCATATTTCACAAACCCACTTCTTAGCTAGCAATTCATACAGCTTTGTGAATATCATAGAGTTTTGAATATTTACCTCCAACATTTGTTGTAAAAAACGCATGTACAATTTAGATGATTTGGATTTGAGATCAGGAGAGTAAGAATTTGTGCACCTACCATAAGCAGTCTGAGAAGTATTCAGTTTACTAAACCCGATAGATCCTCTTGTTTTTGCAGTTAATATCCCTTGATAAGACAATCTGTGCAGTAAAGCAACAGCAGCCTTAAATTGCTCTGTAAGCATTTGATCATATGGATGCAACCTCACCAAGAGAACACAGCATCTCAGAAGCAGAAGCACTTCTTCCCTTGAATCATTCCCATTACACTTCGTTACATCCAATCCAACATCTTGATCAATGGATGCATAATCTGAGCTAGATAGTAGCCTTTTATGAAGTTCTTTAAACAAGATACTGGAGAGAGTAATCATATCTTCAGGTTTGAGATTGAGACCATTTTCAGCAGCACTGTTGTTACAAGTGTCTTGACAAACTTCATAACTTGAAGATGAACATATCAAAGAATACAGAAGTTTCAGGATAGGCTTCAAACTCTTTAGCCTCTGAAGTACAATGCACAAAATGTTAAGAGTGATGTTTTAAGCCAAATCATGTAAATATTAGTGGAAAAAAGCTATTACTCCCTGCTTTATTCAAAAGTTCATACAAAAATTGTGTAAGATGAAGGAAACATCAAGTTCACCTTAGGTTGGTACATCTTGCATGCTTCACCGACGGTTTAATGGACTTTATTGTAATAAGTGGGGGAGGGGGGTCCTTGAGGTATAAGAAAATGTAAAGTATGGATGTGAAAGGAGAGAAATAAACAAAATAAAAAGAAGTGGGGACCAGTACCGAGAGAGAGAAAATATTACATAGTACTCTCTTCGATTCTTAATGTTAGTCCCGTTATCGATGCAAATCTTTAACTGCAAATATCTTTAATCTCACAATAGCAAAAATTATAAAAATTAGATATTAATAATGTACTCGTCAAGACGAATAAAACTAGATTTTGTTTGACTATGTTTGTTCTTATATATATTTTTAAAAAAAATTAGAAGATTCCGTCTAATTTTTAATAGTCAAAAGATTCTAAATGGGACAAACATTATGAAACGGAGGGAGTATTAGTTTAGCAAAATTGGAAGTTTAACACTTTAAAAAAAAAATTAGCAGACTAAGGCAAGTGTAACACTTAAAAATATATGTATAAACAGAGGTTGGTAGCTTGAATGTTGTGTGACTAACCTAACAGCTACTCTACAAGTAACATGCAACTCTGAATTTCTCAATCAGATCTTGAATAAAAGAAGAGATTACTGATGAGGACACTACAGGTTTCCCCTTATATTTTCTTGGTATGTTAAAACCAAAAGCTAAAAAACACTAATTACCTTTTCCATTAAGGAGTAACACATTTCACGCATGCATTGAGATTGTTCAATTGGATGTTTGAAATTCAAATCATGCTAAGTTATATAATAGATTCTAACATATTCCTCCCAATCACAGATTTAGTAAGGTTAACATGGACTCATTTGTGTAATCTTACAGAAAATGCTTTCTGCATTAGGTTTTATTCAAAAAGTTGAGAATTGGTTTTCTGGCTAGAGTTAGACAACCCCCTAGAATTGCTTGATGAAGGTGCAGAATTTTTGCTCAAAAGAGGACTGTACATGAGATAAAGCCAACAGACAGGAGTAGTTACACGAAAAGCATAAACAACCTCCTAAAAGGCTAGAAGAAACATGAAGTGTTGTAGAGCCCTTCTTTTTCAGTTTCACGTTGTTAAATTTAGGGAACTGTATCTTAAGGTCAGCTTATCAGATCAACAGGTTTCCAATGAAGTTGAAAAGGAAATACTACACAAAGATGTTCTTTTAGCAAAAGCTTCCTTATAATCATCTAAGATGTTATGGATGCTAGTGATTTGCTTCTCTATCCATTCTATGATTAATGGAACTAAACCAAGAGGGAATGATAGCAGCCCTAGCCTTAGTCCAGCATATCATTTCTCTGGCATCTCCCATTCACACCCTCGTTTGATTGCCACTTGGAATGTGACTGTGGATAGATTAATCTAAGTGGGTCATCAGCTCTTTTCTCCATCCAAACTTCCAGTTATCATTCGCTTTATTTATTCATAAGAGAAAATAGATTTGCATAACTAACAAGCACCTCAAGCTACATTATCAATTCCAATCTCATCCTTAACAATAGTCAATAGCCCTCTCTTTTTATACTCATTCTAGTTCTCAACCACAAAATTACACAAGACTTCCTATTTCCAGCCCCAAAAAACATTCTATCTCAACCATCACGGTGTAGAATATTTCAATTTCAACACAACTCCCTTCATTTCCTTGGCATATTCGCTTCAGCTATTTGAATCAGGACATCAAGCTTTCAATAGCATCTATTCAGAGTCAAAGAACTTCGCCTATTTATAACGGAGCAGTTCCAAATTTTGCATTAACAATTTAGAATATTGGAAGACAATAATACGATTTTGTTTATCTTCCACAATACCACCTGGACAGAAGGCTATCAACCAGCATAAATGTAAAGTTCAAAGAAGATAAGGTGTATACCAATGCTAATTTAGACGGAATATTATTGGATACACTCAGAAAGAAGTAGACTTCGCCAAAGGTTAAGACGAGTACAATACGTTTAGTGACAATTGTACTAAAAGAGGATGGACATTACACCAATCAAATATGAACAATGCAGGTGACTTGTATCAAATGATAAACTTTAGTTTTGTATTAAATAAAGTCCCTTTAGCTTCAATTAAATCACTTTTAGGACTAGCCATACCAACAAAAATTACAAAAATTAAAACTCCTTCGCCTCGAATCAACACAACAATAGGAACTCAGCACGCGCAGAAATATATACTTAATCTAAGTACCAATTGCCACTTAAACTCGTCCTTCCCAAACTCAACTAAGAAAAACAAGAGTGTTCGAGGTCTCGGGGAAATGGGTTTCACCAACAGGATCATTTTCATGGTTTTATCCTAACATTAAGGGTTATACTCTATAAACCAAACCCTACAACAACACTTTAGCAACGAAATTTAAATCAATTATCAAACAAGGCTCAAATAATCACATTAAATTCTTCGAGTAATAATCTAGTATTCAGTTTTTCAACAATCCACCAAAAATGAACCCTAAATAGACTACACTGACAATTAAATCAACGATTAACACTAGAATGTGAAATTAATATTCATTAATTAAGGAATAAAAATTATTACCTCAAATGCCGCAACAATGGAGGGGAGAAAAGTGAGAAGCCGCATCAATGTAGAATTCAGAATACGCCCTTTTTTAAGGAGTTGAGAAAGGGTGCAACAATTGGAGCACGCCCCATTAATATATTTGATTAACAAAGGACGTTTATATTGTCAAGTTGGCTTCTAACTGGTATCTGACATTGGAGGCTGGGGATGATACGGTGGCTGGTTGATTCCACGTTTATTCACCGGGTATATCGACGGGGATTATGAACATCGTTAACTAACGTTGACTCGAAGAATGTTGAAATTTATTAAGGGGGCGTTTGGTTCGCGAATTATATGTATGAGGTATTGGTTTAGAATGACCAAAACTCATAGTACTTTGTATATATTTGGTTGTCAAAAATATGTTTTTTAGACCCATACCTCAAACCCATGAGGTATGGGGTTTGGAAACCTTGGAGGGAAGGTGGGTTTGGCTCATTCCATTCCCTTAGGTATCAAATATATGAAATTAAGGGATGATATTTCATTCCAGAATTAAACCAAACACATGGTATTAAGTATCAAGTTCCAATCCGATACCACCTTAACCTTATTCCTGATTCCGAACTTATACCACTCTGCGAACCAAACGCCCCCTAAGTAGTTGGTGGTTGAAGGTATTTTGTCGGCACCTTTTAAGGCGCTGCTCAGCTGCTCGCTTTGGTTTCGGAGGCAAAGGTGCGCGAGGTCTGGTTAGCGGGAGCCTTAGTTTTTTTTATGCCTATCAGATTTCGCCGTGCCCGTTGAATTCCCATCTGAAAGTATTTGAATCAATTTATTGAGCAAAAACTTTTACATGCCCCGGTTTACAATAATTTTATTGTAAATCGAACATTTTGCGAAAAGTGACCTTTTTTCATACCAAAGTGACCCTTTTTCTTTTACAAAAGTAACCCCTTTTTACACAAACGTGACCCTTTGTTTTCACAAACATGACCCTTTTTTCATAAAAGTGACTTTTTTATCCACAAACGTGACCTTTTTTTTTCACAAACGTGACTTTTTTTTTTCACAAAAGTGAACCTTTATTTTCACAAGATTTTTTTTTTCTCACAAAAGTAATTAAGCTACATATGCAAAACGGAGTATCAAAATCAACCAGATAAACACAAAATTAACAATAGTCATGAAAAAACAGTACAATCATTCAAACAAATCAAAAGTCGCTGCCGGAACCACCGCTGGAAATAGGAAGTCTTGTGTAATTTTGTGGTTGAGAACTAGAATGAGTATAAAAAGAGAGGGCTATTGACTATTGTTAAGGATGAGATTGGAATTGATAATGTAGCTTGAGGTGCTTGTTAGTTGTTATGCAAATCTATTTTCTCTTATGAATAAATAAAGCGAATGATAACTGGAAGTTTGGATGGAGAAAAGAGCTGATGACCCACTTAGATTAATCTATCCACAGTCACATTCCAAGTGGCAATCAAACGAGGGTGTGAATGGGAGATGCCAGAGAATGCTGGACTAAGGCTAGGGCTGCTATCATTCCCTCTTGGTTTAGTTCCATTAATCATAGAATGGATAGAGAAGCAAATCACTAGCATCCATAACATCTTAGATGATTATAAGGAAGCTTTTGCTAAAAGAACATCTTTGTGTAGTATTTCCTTTTAAAGAACAAAGGTTCAATTCAGAACCAAGAGTTACCTAAAGCTAAACATCCAACAATGAGGACATAATCCTTTAGCTACCCAAACAACCCCAACGAGTAGCAACCTTAAAATTAAGAGCACATTCCATCATGTAGGTTAATAATGCCAAGAAGTTCAACAAAAACACATACCGTTCTGGCAGGAGCATTGACACCCATAGCAAATGTCTCCGTTGAAAATAGAACCTATAGTAAAGATGGATATAAATGTTTGTCAATATCGGTCCCTGCTAAATAGATCACTACAAAATTATTTAACTTCAATTTACAAAGCCAATTTCCAAGTCATAAGTTTTAATGTTTAAAAATTGACTCTCAAGCCCTCAAACTCCCTGTTGCGGTTATTTCTACCAAACTAAGTTCTAGAAACAGGTAAAATCAACTAGGCACTACCACTTCTTTCCCATCAGCTTTTAAGATATAGCATAATACGAGGAATGCTTATAATCATCCAATTGAAAAAATACAAGCCACATCAAATGCACCTACCTTAATTACACCACGGCACAATAGCATTTCGATAACTTCTTTCACGATAGGGAGAAGCCCAGCATGGTGGACACCGATACCCCTACGAAGCAGACTTTGAACTCGGAGAATCTGTGAACATATAAAACATATATAAATTCTTAGACTATATCTGACCCATAATGACTTATGAGGATGACATGAGAAAAGCCTTAACAACCTGAGGTAAATTTCGGTCAGAATCTTCAGCCGCGAAAATGCTTTGTCACAGAAAACACGAATTTCACTTTTTTCCAAACTACTGGTAAGATCTATACTCATCACTATCAGCTGATCGATCACAACGGTTCTTTGAAAAGCAAAATATGATTACCTAGAGACCAAAAAGAAAAATACATCATGAAATTAACGTCAAAGAAAATACAAACATAAATCTGACAAAAATCAACACTTCCTTACTGCATATAAGCATCAAAACCCATCAAAGATGAAACTACAAACAGTTAAACAACATCCACAAACCCAATCTTCGATCTCATTACTCCTCCTGGATCAGATTCCAGCAACTAAAACCAAATCAGACCCATAATCTCTTTTATTCCTGATTCCAATTTAATCTCATTCATGTAACTTACCATTATTAGCTAACAAGAGGGACAAAATCGAACTCAAAATCAAACATCACATACAAACTCAAACCCAAACACAAACACAGCAACCACATCACAAAATCCTAAATCATAACAGCAAAACTCAACGAAATCGAAATCAAAACTCATATTATCAGCTAAAAATACCCCAAAAAAACCCACTAAAAACTAAATAACACCCACAAAAATGCCATAAAAAACCCCCAATTTGAGATCTGAAATTATAATTCTTAACCAAAACAAAGGCAATTTAACATGAATAATTGAACCAAAACGCAAAGCTAAAGGACCCAGAAACACTAACCTCAAATTTCCGATTATCGACGGAGGGCAACGGTGGTTCGTTGATGCATGCATGGATCGAATAATTGACCCGACGACGCTTGCAAGGGAGGAGGAACGACGACGCTTGCGAAGGAGGACGAACGACGACACTTGATTAACGAACCCTGGCTTCAATGGAGAGAGAACGGATCTACGCTTCAATGGAGAGAGAAGGGAGTTCGAGGGAGAAGAAAGGGGCTTAGGGTTTGGCTGAGGAGAGAGAAGGGAACGACGAGGAAGAAGAAAGGGGCTTAGGGTTTTGGTTGAGGAAAGAGAGAGGAGAGAGAGAGACCAGATGCGGCAAGGAGTTAAGAGAGTAAGAGACACGTATGAGGAGAGTCAGGAGAGAGAAAGAATAGGGGAAAGAAAAAAAAAGGCCGGTTTTTTATGCCACCGGTTTGAACCGGTACCCTTTAAGGAATTCGCCACCGGTTTGGTGTGAACCGGTGGCCTTTCTATTAAACTAAATCCCGCCCATTTTTTTCCCCACCGGTTTTTAAAAATCGGTGCCCATTACTCGGTGCCAATTTGATATTTTCTACTAGTGGTTTTCCTATAAACATTTTTTAGTTGACAAACTCAATCATTACATAATGGAAACAAATAGTATAATAAAACATCAATGAACTTATTTAAGTTAACTATAATTTTGTTGATAAAAACACAATTAATAAATGGCTAAAATGGTAAGACTTGTAATTTGAGACTTGTTGGTCTTGAGTTCAAGTCTTGTTATAAGTATTTTTTTAGATGCAAACCTAATACATGTCATGCTTATAGTGACATGTCGAACTTAAAAAAGGTGACAGATATGTCAAATTTAAAAAAGGTGACACGTGGAATGTATTCTGTTTTAGGAACGATTTTTAATATATAAGTATAGATATAGATAGATATATATACTGACAGTCTTTATAAATTGGGGGGGGGGGGGGGGGTTATATATAGTCCGAATGATCTTTGGTGTAATAGGTAATAAGGATGATTAAGCGAATTACAATGAATTATGAGGTACTAGATGAAGGCCATGCATGCGATGTATGGTTTGTTTGAATTTTTTAAAACATTTTTTTTAATTTATGTACTAAAATTTGTTACATATTTTTAGATAAAATTCCAAATATCAAAAGATAATATTTTATATTTAATTAGTTTAAACTTAAAAATCTCATTCGCTAATTTTGCTTATGTGGCATTTAAATTATTTCATTCTAAAAGAAATAATAATCTCTTATTTGATTGGCTACAACTAAAATTTATAATCCTACATGACGCGCTAAGAAAATTAAATCCTACGTGGCTCTCTTAAACCTCGGGAAAAAACTCCCTTATATATGTATATATATATTAGATTATCATGTAAATTCAATGCTGTAATTTGATAGGTTCCACATAAATATGCGGTTATCTGCGCAATTGTGAATAAGTGGTATAAATTTGTGTCCTCAAAGCTGTGAGTTAACAATCTAATATCATATAACTAATATATAAAGTAAAATTCATAGTCAGGTCACGAGACAACGACACTTGGCATCTTAACTTTTCGCCAAGTGTCGAGCCACCCTGGACAGATTTAGATAGACTTCATAAGATAGAAAGTTAGTTAAGAATTCCATTTTCAATCAAATTAGGATAGAATTTTAGAATAAGATTGTTAGTTTAGAGTTTTATTTTCAATAAAGTACCAAATAATAAAATTATAATTAGGCCACAAGACAACATTTAGTGTTTTAACTTTTTGTCATGTGTTGTACCACGTTGGATAAATATAAATAGACTTTGTAGCATAAAAAGTTAATTTAGAATTCATTTACAATCAAATTGGGTTTATTTGTTATTTAGTGTTTTATTTCAATAAAATACCAATATTTCATATATACCAATTGAATTATAATTTTATCTTAAAAGTCCATAAACAATCCGGGCATCGCACGGGGCACAAAACTAGTATTTATACAAAGGGGAGTTTTTTCCCGAGGTTTTAGAGAGCCACATAGGATCTAATTTTCATAGCGCGCCATGTAAAATTATAAATTTTAGTTGTAACCAATTAAATAAGAGATTATTAATTTCTCTTAGAATTAATTAATCTAAATGCCACGTAAGCAAAATGGCGAATGATATTTTTAAGTTTAAATAAATTAAATGTATAATATTATCTTTTGGTATTAGGAATTTTATCTAAATATGTAACAAATTTTAGCACATAAATACAAACAAATAAAAAATAAAAAATTTAAACAAAATGTGCATTGCACGGACTTCATCTAGTGGAATTATGGTCTAATTATGTAGTGTGTTGTTAGCCTAGCTAATAACAAATGTGTATATATGTGTCATTTGTGGAATCATTTTTGCACTTTATTATATTTGAAATGGTTTATCATGTTGGTGTAGAGGTTAAAATAGTTGACCCTCAATAATTGATGCTTTTGACCATGGTAGTAATTGTTGATGTCTGTTTTTTCTTATTATTGCTTGATATGACTGTAATGGTTAGAATTGTGTACATTTTTTTGTTGTAGGTGTAATGTTAATGAAATAGGAAATGGAGGTTGGTTGGTTTACATGTAGGTGATGGGGTGGAGGGTTGTTTGACAATGGTAGTGGCGTGAAGCGTGTTTGGCCTAGAAGTGAAGAATAGGACTTGGGTGATGGAAATAGTCCAAATGGTATGGGATGGGGAAGAATGTGTCAATGATGATGTGTGTTAGCACACTAGTTGCAGATAGACCAGTTGAGACGGTGCACACTATAGTGGGAAGCAATCATGTTGGTGAAGTAATTTTTGTGAAGGCACCTAGGTTTGGAATGGTGTTCAAGACATGGCTAGAGGTAGAGAAATATTACAAAGACTAGTATGCAGAACAACAAGGCTTTGGGGTAAGTAGGATAGCAGGAGTGTATTCTAAGTGTGGTGTTAGAGATAGGATAGCCACTAATTGGAGGTGTGAGTGTTGGGGTAGGCCAGATATGAGAGCTGTGAGGGAAGAAAAAAAAAAGGGGGCTAAAGATATGGAAGTAGAAGGTACATTTAGGACAGTAAGGGAAGTAGTGTGTGAAGATGAATTAAGTAGGCGGAAGAGAAAGTCTAAGAAGTGTGAGTGTAAGGCTATGATATATGCAGGTCGTTAAAGTCAAGGTGATTAGGTAATTAGGAAAGTTGAATTGAAACATTTGAACCATTCCCTTAAACCTGAGGATGCACAACTTGTGAAGGAGTACCTAATGAAAAAATTAACGTCAGCGGTAAGGAGAAAACTGTTGCATTTCTTTGATGAGGGCGTACCTGTGTCCCAAATCCATACAGTTAGAGATTAATGGAGAAATTGGCTATAATTGACTATGAAGGACCTTCAACACGAAGTGTATAAGGCTAGGAGGCTTAGGATGGTGTGGGGGGGGGGGGGGTGACAGGCTAAAGTCGTATCACCTAATCAAAAGTATTACCTAAATCCTCTAACTAAAGTAGATAGGGAAGTAGGGTCGAATCCACAGGGAAACTGGTCCTTCTACTCCTAATTAATTAATATAGTCTAAATTATCAAGGTAACCAAATTGTTGTTATAATATAAAACTATACTACGAAGATTAAGTTTAAGGAGAAAATCAGATATAAGAAGGCCTAGGGTCACAGGTTCACCAATAATTAATATTCCGGGATAAAACATAACAATCAATCAATCAACATTGCACAAATAACATGATTAACAGGCTCTCGCAATTTATTAACCAGCATAGATCTAACAGGCTCTCGCAATTTACTAGATCTAAGTTCCTATTGAAAATAGCCTTTAATATCGAATTAACATCTGCTCGATTCATCAATTCAATATTGCTAAACATTCACAATCAAATTACATCTGCTCGATTCATAATCCAATTACAAAGAATTAGAACAAATCAATAAGAAATTATCATGCAAAGTCAATAATCAATAATAATAAATTACCCCTTCATATTAATTATGGATCCCCATAAACCCTAGAATTAAACTACTCGGACATAATCAAAACTAAACAAAGCATAATAATTAAACAAGACATAACAGAAATCGGAAAGAGTAAAATACTGAGATTAATTAAAGGAGAAATCATACCAAAACGGCGGAATTACAAGAGTGTGAGGAACAAGGAAAGAAAATAAAATCTAGAGAGAGAAAGTTAAGTAGAGAGAAGGGAGAGGAAAACTAAACTAGAGTAATAATAATGATAAGAGATCCTAAACTTGCCTAATAGAATTACATTAATACTAAGCAAGAGTCAACGCTAAAACAAAACAAAACGGAAAGCTAATCGTCTCTGAGGAACGACACGCGCCCGGTCGGGCAAGGGCTCGCCCGACCGGGCCCGCCTTTTTCTCCCCAAAAGCTTTCTCGCGCCCGGCCGGGCGCGTGCACCGGGCGCATGTTGACTTGGCCCGCCCGGCCGGGCGCGCCTCCGGGCGGAGAGAGTGGACTTGGGCGATGCTCATGGGCTTCGAAATCTCCAACTCTTGGGCCTCCGAACTTGGCCCAAGTCCTCAAATCTTCATAACCGAGCCCTTAATCACCGATTTGATCCCTCCAATCGGCCTTGGGCTATCGAAAGCGGTCGCGGTCTTCCAATACTTGTAGATGCTCCTCGAAAAACCCGGGAAATTGCTCCAAGTACGCAAATTCCTACAAAACTCAAGCAAAACTACCAAAGCACTGGAAAACACAAATTAGTAATAAAAGTGGCTCGTAGGAGCCAAAAACACTACTAATTACGACCAAGGGACGGGGATAAATATATATAAAATGAACACATCAAACTCCCCCAAGCCAAACCTTTGCTTGTCCCTAAGCAAAGAGCTCCTCAATGAACAAATAAAACATGCCTCACCCCAATATAAAAATCAAGCACAAACGATTCAAGGTAAATCAAGTGAACATGCTTCAAAATCAACCAATCTTATCCATCTAATCACCCTTCATCCCCAACAATTGTCAAATAGAGCAAACCACAAGAGCATATAGAATTCAAGACTAGTGCTCACACACTCAACTCTCATTCATGTGGCGAGTAAAAGATGTACTCGATCGCTCTCCATCCCAACCCCTTTAATGTGAACAATGCCCTCCCAAACTCACAACACTCGTGTGTTTAAAAAGACATACACTCAACCTATTAGTCGACTCGGAATATGTCAAGTCATAACTTGCATTGATAAACAACACTTTTCATATCTACACAACTCTATGCACAAGGTCAAAAGGTCTTTTAAAGCTTGTAATGCAAGGCTAGGGAAAAGGGTAGGATAAATTTGGGAATATGTGAGAGAAAGGCTATGCATAAAGGGAGCCATATCCTAATAAACCCATGACCAAAAATAATGGTCATAATCATCTCCAACAAAACTAACTCCAACACAAATCCACCAAAAATACTCCAATCATAAAAAACAATCCCAAAACTTACAATTATTCACTCATAAAAATATGATAATATAGAACAAGAGTGAATAAACAAACTTTGAACTCAAACTCAAATATTTACAATGAAACTCAATTTTTTTTTTCTTTTGATCAACCTTCACTTAGAACATTTGAACATCAAACTTTTTTCCTCTTTTTGCTCTTTTTTTTTTTTCATTTTTTTTTTCCTTTTTTATTTCTTTGGAAGTTCACTTTCTTTTTTTTATTATTTTCTCACTTTTATTTTTCTTGAACTTCTCTTTTTTTTTTCCTTTTTCATCACACTTTTATTTTTCTCAAATATATACACTTTTAAACTCATCAAAACAAAAATATGATCAAGAAAAAATACTTCTCACCCAAATTGTGCAAATAATGTGCACACTACAAACTCCCTCACCTCACTCACTAATAGCTCCCCCAAGCCAAGCTTGGGACTAGTAACCAATTAGGCAAAATAGGCTTGTAATGTGGCTAAAAACAATAAAAAGTCAAGGCAACAACATGGGTAGCAAGAAGGGAACAAATGTATCTAAATAAATCTGAAGGCTACCTAAAAGAACAAATGCCTTCGTCCTCCACATGTGCATAATAATGAGCCATGAAACACTACTCATAGTTGCAAACCAATACTCAAATTCATTGACATACCAGGAACTAATCACGCATTCCTAACCAAATCAACTAGTCAAGCACTATATTCACAAGTAGTTGGACAAAATTGACGCATGCTTAGGAATCCAAGCAATTAAACTTCAAATCATGATCAACAAATCCACAATGCTCACAATCAAATACCAAGAATCAAAACAATTTTTCTCAAGTATGGGGCACAGGGAAGCATGATTTACAGTTCATTGGTTCGTATTTTTTTATTTTTTTTTTATTTTTCAATTTTTTTTGTATTTTTCATATAAGGAAAGCAATAAAACTAATCTAGAAAGCAATAAATCTAAACTAACAAAACACACCAAAAATAAACAAAAATCAAGAAAAGGAAAGAGAAAAGTATATACCAAATCCAAAAATCCTCCCCCAAGCCAAGATCGGACAATGTCCTCATTGGCTCGAAAGTAGCCCAGCTGGCTACTCATCCTCATCCTGGTCCATATGAGAGGACCCACCTGCTCCACCACTGGAACCTGCACCATCTGCACCAAAAGAGCTACCACCAAAATAGTTAGCTTGAAAAGTCCCCCCCGGCGGTCCCCCAAAAGGAATGTCCTGGCCGTACCCATGGAACGAGGAATAGTCTGTGTAAATACCATGGGCAGTGGGATCCCTATCATATCCCTGAGGTGGGGGCTGGAACCAGTCTGGGTAAACAGCATCGTCGGGAATGTTGCCCCGACGAGCATAATCATCATAAATGGGGTAGAGTCCCCTACCCTGGTTCCTCTCTAGGTAGCCTAGCCTCTGGTCGACAGAACCAATCATCTGTCTGAACTCGGTCTGGGTCTGCTCTATGCGACCTATGGCCTGGCCAATACTCTGCAAGTCCCAAACTGGGTCAGAGTCACCGTGAGGGACGGAATGGGACTGTCGGGGTGGTGATGGTGGCTGTGGAATGGGTTGAACTATGAGCTGTGGTTGAGCCTGGGCCTGCTGTGGATCCTCACCCCTAGCATGGGCAACTAACAGGGCGTAAGTGTAGGACTCTTGCCCTGGTGGAAAGGCGGTCAGGTCTGGGTTGGGCAAAGGAAAAATGGGCAAGGGTTGTTCAGTCCCTGTCCTAATGCACCAATGGGTGACCTGGTTCTCGTCTACCCGCAACCACCCAAGCTCCTCAAGGTACCTAGAGGTCATGTAGGTGTCGGGTCCCATGTTGGTCATCTTATGAGGTCCACTCTCTACAAAACCGGCCTTCTTGATGGCTATCCTAGTGATAAGGCCACCAAGACGGATAGGGGTAGTGTGGTGGTTGCTGGCCGTAGCGTGCCTACCTAGGTGGTGAATAATGTACCGGGCGATGTTCAGTTTTTCATACCCAAAAATGTAATGGCCAATCACAGCAAGTTCATTGGTCTGACAGTTATGGGGTTCATTTCTACCTAGGAAACATACACCGGCAAATCTTTGCCACAATTTGGGGATGGGGTGGTGAATGGGCCTAGCACTAGCATGTTGAGCTGAAACATTTGAAATGCCAGTCAAAGCTAAATAAACATCTTCCATTTTAAATTCAGCATTCCATTGTCTGTTCAAATCAGGTTCCAGTTCAAATAATTTACAAAATTCCACAAAAGAAAGAGTGATATTTTTATTGTTAAGCCTAAATATTAATTTAGGACCACTTTTATGGTTTTGAATAACAAGAGAAGACAAAAATTCACAAGTTAATTCACGGTATGTCGCATAATGCATATCTACAAATTTACGCATACCAATATCGTTTAAAAATCTCCTAACAAAACCATATAAACCTAAAGCTTCTAAAGTGGGACGGTGTACCCACCGTGAGGGAATTACCTCTCTTCCGTAGAGCACCTCCAATTTCTCCCGTTGCTCCGCCGTCGCGATCTTGATCGTCGGCCACTGAGCGAGTTGAAGAGCTGGATCGTACTGTTGGGACGAGCTGGAGCTACCCCCGAGCAAATTTCGAGCCCTTTTAGCCGCCATTAGGTAGTAGTCGAAAATTTAATTTGTGGAAATGTAGAATTTTTTATGTAGGAATGCAGAGGATGAAGAGAGGAGTAAGAAAATGTAAAAAGTTTTGGATTTGGGTAAGAGAAGGAGGATAAATCTTAGAGAGAAGTCAGAGGAAATTTAGAGTTTTTAGAGAGATAAAGCCGAAGGAAGAGAAATAAAATGAGAAAAGAGGAAGAAGACGGGAAGAGAAAGAGATGGGGAAGGCGCGCCCGGCCGGGCTAGAGGGCGCCCGGTCGGGCGATCTTGATTGGCACTCAGTTCAGTTCTCGCGCCCGGTCGGGCGCCGTTTCGCCCGATCGGGCGATCACATTTGTCATGAGCTCCCTCTCTCGCGCCCGGTCGGGCGCCATTTCGCCCGATCGGGCGATCAGAGGGACCTGGGTTCCTGTCGCCTCGCGCCCGGTCGGGCGTCTCACTGCCCGGTCGGCCCAATTTCTCAAGATTTTCGATCTTCTTTTCGCGCCCGGTCGGGCGACCTTCCGCCCGGTCGGGCCAAATTTTAGTCCGTATACGTCAACTCTCGCGCCCGGTCGGGCGAAACTCCGCCCGGCCGGGCCCGAGAGCAAGTTTTGACGAACTTTTTTTCTTCCTCAAAATTTGACTAACTCTTTCCTGTAAACTGTACCAAAAACTCATAAAACTCATTAAATTCCCTCCTCTCTCCTCTCATAAGAAAAAGAAAGAAAAACAAAAATTAAAGCAAGTAAAATACGGGTTGCCTCCCGTAAAGCGCTGGTTTATCTAGGTCCCGCACGACCTTTTTACCTCCATTGAGCTCATTTAGGAAGTGGAGTTAGGAGAGTCTCCTCCACATCCCTAATGGTAGCACCATCATGATACACTTTGAGTCTTTGACCATTGACCTTGAACTCTTCACCTTTGTTATTCACCAACTCCACCGAACCGAATTTGTTCACTTTTGTGACAGTGAAGGGACCGGACCACCTAGATTTCAACTTTCCTGGAAAAATCTTCAATCTAGAGTTAAAGAGAAGGACCTTGTCACCCGGTGTAAACTCTTTTGGTAGGATCCTCTTGTCATGCCACTTCTTGGTCTTCTCCTTGTAGATGCGTGCATTGTCATAGGCCGACAATCTAAACTCATCCAACTCATTGAGTTGGAGAAGTCTCTTCTTGCCCGCGGCCTTAGAATCCATGTTAAGCTCCTTGATTGCCCAAAAAGCTTTGTACTCCAATTCTACGGGAAGATGACATGCCTTACCATAAACTAGCCTATAAGGTGAAGTACCAATTGGTGTCTTGAATGCCGTTCGGTATGCCCAAAGTGTGTCATCTAACTTCATGCTCCAGTCCTTCCTAGACTTGGCTACTACCTTCTCTAAAATCGCCTTGATTTCTCTATTAGAGACCTCAACTTGACCGCTAGTTTGGGGATGGTAACCAAGCCCGGTTCTATGATATACACCATACTTCTTAAGTAAGTTGTCCAACTGTCTCTCGTGGAAGTGGGAACCTCCATCACTAATAATAGCTCGTGGGACACCAAACCTGGGAAATATGATTCTCTTGAATAGCTTGATGACTACCTTGGAGTCATTTGTTGGTGATGCTATGGCTTCAACCCATTTGGACACATAATCGACGGCCACAAGTATGTAACAATTCCCATTGGAAGATGGGAACGGCCCCATATAATCGATACCCCAAACGTCAAATATTTCAACTTCAAGTATCCCAGTTTGGGGCATCTCATGCCTCCGCGAAATGTTGCCAGTCCTCTGGCAAGAGTCACAAGCCTGCACAAAAGTGTTAGCATCTTTAAACATGGTAGGCCAAAAGAAGCCTGACTCGTTAATCTTGGCCACCGTTCTAGAGGGGCCGTGATGTCCACCATAGGGTGAAGTGTGGCAACTAGTAAGGACGCCGTGAACTTCCCATTCGGGAACACACCTGCGAAATAATCCATCTGCACACTCACGAAACAAAAAAGGATCATCCCAAAAATAATGTTTAACATCAGAAAGGAATTTCTTTTTCTGTTGGTAGGACAAGTTAGGAGGTAGAGTACTACCCACCAAATAATTAGCAAAATCTGCATACCAAGGGTGATTCTCTACTACTGCATACAGGTTGTCATCGGGGAACGAATCATCTATAGGAAGAGAATCCTTACCCTCATCATACCTGATACGTGACAAGTGATCTGCCACTACGTTCTCTGCTCCCTTTTTGTCTCTTATCTCAATATTGAAATCTTGGAGCAAAAGAACCCACCGGAGTAGCCTTGGCTTGGATTCAGCCTTAGCTATTAGATATTTCAACGCTGCATGGTCAGTAAAAACAATGACTTTAGAACCAACAAGATATGATCTAAACTTTTCTAAAGCATATATAACAGCAAGAAACTCCTTTTCCGTGGTGGCATAATTGACTTGGGCCTCATCTAAAGTTTTGCTTGCATAATAGATAGCGTGCAAAACTTTATCCTTCCTTTGTCCAAGCACGGCTCCTAGAGCATAGTCACTTGCATCACACATAATTTCGAATGGAAGGTTCCAATCGGGAGCACATATGATGGGTGCTGATATCAAAGCCTGCTTAATCCTGTCAAAAGCCTCAAGACACTCGTCAGTAAAAACAAAAGGGGCATCCTTAAGCAAAAGCTGAGTTAGTGGTTTAGCAATTTTAGAAAAATCCTTGATAAAACGGCGATAAAACCCCGCATGACCCAAGAAACTCCTAACTCCCTTAACATTAACTGGGGGAGGTAATTGCTCAATCACTGAAATTTTAGCTTTGTCCACCTGTATGCCCTTATCAGATACAATATGACCCAAGACTACTCCCTCTGTCACCATAAAGTGACATTTTTCCCAATTTAGAACCAAATTGCATTCTTCACATCTTTTCAGGATTTTAGCTAGGTTAATTAAACATGCATCAAATGAGGAACCATAAACACTAAAATCATCCATAAAGACTTCCATGATAGACTCTATGAAATCAGAAAAAATGCTCATCATGCAACGTTGAAAAGTAGCAGGCGCATTACACAAACCAAAAGGCATTCTACGATATGCAAAAGTGCCATAAGGGCATGTAAATGTAGTCTTTTCCTGGTCGTCAGGGTGGATCGGGATTTGGAAAAATCCCGAATACCCATCCAAATAGCAAAAGAACTTATGGTTTGCTAACCTCTCAAGCATTTGATCAATAAAGGGGAGAGGGAAGTGGTCCTTTTTAGTGGCGACATTTAGTCTACGATAGTCAATGCACATACGCCACCCTGTAACAGTTCTAGTGGGAATTAATTCATTTTTATCATTTTTAACGACAGTCATCCCACCCTTCTTAGGAACCACCTGTACAGGACTTACCCATTTAGAGTCAGAAATAGGATAGATGATACCTGCATCAAGTAACTTCATAACCTCTTTCTTGACTACCTCTTGCATATTAGGATTCAACCTCCTCTGGGGTTGAACGCAGGGCTTGTAATTGTCCTCTAAGTGTATCCTGTGCATACAAAAATCAGGGCTTATACCCTTGAGATCATCAATACTGTACCCTATTGCCCTTTTGTGGGTTCGGAGAACCTATAAAAGTTGAGAAATTTGTGGGTCATCCAGTGCAGTACTAATGATCACAGGGTACAATTCCTGCTCATCAAGGAAAACATATTTTACATGGGAAGGGAGAGGTTTTAGTTCAGGTTTCTTCACCTCTGCAGGTTTTGATTCCTGAACCAAATTTACTACCTTCACACAATCATTAAGATCAGATTCCTCGGTGGCAAGAGCTCTTTCTATATCGTCCACCTCCTTGCTCCATACGCTCATGTCACCTGCAGACAAATTTCCACAAAGAATTTCCTCCAAGGGGTCCCTTGCAAGAACCTGTGGTAAGCTTTCCTCACAAATATCATCCATTATATCAAGCACATCAATCAAATAACAATTTTCTTCAAGCATTGGACCTTTTAAAACTTTCCCTAAATTAAACGTGATATTATCGTCGCCTACAGAAAGGGTTAGTTTACCATTTTTGACGTCAATAATGGCTCCTGCAGTATGGAGAAAAGGTCTACCTAATATAATGGGAATTTGCGTGTCCTCAGCCATGTCCAGAACAACAAAATCAACGGGGATAAAAAATTTACCAACTCTAACAGGTACATCCTCTAAAATACCTAAGGGGTATTTAACAGAACGGTCTGCCATTTGCAATGTTATATTAGTAACTTTTAAATCACCCATATTTAATTTAGCACAAACAGACGATGGCATTACACTAACAGAAGCACCTAGATCACATAATGCTTTATCAATGAAGACATTACCAATATGACAGGGGATAGAAAAACTACCGGGATCCTTTAATTTAGGAGGGGATTTATTCTGTAAAAGTGCACTACATTCCTCAGTGAATGCTACGGTTTCTACCTCATTAAAGGCCCTCTTCCTAGTCAGAATGTCTTTCATAAATTTAGCATATGCAGGAACCTGAGTAATAAGTTCTGTAAAAGGAACTGTTACCTGCAAATTTTTAACAACCTCCAAAAACTTACCAAACTGTTTATCCAACTTAGTCTTCAAGTGACGGTTGGGAAAAGGTAGCTTGATAACTGGTGGTGTTTCCCTACTCTTCTCCTGGGGTGCATCCTTCCCTGGGGTTGTACCCTGCAATGAATCATCAAAAATATTAGCATCAGGAATTTTACCCTGCAGCCCTGCAGGGGAAATTGGTACAAAGGAATCAGGATTAGCAATGTCAGATAATTCAGGTTCATCCTCTTTGGGCATTTGGGGCCCATCATAGTGTGAACCACTCCTTAGGGTGATTGCATTTGCATGATCCGTTGGTTGCATTCCCTGCGCTGGTAAAGCTCCCTGCTGACGAGATTGAAGGGTAGAAGACAATTGGGCAATTTGGGTGTCCATGACTTTATTATGGGTTATAATAGAGTCAATCTGTTGGTCTCTACTCTCCATATGCTTTTGCATATTAGTCAGCATTGCCCTAATTTCTGATAAAGCAGGGTCAGAAGATGTAGTAGGGGGTTGTGATGGGGGTTTCTGATTGGCATGAGGATGGTAATATTTCTGCTGTGGAGGGGGTGCTTGTTGTGGTTGTTGTGGAGGTGGAGGATTTTGAACATTGGTGCTACGGTAAGATAGGTAGGGATGGTTCCGGTAGCCAGGATTGTAGGAATTGGAGTATGGGTTATTTTGCTTGTAAGTTTGAAAAGCATTAACTTGCTCCATTGAACTCCTGCAATCTTGTTCAAAATGACCTACACTTCCACAATTTTCACAGAAAGCATCATTAGCATTATTAGAAACAGCAGAAACATTAGCAACAGAATTAGGATTGTTAGTAGTAAGATTATCTAGTTTCTGACAAATAGAAGTAAGCTGGGCTTGCAATAAAGTGACTGAATCAACATGATGCTTGCCCTTGTTAGCAAAGCCTCTAGCATTCCCATATTGGGAATTATGGATTGCCATATCTTCGATAACCTGACCTGCATCATCAACATTTAAATTCATAAATCTACCGCTAGCTGCGGAATCTAAAATTGTCCTAGATGCATTTCCTAAACCATTGTAAAAAGCTTGAATCAACTGCCACTTCGCCAAATTGTGGTGGGGACACTCCCTCTGCAGATCCTTGAATCTTTCCCAAGCTTCATATAATGCTTCATCTGCCTCTTGGGCAAAATTCTGGATGGCGCTTCTCAATAAAGCTGTTTTCTCTGCAGGGTAATATTTATTATAAAAATTCAACGCAAGAGTCTCCCAGTTAGTAATACCAAGTGCAGCTCTATTCAAACCATTAAACCATAATTTAGCTTTTCCACATAAAGAAAAGGGAAAAAGAATCTCCCTGATTTGATCCTGCGTTACCCCATTCTGCCTAATAGTATTGCAGTATTGACAGAAATCTGCAATGTGAAGATTAGGATCTTCACCCTTTGCTCCACTGAATTGCTTCCTTTCTATCATCGTAATGAATTGGGGCTTGATCTCGAACTGGACTCCCTCGAGATCGGGCGTAGGAGAAAGATGCGGAAAATCTGTCAGCGATGGTTGCGAATAATCGCTAAGCTTACGAGGTGGTGGAGGTGGTGGTGTACCCATCTCTAGTTCTGAATCAGAAGAATGCTCCGAATCACTAGAGGAAGGTAATGGATTTCCAAGAATATCACTACTCCCGGAATCTGCTAAGATCTGCCTGTAAAGATTCTTTTGTCTATGAAACGAGCGTTCGATCTCAGGATCGAATGGAATG
This sequence comes from Chenopodium album, assembly GCF_948465745.1. NCBI lineage: Eukaryota > Viridiplantae > Streptophyta > Magnoliopsida > Caryophyllales > Amaranthaceae > Chenopodium > Chenopodium album. Next base: position 14,486,469 of record NC_137853.1, on the reverse strand, counting down.
TAACCTGATCTGGAACACCTGGGCATAAACAAAGAACTAAAAAAAAAAAAGATATTAGTACTACCTCAAAGAACTAATGTCCCTTGAGGCAAAAGAGAAAATAATCTAAACTATAAAAACAATTAGAAATAAAAATAAAACCGTTTCCCCGGCAACGGCGCCAAATTTTGACAGGCTAAAGTCGTATCACCTAATCAAAAGTATTACCTAAATCCTCTAACTAAAGTAGATAGGGAAGTAGGGTCGAATCCACAGGGAAACTGGTCCTTCTACTCCTAATTAATTAATATAGTCTAAATTATCAAGGTAACCAAATTGTTGTTATAATATAAAACTATACTACGAAGATTAAGTTTAAGGAGAAAATCAGATATAAGAAGGCCTAGGGTCACAGGTTCACCAATAATTAATATTCCGGGATAAAACATAACAATCAATCAATCAACATTGCACAAATAACATGATTAACAGGCTCTCGCAATTTATTAACCAGCATAGATCTAACAGGCTCTCGCAATTTACTAGATCTAAGTTCCTATTGAAAATAGCCTTTAATATCGAATTAACATCTGCTCGATTCATCAATTCAATATTGCTAAACATTCACAATCAAATTACATCTGCTCGATTCATAATCCAATTACAAAGAATTAGAACAAATCAATAAGAAATTATCATGCAAAGTCAATAATCAATAATAATAAATTACCCCTTCATATTAATTATGGATCCCCATAAACCCTAGAATTAAACTACTCGGACATAATCAAAACTAAACAAAGCATAATAATTAAACAAGACATAACAGAAATCGGAAAGAGTAAAATACTGAGATTAATTAAAGGAGAAATCATACCAAAACGGCGGAATTACAAGAGTGTGAGGAACAAGGAAAGAAAATAAAATCTAGAGAGAGAAAGTTAAGTAGAGAGAAGGGAGAGGAAAACTAAACTAGAGTAATAATAATGATAAGAGATCCTAAACTTGCCTAATAGAATTACATTAATACTAAGCAAGAGTCAACGCTAAAACAAAACAAAACGGAAAGCTAATCGTCTCTGAGGAACGACACGCGCCCGGTCGGGCAAGGGCTCGCCCGACCGGGCCCGCCTTTTTCTCCCCAAAAGCTTTCTCGCGCCCGGCCGGGCGCGTGCACCGGGCACATGTTGACTTGGCCCGCCCGGCCGGGCGCGCCTCCGGGCGGAGAGAGTGGACTTGGGCGATGCTCATGGGCTTCGAAATCTCCAACTCTTGGGCCTCCGAACTTGGCCCAAGTCCTCAAATCTTCATAACCGAGCCCTTAATCACCGATTTGATCCCTCCAATCGGCCTTGGGCTATCGAAAGCGGTCGCGGTCTTCCAATACTTGTAGATGCTCCTCGAAAAACCCGGGAAATTGCTCCAAGTACGCAAATTCCTACAAAACTCAAGCAAAACTACCAAAGCACTGGAAAACACAAATTAGTAATAAAAGTGGCTCGTAGGAGCCAAAAACACTACCAATTACGACCAAGGGACGGGGATAAATATATATAAAATGAACACATCAGGGGGAGATTTGACTGCAATGATGGCCTATTTTGAAAAAATGCAATTTAACAACCAAAACTTCTACCATGCTCATCAGCGTTTGGATGCTTTGGGACGTCCCAAGGATGTATTTTGGGTTAATGCTTGTAGTCGTGCGGCTTATAAGGAGTTTGGAGATGTTGTGTGCTTTGACGCAACATACCTAACTAATGAGTATGATCTTCCATTTGTTAACCTTGTTGGGGTAAACCATCACGATTAGGGGTGTACAAAAATTGGCCCGAACCTGAAAACCGACCTGTTGGGACCAGACCTGATCCGGACCTATAGATTCAGGTCCGGTCCCGGTCCTTGAAATTCAAGGATTACGGGTTTCAGGTCCGGTCCGGGTAAAACCCGGAAATTTCAGGTCTGGACCTGAAACCGGTAAAACTACTTTTTTTTTATTTAATAAGTCTAAATAGGTCCATAAACAGGTCCAAACAGGTCCATAACAAGTCTAAACAGGTCTAATCAGGTCTAAATAGGTCTGAACAGGTCCACAATAGGTCTAAACAGGTCCAAAAAGGTCAGCACTTTCATATTATTTAAACAAAAAAAATAATAATAAAGTCTATTCAGGTCCAAACCCGGACCGGATCTGATTTTTTTCAAGTCTGGACCGGAACTGGACTTGTTGATTCAGGTTCGGTCTCCGGTCCTTAAAAATGAAGGATTCAGGTCCTGGTCCATTCAGGTCCGGGTCAGGCCCGGTCCGGTTTTGGACCGGTGTACAGCCCTAATCACGATCAGTCAATTTTGTTAGGATGCGCCCTAGTTTCCCATGAGGATTGTAATACCTTTAGTTGGATGTTTAAACAATGGTTGTCCTGCATGAACAACCGCGCTCCACTAGCCATTCTCATGGATCAGGCAGCTGCAATGAGGAAGTTGCCTTAAACTCGACATCAGTGGTGTAATTGGCATATTATGAAAAAAATACCTGAGAACTTGGTAAATGCGAACGGTATGGCACTTTATTTGCGTTTCTTTTTATTTCATATTTTATTTATTTATGCCACGTAGTTTTAGATCCATTTTGTGTGTAATTTGTCTGAAAAGTAAAATGCGTTGTAATTTTTTTGATAGAGTACATTTCTCACTATTTTGAGTGATTTGAGAGGTTGTTCCACAGGTATGCTGATTTGATGAAGGAGCTGAAGGCTGTAGTCTATGAAAGTCTTAACGTGCAGGAATTTGACAAGCGTTGGATTGGCGTCATTGGACACTATAAGCTTGAAAGTAATGAGTGGCTTACTTACTTGTACGCTGAGCGTCACATGTGGGTACCTGGATTCATGAGGGAATATTTTTGGGCTGATTTAAAGACAACACAACGTGTGGAGAGCATTAATAGCTTTTTAGATGGTTTTTTGAACCGGAATACTAAGCTATGTGAGTTTCCTGAGAAGCATTCCAAGGCCATGAAAAAAGGGTTCGCAAAGAGATGGATGCCGATGCAAATTGCTCCAAGTATCTACATCATCTTGCAACTGGTTACAAGGTGGAAAAGGTGTTTTAGAAGCTGTACACTGACCGAAAATTCCTGGAAGTGTAGACATAATGCATTAGGATGAATTATTGCTGCCCGCGTGAAGAAACAAAGGTATCTGAATCTGTTACTCAATATGTTCTTGAGGATCTGTTGACTGAACCCTTCGGGTCACACCCAAGCAATTAATGAACCGACACGACGAATTAATTCGGAAGGAATTAATGAGTCGCCCGAGTAATAAGTATTTAGACGTCGGAAATTCGAGCTTATAGCGTCGAAATCGAGCGTCAGAAGTCGAGTAAAAAATGGTAAAAGACGAGACGCGCAAATAATAATAAATCAACAATATTTCCCAAAATACCCCTAGCATTGGAGTGCCCCGAGCAATCCGAGTGCTAGGGGCATAATGCACAAGCATGGTGGCTAGCATGCGCACCAAGCCGAGCCAAGGCTGGCTAGTGCGTGCTAGCGCACAATTGCTAGCAGCCACGACATCCAAGGGCAGCAAGCTGCAGCAGCCCGCACTCGGAGTACGCGGCACGCTAGCAGTGTACAGTAGCAGCCCGCACTCGGAGAGCGTGGCTTGCTAGCCGCACGCAGCATCCCGCATCTCCAAGTGCGGGTAGCTGGGCCATGGCGCGGGCTATGGCACGGGTAGCTGGGCCGTGTGCAAGGGGAAGCAATTGGGAGCTTAAGGAGGACATGTGGCACATGGAGAGGAATAGAGTGGGGATCAAGTTTGGTCCCCTTTCTCCAAGTGGTCCTCACTTGCTCTCTCATGAATAGTTGACACTTGTTGATTTATTACAAGTTTGCTTAATTATTTTATTTTAGCTTTAAAATAAAATGTGAAAATCTCATTGTCCCACATTGATGGGAGAGAAGTTAACACTCTCATCATTCCCTATAAATACCCAACTTGGGGCATTGGGATTGATGCTTGAGTTTGAGTTGAATAGAGCATTGCCATTGCAAAAACCCTTGAACTCTCTTAATATTTGGGCTTGGTCGGACCTTGCTAACCACAAGGTAACGAACCTTAAAGTTGGTAGTCGTTTTGTGGGTGGATCTCCGTCAGAGGCCGTCGTAATTTCGGGGCTAGCTTTCAAGTAAGAGCCCAATCGGTCGGGCAAAGCACGCGTCAAAGGTATAATTCCTATTCTACCCTTTGAGTTTATTTTGTTATGCTTTTATGATTTTAATTATTGCGAGCGTGATCCTTGGCTCGGGTTTTTTCCGCGGTGAGTCGGACTCACCAAACCCCAACAGCGGTATGGGAGCCTCGCTCGTTTATTTTTATTATCATGTTTTTTCAAGGTTATTTATGGCTTATTTTTCTGGTTTTAAGTTGCTAATTAGATTAGTGGTTCGGTTTTATTATTTTAATCTCGTTTTAAATACGATTTTTGTCCCAAAACCCAGATTTTTGCCCAAAAATGGTGAATTTTGGGTGGAAAACACGTTTGAGAAATGTTTTCATCCCTTAGGATTGTGATTTTGCCCAAATTCGAACCAGAATTGCCTTTTTCGAGGGTTTTTTTGTTTTGATGAAAATTTTTTATGTCTTTCTTACCTTGATTTTGATGGCATAATATGGTGATTATGTATTTGATTAATTTGCATTATTTTTCTGCAATGTTAATCTCTTTAAAGCATATTTACTTGGTAGTATTTGTGCTTAAAAGATTGATTATTCTTCACCTAATTGCAAACTAATTGCATTGTATTGTGAAATCTTTATTTTTGAGGCTTCCAAAGTGCTAAAGATTCAATCTTAAATTGTATTAAGTGATTGAAACTAAAAGTTACTAAATTCCATGAATTTTATGTTAAACTTTGTCGTTTTAATCATTTTGGTTGATTGCAAACATAAAGTTTTAAACTTGTGATAGAAATTTGTTTATCTTCATATTGGAAGATATAATTTTTCAAGGATTCACAAGTGTTAGTAGTTGGATTTTTCATTTGAACATTAAAGTTGATATTTTTCCAACTCCCTCTTACTTTGCCAAAATCTCAAGATTAATTTAAATTGATTAAACTAATGGTGAGAAGTTGCCTTATTTATGTTGTTGCACCAAGTTAAACCAATTTTATTAAAGAATGGTTCTTGGAATAATTTTGGTTAAATGCACTTTGATAAATTTTATTTAAGTTGGACTTGTTTGAATTTTTGAATTTTTGCTCATTGAATTAGTTCTAAAATTAATTTAGAAATAATTATTTAGTCACGCAAAAACTCGGGTTTAATCCCGAAAGTATGGCACACAAACAAAGACAACACCCATTAGGCTAGTCGGGCTACTGTGCAGCCCGCATGTGGCTGCCAAGGTTGGTGCTGCTTGGTGCGCGCCACACGTTAATGCTTGGCTGATGCGCCACAAGGCAGCAGCGTGGGTGTTGGTGTTATTGGCGTTGGCTGATGGTGTTGTGGTTGTGTGAAGAGCTGGGAGCAGGGGAATTGGTGAAAGTTGTGATGCGGGTGTGATTGTGGTGGAAGGTGTGGTGAAGGTTAAGAAAATGTGTGGTGATGGTTAACAAGGCAGCAGTTAGGGGGGACCTTGAACCCGATCGACCACGGACCCGAAAACACCTACAACCAAAAACAACACGACGGGAATATTGGAAAATAAAATAAAATAAAATAAAATAAAATAAAATAAGAAAAATAAAGTAAAATAAAATAAGATAAATAAAGTAAAATAAAAATAAAATGCTAAAACTAAAGAAATAATAAAAATAAAAAGAAATTAAAAGAAATAAAATAAAATATACTAGAAACTAAAAGAAAATAAATAAAACGAGAGAAGCCGGAAATTATTAACTAAAACTACAAAAATAAACTAAAAACTAATAAAAATGCAAAAATACTCAAAATAAATATAAAAGACGAGAATAATAAAATAAAATAAATAAAGGATAAAAAGGGTGAAATTATTGGAAAATAAGCCGGAATACGACTCAATAAACACCCTAAAAGTGACATAAAAGTCACTTATCACAGCACATCGGCCTAGCAGCAGCGTGCTGCGGCAGCATGGCTGTGCGCACGAGCTGCTTGTGCGAGCAGTGTGTGTGCATGCTTGGTGTTGTGGGGAGTGCGTGTGGGTATGCTACGTGCTTGGGGCACGGTGCGCACAACCCTGATAGGTTGTCGTACGAATCCAACTAACAATATAGTAGGGTAAGTAGGGTCGAATCCACAGAGAGATGGTATTCAATATAACCTCTAAGAAATTGGAGAAACTAAACAAGTCATGAAATTCGGATTGAAAAGTAGTCTAAATTAAAATATGAATAAAACAACTAATAAAAAAAACCTAGGGTTATGGTTCATCATGCTTATAGTTCTAAATCTATCAAATATTAATAACAATTCAATCAATCAATTATCTAGAGCAATAGCCTACGATCGGGTCTTAACGCTCTTAATTCAATATATGTAGTTCGGTCGCTAACATAATCAGAATTGCTAATTGTAGGTAATCCTCTAAAAGTAAGATCTTTCGATTCGAACTCTTATTAACATGAATAAATTATACAATTGATCAAGTTGCAAGATTAACAATAAAACACTATCAATTAGAGAAATCAATAATCAAAATATTAAAATTATCAATCAAGATTCATTATATAAACATGGATTCTCATACCCTAGAAATAAGCCACTCTAGCATGAAATAAATAAACAAAACTAAATCTAAACAATAAAACATAATGAAAATCAATAAATAAAAATACCTCAATGAGTTGAAATAATAAACCCAAGAATCATCCATGGAAGAATCCATGGAGATGCCATGAGAAACTAGGGTTCAAGAGAGAAAAATAAAAAGAACGTAAAATAATAAAAAGCATAAAAGGCATAAGGGAAAAATAAAATCCCTTGGAGAATTTATATTATCCTAAAACTAATCTAAAAATAATTAAAGAAAAGAAATAAGAAATTAATAGATACATAATAAGTTGCATTAGTATTGGGCGATAGATGATGACATGGCACGAAGATGATCGATGAAATTGAGGAACGAGTGAAGATGTGCAGCGGCAAAGCCTCGTGGGCTGCTTTGGCTGCTCGGCAGAACCTACGGCCGCAGGGTGGTGGCCGCGCCCTGGCAGTAGCAGCAGGGAGGAATGAGTGGGCGCGGGGTTAGGTCGCAGGGTACATAGCTTGGATTAAAACAGCCATAACTTTTGTTCTAGAAATGTTCTTGGGGCGTGTGACCTATCATTGGAAATCTCTTTAAGTTTAGTTTCCAATGCAACTTGAATTGCATCAATCTAATCTGTAGAACTCTAGATATGATCAAAATAGTGAGAAAAGGTAATTTTTGATACTTTGCAAACCTTCGTATTTCTTCGTTTCTAACTCAAATTCATTTCCGAAAGATGCATAGGACCCTTGTGAATGCTATATTCATTCCTCATGCATATAAATCTCAAAATCAACATTCACGAATATGGTATCTTTGATTAATAAACTCGATTCATCGGCTTCCATCTAAATATCATCTCAATCAACTCTAAACACTTCGAAAGCGTCCAAATGACTATAAAATCACCTGAAACATTAAGAAAAACAAAAATGGAGCATAATAGAGCACAAAACAAACAACTTATGCATTTGCGTCTTAAAAAGCAACAAAAAGACCTAAAAAGCTACTATAAACTTAGCATAAACGTGCCTATAAACTCTATATAAATATGAATCATCAACCCCACACTTGGCACTTTAGCCCCGGGTTTTACGGCAATGCTATTTTGCTTATTTTTTTGTTTTATTTATTTTAATTAACTTTGTTTATTTAAATTAAAATTTTGGAGGCTAGGCCTCGGTTTTGAGCGGCATTGGCAAGATTTACTTTTAGCAAATTTTGGGTTCTACTGGCTTAATTAATTGGATTAATTAAGTTGGATGCGGAATTTAGTGGGAGCTTCAATTATTAATTACGCAATTACATAATCGGTTAAATAATTTTGACTAGTTTTAATTAGGCGTGTTAATTGGATTAACCACCTAGATTAGTTACTTGTGCGCGCGTGTAATATATGCATTGTTACTTGTTTATTGTTATAAAATGCATGGGCCATTCACAAATAGTGAATGGATGAATGAAATGTGTTTTCTCTCACAGGTTTTATGAAATGGAAACTAGTGGGACCCTTTTAGGATAGAAATACGGACTACGTGCAGTGATATATTTTTGTAAATCTAAATACGGTCTACGCACCGTTAAGTACTTTTGTAACTTAATATTTAGATTAGTCCTAATCGTGGATACTAGTAGTTGCATAATTTTGGTTAAGTCTTGAAGACGAAGGTTCTTGGAAGATGAAGCCATGAAGTTGCAAAAGAAGATCTTTTGAAGACATGAAGAATTCAAGGGGTCATGCTAGTTGTCAATATGCATCTTATACTTATGCTTTATATATATATATATGCTTGTGCTTATATATGAATGATATGTTAGATGCATGTTTAGGTTTTCATTATGTTACGATGATTAGTTAAGTTCACTTAAATCAACCAACATAGAAATCCTAGGTCTCTAATAATATTGAGTAAAACTTGCCTTTCCAAAACATCACTTGGAAACCGAATGGGTGTACTGATGGGCTACGCCAAAGCGAGGCACCATTACTACTTTGAGGTTGGTGAGGCACACCGGGTGTGCATAGTGGTTTTGGTTGAACTTATCGATATGAGTGAGGAGTCCTCACATACCGTGGCAAAAGAGATACATTGTCAAGATGTATTGGATGTGACGATTATCTAACCAAGAATGGCTTGGAGCCATTAGCAAGGCAATGCTTACCTTGGGATAACAAGTGTTAGGACAAGCCAAAGCATGTCTAAATAAAATACATGTTGATCCCTTGGATCTTGGAATCGCCTTATTTTCACAAAACGGGGACAATTTTATGTGTAAATATATACGACATTAAATAAGTATTGAAATATGCATGAATTAAATTCAATCTTATTTAAGTATTTTGAATAGTTTTTTTTATTTCAAATTCTTTCAATTGTAGAATCATGTCTTCAACTAATGACAACGACCTTATGCACCCGGAACTTCCCGAATAGTTGCCATTTTCACTAAATTTGGTGAACTTTAAGGAATGGGAAGATGAACTCCTAAAGACACTCAAAAATTGCTACTTAGAGCATATTTTGGACACTCCGATCCCTAGTTTCTACTCGAAACGTATCAGGAGTGATGAAGCTCATGAAGAATGGAGTATGGATTGCCAAAGAGTTTCACAACTCATGGCAAACTCCATCCTGGATCAATGGAAGGGGATATTCTCCAGCTATTTTCCGGACATGATGCTCAAAGCTCTTGAGGATGTAGTCAATCAAAGGGTCACCAAGAGTGCTAGAGGCAATTATGACGGTCTCGTAGAGGATGTGACTAGGTCACTTTCCAAAATGAGGATCAAGCCATCGCAAGAAGGTTGTCTCTCGAAAGAAAGACAAGAGGTGTGGGGTAAAGTCTAAAATGCGAGACTTAGGCCCAGAATGCCACTTCAAGCTCATGTAATTAACATGACAAGGCTATTCAACCATCTGGAGCTAATTGGCAAACCAGTAGAAGATGAGCAAGCGGCTCACATACTTCTTAGCTCTCTTCACTCGAGGTATGTGGGGCTTAAAATGCGACTCACCGCCAATCGGAATACACAGTCCTTAAAGGAATCCAAGAGCTCCATAAGACCTATTCTTGCAGAAGGCTAATTTTGCCCTAAGGCCAAGGAAGAAGGAGTTCAATGACAAGAGGTAGATACGCTGCTTCTATTGTGGTAATCTATCCCGGTCACTACAAAAGAGAATGCGGTATGTATCTGTGACTATTATAGGTTTGGTGACTTTGTGGGTCCTAATCATGGAATTGAAGAATGGGATATGTGCTTAGTGATTTATGAGGGTCTAAATGAAGAAACTAGGTTTATTGTTGAGTCTATATTATCTAGTGGAAAATCTTTTGATTGGGGTTTTATTAAGTGGTTAGCTATAGATATATATGAGTGGGAAATGACATTGTATGCTAAACTAACTCTAGAAAATTTCTTTTCCTTCACTTCTTTGACCAATACTTCATCCCCTTGCTATTGTTCTCATTGCAATCCATATGATCATGATGCCTCTTCTTGTTCTTACAATAATCCTTTCATGCATGTTTCAAATCCCTCTCCCAAGTATGAAGTGCATTCTATTGTAAAATCTAGTGCCTTGCCATACATTTATGATGATGACGAAGGGTGGATTAAGAATGAAAATTTTCAAGAGAACGTGTATAAATTAATAAATGTTCATGATGAGAACAAGGTGGATATGTGTAGACACCCATTTGTATCTCCCCAAAACCAAACCCAGTGATGAATGCCTTGCACGTTGTGTTATTATCGAATTAGGTGAAAGTGATTTAAAAGTCGAGTGTTGCGGTTTAGTTTTAATTAAATTCTTTTCTCTCTGTTTTTGAAAATGACTTTACTTATTTGAAAATAGCCGAACCAGTTTATTTTGGTCCATAATTAAAGTCCAATAATAGTGTAGATGGATGGGGCTCGAAAAGACCTTTCCAACGATATATTATAAGCCCGATTCCGATGAATATTGAGGAAGTTATGGCCAAAATACTAAATTGGGCCTGATTAATTATTTTAATACGGCCCAATGATCTAGAGGAGGGCCCAATATTAATTATTATTCCTAAAATTATTAGGATTAATTATAGTTTTCTAGAAGTTTCTAGAAAGTTCTTTTTAATTCTAATATTATTAGATTTAATAATTAATTATCTTTAATAGATTTTTATTTGGAATAAAATATTGTTTTGTTATCTTAAAAATATGTATTTTATCTTCTGTACGGATTCCGTAGATCAAGTTGATTAAAGATCGGATTCCGCGTGAAGAAAAACGCGCTAATACAGGTTGTCGCCAAACGACAAGTCTGTCGCCGCGCGACAGACATTGTCGCGTCGCGACAGAGTTAATTCCTGGCGACAGCGTGGAGTTTTATTCCTTATCAAATTCTATGATTTTCCGAACTATTTTCATTATAAATAGCGTCCGAATCCCTATTTTCAGAATCATCAATTACTATCAATTCTCATCCTTAATTCTCTCTTTTCTCTCTTGAGCAATATTTGCTTTCTTCCTCCCTCTCTTTCTAAAACTAGCTTTTTACATACAATATTCCGCATTCACTAGACTTAGAGTCATCTAGCCAAGTTCGAAGTTGCCTTCGCCCTAGACGTGCAAGGTTTGATAATTTCTGAGGGTTTGGTCCAAAACTAGTCAAAACTTTATTTAACTTGATTTCAATTTAATTCTTTAATTATTGTTTATTTATTTTCATTGAAGTTTACTAACTTGTGTATTTTGTTATTAGAAAGAGGTACGAGGCTTCAAAGTATGTAATCTTATTACTCTCTTTCAATGTAGAAAGCATGTTTATTAATGTTTAATTCCTAGTATCATGTTAGGATATTTTTAATGCTTTCTAGTATCATGTTAGGATGTTATTTAATGCTTTCTAGTGTCATGTTTAGGATGCCTTTATTATTTCTAATATCATGTTAGTACCATGTTAGGTTTAAAGCTTTGATCTTTGTCGTTTAGTGACATGCTAGGATTTGTTATTAATCTTGTTAGTATCATGCCTAGGATCTTGTTATTATTATTAAGCTTTATTATGCCTTATCATGCTATTATTATTATTATTGGTTGTTATTATGTTGCTTGATATATTTTATTGTTATTGCTTGATCACGCCTTTTATGCAGGTTTAAAGGGAATTTGTACTTGAAATCACGCTTAATAAGATAATTATTAATTTGGTTTAGGCTAATGTGATTTTAACTCAAGTGATCGCTAATAATAGTATTATTTGTGAATTAATATTCAACCAACATAGATAAACAGGGTAGGTTTAATATAATGTTTGTATGTTATTCGAAAAGCGCGCATGAATACGAGCAGAACAAAGTAGAGGCCTATTTTATAGGGCGGGTCCTTTCTTTTGTAGATTGGATTCGTACCCTCATCCCCGGACCCTATTTGGTTCAAGACCTTATGGAGTAGTTGATGGTCCTTTTGGATTGTCTTTTGGGTTTACAAGTTCCTAAAACTTGTTGGCGACTCTTTTTGCTCTTTGTCTTTCCCTTTGGAACGCCATCGTACTTTAGTGTATGATCACAGTGGGGTTCAAGTTTGGGGTTATCATAATGCTTGAAATATTCCCTACAGTTTTTGGCGACTCCACTGGGGAGGATTTCTATTTATATTCCTGAAATTTATTTAATTTTGGCAATTATTTAGAATGAGCGGATGAGACTCGAAAAATTCTAAGTATTTCATGTGCGCGATTTGATTAACATTATTGTCATATGCATTAAAAGGTCCTCATGGGAGCACCCCATGAGTCAATCCATAGGAATTTTACACGTAGGAAATTTGAGAAATATCTTTCATGACTAGAATCGAAAAGATGATGCGAAATCTGGAAAATTCGAAGAACACAGAAACTTGCCAAGGCATGTAGGAACTAGCGTCTAGAAAACAGGGCTTGTCGCCCGTAAAAAGTTTCTGTCACCTGGCGACAGTTCTGTCGCTTGGCGACAGTCCCTGTAGTCTGGCGCCAAGTTCTTCCAATACCAAGCCAGGGTCTGCCTTCTTGCTTTGACCATTTCTAGCATTGTTGGCTCGATTTTGCTTATTGATTGAGTTCTTTTCTCACTTTTCTGAACCCATATGTGTTCTACATATGGAAATAACCCTCTGGGGGTTCCCGCTTCACCTGCCCAATGGAATATTCCACTATCATGTGCAAAGTTCAGATTTTGGTACGTGTAATGTTTGTGAATCCACCAAACCGTGGCGTCGAGTTCGATTTCATCACGAACTCGCGGAATCCTGTCCATTCGCTCCAACCCTCACGGTAGGCTTGTGTGCAATGCATATGGATTCTTAACCATGGACCTTTTTGACTTAACCCATATCCTCGACCTTTAGAGAACTAGAGCCATGGTTAGGTTGCAAACTCATCATATTGTGACTATGTGAACTACTTGTGCCTTTGTTTGTATATATTATATATGTGTTAACCGTTTGTTTGACTTGTGTTAAAGACTGAATAAAATTGACTAATGACTAAAAGGACTTTGTCTAATTAATTAATTTTGAATTAATTAAAGGCTAATAAATTAATCGATTCGACTTAGTACGACTTTAGGCATGTCCATTTAGAGTAAAATTACTGGAAACAGTCCAAATTAATGTTCCAGCAATGGCGCAGGAATTTGGACTGTGGCGCTGCAGTCTAGCGTCTGTCGCCTGGCGACAATTTTGTCGTCTGGCGACAGGCTCTAAACAGTGGCGACAGTCCTGTTGTTTTAACGACAGTCCAGTTTTCTTGCTCGAGTCATCACGACGAGTCTAATTAACGGTCTACTAATCGGATTAATCAGTTTGTTAATGGTTCAAACCATGTTTAAGTCTTTATTTGAGTTTAGGCACTTAAAGTCCTATGGTCATACACTAGTAGTCAAAGCATGTCACTCACATACACATAAAGCACACACATAACATGTTTGTCACATTATGACCATGTCTAGGGAGTCTTGAATGCGTGTTTTCCGTCATTTTTTTTAGGGGGGTAAGTCGGATATTAATCCTCCAATTTTCAATTTCCCTTAAAATATATATCCCATTTTTTCTTTTTCTTTTAATCTTTTGAACATAAAGTCAAGTCAAGTAGAGTCAAGTATTAAAACAAATATGGTTTAAATTACAACGCGTGGTCAAGAAAGGAAGGGCGTTTAATCAAGGACAACACTTTTGTTCAAGTCTTACTTTTCGACAAACCAATCGGTAGGAAAAGGAAAGCTAAGAAGGCAATGGCTAGTTAAGAAGAACTTAATGAAGTCAAGGGACAGGTAGCCAACTTGGCTGAAATGTTGCAAAACCTATCGCTGCAAATAAGTAATCCTGAAAAACAAAAACAAATGGACCTAATCCAGGAAAGCTTGGGCAAACTGTCCAATGACTTTAGATTTCAAGAGATTAGCTCCCAAGGGGTCTCGGTGGATAAGGACCTTCTTCCACAAAAGTTCAATCCCAATGACATCCCTAAGTTCAAAGCTATGGACAATCCTTATTTTCATTTAAGAGCTTTTGAAACTGTAATGAGTATTAAAGGGATAGATAGAAAAGCATTTCATTCTGTATTTTCATTATCCTTAGAAGCTGTATGTCAACAGTGGTACTTTTCACTTGATAAAGAAAAGACCTCTAGTTGGGAATCTATTGTGAGCGCTTTCATTGAAAGGTATAAATGCAATATACAAGTTGAAACCGATCATAGAGAACTAGAAATGCTAAAACAAAAAGAAAATGAAGGTTTCACCTCCTTCTTTAATAAATGGAGGGAAACTACTGCAAAAATGGTTGAAGTGCCTAGTGAAAAAGAATCTGTTAGGATGTTCATTAAGAACCTCCAAGAAAAATACTCTAAGCACCTTAAGTACCAAAGCAACTTAAACACTTTCAAAGCTGTATATGATATTGGAATTAATATTGAAGATGACCTTGCTAAACAGAAAGTGGCTAATAACAACTCAAGTAGTGGCTGGAAAAATAAGAAGAACGACAATCCTTCTTCATCCAAATCTACCCACTCAAATAATGTTAGCACTTTTCCTCTAAATGAAGTTTTGGCAATGAATAATAATCAAGGACAAAAGAAACCATTTAGGAAGAATTATACTCCTATTGGTATGAGTTATGACACCGCATTTGATCGCTTACATGCAAAAGGTCTTATAACTCCTATTGGACCATTTAGGGACCCACCTGTCGAAAGGAGAACGGCTAGCTGGAACCCAAATGCACATTGCAAATATCACCAAGGTAGGGGTCATCCTACAGAAAATTGTTGGAGACTAAAAGAAGCTATTCAAGACTTGATCGATAGTAACAAGCTCCCATTGCCTCCTGCAAGTAAAAAGCCAAGTATCAATACTGCACCACTATCAGATTCTTTGGCTATTTCCGACGAAGAAAACCAAGAGGACCCATCTAGCCTCATAGAGCCTATCGAGACCATTGAAGAAGAAATCTTCGAAGATGCTCTCGAATTCCCTGGTCAGGAACCTGCAACTAAGCAAGAAGTATTGGCGTTGACATTAATATTGACAGAATTGAAAAAGTTGATCTCACAAACCTTTGAGGCTATAAAAGAGAAAAATGAGTTACTTAAAAGTAGACCCCCACCTAAGCAAAAGAAACCTTTTTCTCTCCAAGTAATTGATACTCCCAAAAAGAATAATAGAAAATATACTCCAATTGGGACGTCATACACAAACATGTTCAAAATGCTCTTCGAGAATGGAAAAATTCAACCTCTCGAACCAAGACCATTTGAATCACTGAAAAGAATAGACAAATATTATTATTCATATCATCAATCAGGGGGACATACAATAGAGCAATGCTTCAAGTTTAAGGACTTGGTTCAACGTTTGATTGATGAGAAGAAATTAGTTCAACTTCCACAAGATGCCATGATTAATGGAGTATGGGACAGTGACGATGAGGATGTTTACCTTAAAGACATTGAAGAAACTCCTCTATCAACAATATACCCAGTAAGTGACATTTGGGATGAGGAGGATTCGCCCATAGATGTCCTCACCAGGTCCGGGAGAGTACAACCTCCCATTTCGACACAACCTATACCTTCAATTCAGCAAATTCCCGTGCCTATTATAGAAGACAACGATGTTGTCAAACAGTTAAAAAAGACTAAAGTGGAAATGAATGTATGGAAACTTTTAGCCACATCTCGAGAACATAGAGTTGCAGTCATGGATGCGCTGGCTAAAGTAGGCATAGATTCGGACACCACTCCTGAGGGACTTGCTAACTTCCTCACGAGTGACCTCCCAAGTCCAATCAATTTAGTCACTTTTTCGGATAAAGATTTACCACCGGAAGGTGACAAACACAATAAAGCTCTAAACCTCACAGTCATATGCAAAAGAATGAACGTCCCCATGACTCTTGTGGATAACGGTTCAGCAATTAATGAGTGCCCACTTAGAACCGCAAGAATTTTGGGAATAAGAGATGAGGATTTATCCCCATCAACCCAGGGCATAAGAGCTTATGGTAACTCACGTCGTCAAGCACTAGGGACAATTACCATGAACATAACGGCGGGTGCAATTGAGCATGCCACTACATTTCAAGTAGTAGATATCAAGGCATCCTTTAACTTACTACTGGGACGCCCTTGGCTTCATGATTTAAAGGCCGTCCCTTCATCTCTTCATCAACAAGTAAAGGCTATAGTTGGAGGCATTCCAATTACCATTGATGCTTCATCTATGAGAATTAAAACAGTAGAAAATCCACTAATTAATGTGGAACATGATGAAAATGATGAAGATTTGTGGGGCTTTAGCGAAGAGGTCTCCTTAATAGAGGAAGATGAAAGGACCCCTCTTCATTACGACCTCCACTCAAACATGACAACGAATGCTATCCTAAGAAAGCAAGGACACTTTCCTGGAATGACTCTAGGAAAGAAGAAAGGAATAGCTAAACACATGGGCTTACCTGGCCTCCCTAAATTGGATACTTTCGGACTTGGTTTTGAACCAACTCGTGAAGACCTTAAGCGGGCCCAGGAAAAATCGAGAGCACGAAGAAATGCCCGCACACAAAAAAAGGAAATACCCATGGATCAATATCCTCTCACTTTAAATGGACAATTTATAAGAGAAGGAGAGGACTACCCTTGTCATGAATTTCCTGAACCCTTCGTTGTAAATGGTATAAGGCAACCCGGGTTCGAAATCTTTTTGGATTGTTGCTTCCTAGACGAGATCCCAGCTCCAATTTATAAGGAGAAGGCACCTCCTTGTTTCGACTTTAATGTCATGGGACTCCTCTTTGGAAGAGAAAAGAATGAATCAAGATACACGGAGGATGATTCTTCACTTATCCAAGCAGTTCTCCAAAGTGAAAATTTTGACCCCTCCGAACTTATCACTCCAATAGAAGATCAAGAGCGTGGATGGCGCAAGACGGTGAAGATAACCACTACGAATGGAAAGAAGATTTCAGTAACTACAGGACAAGGACCAATGTTCGAAGAATCGTCTGAGTCAGAGTCTGAGTTCGAGTCTTCCCCTATCGAGTCTTCTAAGTCTTTAGTTGTAGCACCCTCATCTTCTATTTCTACTCCTAGGATAATTAGCAATCAAGTCCCGACGGACATTTCTTTATTTGATGTAATGATTTCTGAATTTAATAATATGTCTTCTTCCCCGTATTCCTCTTATTTTTCTTTATCTAAAGATGACGAGCATTGCTTAACTAATGATGAAAATGATAAAGAAATAATTAAAGCAATGGAAACACTTGAAAATAAGACACCAATAATTGAGGATACAGAAACGGTTGATATCTCAAAAGATCCAACCATTAAAAGAGAAGTTAAAATCGGACTAACACTAA
Source organism: Chenopodium album (assembly GCF_948465745.1). NCBI lineage: Eukaryota > Viridiplantae > Streptophyta > Magnoliopsida > Caryophyllales > Amaranthaceae > Chenopodium > Chenopodium album. Next base: position 14,468,876 of record NC_137853.1, on the reverse strand, counting down.
ACAAAGAAGAAAGAACCGATTTAATTAATCTACTTAAAGAATTTATCGATGTATTCGCTTGGTCATACGAAGATATGCCAGGCATTAATAGAGAAATAGCTCAGCACACAATACCATTAATTCCAGGAATGAAACCTGTAAAACAAAAGTTACGTCGAATGAAACCCGACGTGGCTCTTAAGATAAAAGAAGAAGTACAAAAACAAATAACTGCAGGTTTTATCAGGGTATCCAAATACCCCGAATGGGTCGCCAATGTTGTCCCGGTTCCGAAAAAAGATGGTAGAGTTCGAATGTGTGTCGACTATCGAGATCTAAATAAGGCAAGTCCAAAGGACGACTTCCCTTTACCACACATCGATATTTTGGTAGATAATACAGAAAACCATGCACTTCTCTCATTTATGGATGGGTACGCAGGATACAATCAAATCCTCATGGCTGAAGAAGATATGGAAAAGACAACATTCATAACACCTTGGGGTACTTATTGCTATACGATAATGCCATTCGGGTTAAAAAACGCGGGTGCTACTTACCAACGAGCAGCAACTGCCCTACTCCATGACATGATGCATAAAGAAGTGGAGGTCTACGTGGATGATATGATCGTAAAATCAAAAGACCGCCAAGGACACCCAATAGCCTTAAAAAAGTTCTTTGAAAGATTAAGAAAATACAACATGAGATTAAACCCCTCCAAATGTGCTTTTGGAGTTACCTCAGGGAAACTCTTGGGATATGTCATAAGCTCTAGAGGAATAGAGATAGATCCCACCAAAATTAAAGCAATCATGTCCATGCCACCACCCAAAACCGAAAAGCAAATTCGGGGATTTATTGGCCGGTTGCAATACATAAGTAGGTTCATATCCAAGTTAACCACGATATGCGAACCAATATTCAAGAAGCTTAAGAAAAATGTACCAATCATATGGGACGATGAGTGTCAAAAATCCCTTGAAAAGATCAAAGCCTATCTCTCGAATCCTCCCGTATTAGCTCCAGCACTCCCCGGAATACCCTTAAGACTATACTTAACCGTCACAAAGGAAACAATGGGAGCTATGCTTGCACAAGAGGTAGAAAGCAAAGAAAATGCTATTTACTACTTAAGTAAGAAGATGCTCGAGTATGAAACACGCTACACACCATTGGAAAAGCTGTGCCTCGTGTTGGTGTGGGCCACAACTAAATTAAGACATTATATGCTCGTGCATACCGTTTACGTAGTCTCACGAATGGACCCCCTTAAATACCTATTCGAAAGATCTACACTTAACGGGCGAATCTCAAGATGGATAGTAAATTTGGCCCAGTTCGATATAAGGTTTATGCCTCAAAAGGCGATTAAAGGATCAGTGGTCTCGGATTTTCTAGCAGATTTCGCAATAGAAGATTTGACACCCTTAGAAGAGAATGAATTCCCAGATGAAAGTTTAATGATGACAGAGGATGATACATGGACTCTATATTTTGATGGAGCCTCAAACCAAAAGGGATGCGGCGTAGGAGTCTTGTTAGTATCACCTAAAGAAGAACATGTCCCTATATCCATTAAATTAGATTTCGACGTCACCAACAACGCAGCCGAATATGAAGCATGTGTGGTAGGCCTCGAAACCGCTTTAGCCTTAGGCGTAAAGAAACTCCGGATATTTGGAGATTCTTCCCTAATCATTAATCAAATTTCCAAAAGATGGAAGGTAAGAAGTGAAAGCTTAGCTCCTTACCAAACGTATTTGGAAACTCTCACCGATCAATTGGAAAAAGTGGAATACACTTACCTACCTAGAGAGGAAAACCAATTCGCCGATGCCTTGGCAAGACTAGCCTCAATGGTTAGAATACCTAAGGAAATTGAGCAAATGCCTTTAACCATAGAAAAAAGGCATAAACCAGCATATATTCAAGCTAATGAAGATGATGAAGTGATTCAAGAAGAGGAACCTGAAGAAGAACCATGGTTCATAGATATATTAAATTATGTCACCAAAGGAGAATATCCTCCTCATGCTGACAAAAGAGAGAAAAGAGCATTAAGACTTTTAGCTTCCCAGTTTGTACTCATAGGAAATGAACTACACAAAAGGGTACCTAAGGGTCGAGCTCTATTATGTGTAGGCAAAAAAGATGCTCAAAGAGCTATGAGAGTAATCCATGAAGGTATATGTGGAACACATGTTAATGGCAAAATGCTAGTCCAAAAAATAATGCGAGAAGGATATTACTGGACTACCATGAATAAAGATTGTCATCAATATGTAAAAAGATGCCCAAAATGTCAAATTTACGCAAATTTGCAACATATCCCACCTTCTCTTCTCTACACCTACACTTCACCATGGCCTTTCTCTACATGGGGAATAGACATAATTGGAAAAATTACACCTCCCGGAACAGGAGGTCACGAATACATCTTAGTTGCAATAGATTACTTCACAAAATGGGTGGAAGCACAATCATATGCCAAACTCACCGCCAAACATGTAGCACTCTTTATCGAAAGAAACATAATTTGTCGATACGGAGTCCCGTATGAAATGATAAGTGACAACGGAACTCACTTTCAAGCCGAATGTGAAGAATTGCTACAAAAGTATGGTATTCAACATCACCATTCTTCCCCGTATAGACCTCAAGCAAATGGAGCAGTTGAGGCCGCTAATAAAAATTTGAAAACGATCATTGAAAAAATGACTGAAAATTATAAGGACTGGCCTGACAAACTTCACTTCGCACTGTGGGGTTATCGCACGTCAATCCGAACATCAACAGGAAATACGCCATTCAACTTAGTATATGGAATGGATGCCGTAAAACCTGTAGAGTTAGAAATACCTTCTCTACGCATTGCGTTAGAAAGTAAGCTCGATGAAGTCGAATGGACTAGAGCACGATATGAAGAGCTAATCCTACTCGATGAAAAGCGACTAGAAGCTCTACATCATACTCAATGTTATCAAACCCGCATGGCTAGACATTTCAATAAAAAGGTCAAAACTAGAAATATCAAGGTTGGGGACTTGGTATTAAAAGCATTAAGGAAAAATATTTTAGATCCAAGAGGCAAATTCCGGCCTAATTGGTCTGGACCATATATTGTCAAAACAATCTTGTCAGGAGGCGCGGCTAAATTAACTGATATGGATGGCAATGAATTTTCAAACATGACAAACCTTGACCAACTTAAGAAATACTACCCATAAGTACTTGAGTGAAATACTCAAGAGAGCTACGTTTGGCCTGATTCCTTAAGCAAAGGATACGTAGGCAACCCATACAGGGTGCGGCCACTTTAATCTCTTCAAATTCTGTATCCCCGAAGTAAAAAAACGCATGTCTGCAAAATTTCAAGACTGGCGCCAGAAAATAAACTCTGTCGCCAGGCGACAGAGCCAAATCGTCGGCGACAGTGAATCAGATGGCAGCGCCAGTTTTCTGCGAGTGTCTGGACCAGTTTCACATATTCTGGAAATTTATTCGACTTCCGTACTCGAATTAATTCTCCGAAAAATAAATGTTGTAATGGTTTTCATTGCTTTAATTGAAAGTTAATTAAAATAAAAGCTGAAATTTTGTTAATTAATAAAGAAAGTACATCATTGATAAAATAAAAGCTGAAAAATTAACTAAAACAAATTAACTTTGTCTAACAAATCAAAGGAAAAGCAATGCTCTAATCTTTTTTCTCTTTCTTGATTCTTTTCCAATTTGTGTCTTCATTCTCTTCCTCTTGATCCATAACCTTTGCTAGGAGACAACCATTAGAAGATCTACACTCTATTTTAGTATAGATAGTTTCTCCCTCCGCTAGAACTCCATGTTTCTTCTCTACCCAAGTCTCTTTCTTTGTAGAGTCAACTTTTCTTTTTCCTTGATTTTTCTTAGAACTTTTCTTTTTTGGCATAATAGGAGTCTTGAATTCAATCCTTTCCCCTAAACTTTCTTTAGCAGGAACCTTTTTATCACCTAAACGATCCTTCACATTGGTCTTCTCAATTTTGACTTGAGATTTTTGGAATCTTCCATCAAGCCATTGTTTCACTTTATTTGACAAGCAAGGTGGCTCCTTGTGGGTAATCACCTCCCATAAGGGCCTACCACTCCAGTATCCGTCAAAACGCTCAATCTCTTGTGACACAGGAAATTCATAAGGACGGCGGAGATCTCTTGTAGGGATGGTTTGTGCAAGACCATATTGTCTCATAACTCTACAAGGAAAATAAAAAGTTAATCTCGACAAGCTCGGGAGACGACAATATGCTTGGTTACTACAACCAATCATCGCCTCAATCTTCCACCAAGGAACAATCCAGTTTATGGTAAAGTCACCAGCAGCGAACACCTTGCTCCACTCACGGCGACCTATTTTCAAAAATCGTTTCTTTCGCCGAACTATGCAATTTGGAACATATGTGTGTATATCGTCAGGAGGATTAATAAGCTTTAACCTCTCCATGAGCCATATCTGCAAAATATGTATTTAATTAGTATTACAGTGTAAAATAATATTCTTTAGTTCTTGATAAATTAAAAATAGCATTATTTTATACCTGTAATAAAATTGGAGAACCTCGAAAAGGTGCTCTTGAATTCTTTCTTAATGCATCCAACCATAGCATAGTCTCTCCAACAATTAGTGGCATTGGATTTCTCCCAGATTCAACTTGTTCTATAACAGATATAATCATTGATTGGCCTTCATTATCCTTACCACTAACTAGGAGCAATTGGTTAAACAAGCAATAAAGAAAAGCCCTTCTTTTATAGACACGGAAATCGGGATTAGGATTATCATAAAAATAATGTGCGAATTTTGTCAAATCAACTATGTTACCATGAACTATATGTTTTAAAGCCGTACCCCTCAAATCAAAAAAGCGTTCAAAATCCTTATAATAATATTCATTGATTTTAGACATTACCGCAAGATATGTGGAATAATAACCTATAATGGCTCAAAATTCTTCCGGTAAAGGACATATTTCATCATGGAAAAATCTGAAACAATGAGTATCAATATCCCAATAGTCTATGGCAGAATAAATAAAATCAATGTCAAGACTCATCCCCTTGATCCCAAACATACCCCCCATATGAGAAATATCTAATGCTTTTTTATCTTTAGCAGTTAAGTGACGACACCATTCATCCATGTATCCACAAAAAGTTCTTTTAGCTAAAGGCATGATTTCTAGTTAATTAACTAATTAATAAACTGGTTAAATTATGCAGTAAACGGATGATTCGGGGGCTATTTATAACCTTTTTTTTCATGACAGACTTCAATTCCTGTAGGAAACACGAAAGCGTGTCTGTCGCCAGGCGACAAAATTGTCGCGTGGCGACAGACCCTGTCGCGTGGCGACAGGATGATTTACGCGGCACCAGTTTATTTCTTTGCAGCGACACCTATTACGCGTAGGAAACCGTGTTTTTACGTACTTGATTTCGACTTTGACTTGACTTACTGTTCTATTCCTATTCGTATACCCTTAATATCATTATTATTATTATCTTTATTATTATTATTACTATTATTATTATTACTATTACTGTTATTATTATCATTATTATTATTATTATCATTATATCATATTAAGCTTAATTAATTTTAGGCTTATCATATTTTCTTCCTTCATTTTTCTTTTTTCATTTCTTTTTTTGGGGGAGAGAGTCGGTACCCTCCACTAATATTAAAAATGACGGAAAATTTTCGCGCAAAAATTACACTTTTTCACACACTCATATGCACAACACATTTGTTACACAAATAATAAATCAGACAAATAAAATGTTTAATAAATAATAAAGTGCATATATATACAAGTGTCTAGTACATGAGTCATATGAATACAATAGATAAAGTCCTACAAAAGTCAAAAAAAAAAATAGACACAGGTACAACTATGGCGCCGGAGGTCGCAAGTCGCGAGGAATGCCGAATGTATCGAAAAATGTCCTACTCCGCGGAGTATGTCCATCATCGTCCCCTGAACCACCAGGCGGCGCGAACTGCAGCTCAGGGCCAGGCCACCTAACCTCACCCTGAAATCCGACGGAAGGAGGCTGGGGCTGCAAAGGCTGCTGCGACGACGAGCCAAACTCGTATGTCCCACCACCCATCCCACCTCGAACGGTCGGCCCGGTCGGAACGTCCTCAGGTGATGACGCCGAGTCCTCTACAGCTGCGGCCTCAGAACGACCACCCCGGCCACCTAAAGTAGTCCGGCGACGCCTCGAGTCGGACCTAGTAGTCTCCCTCCTAGGCTCGGGTCTCGACCGAGTGCGTGGAGAAGGAATAGGCTGTCCCTGCAAAAGTAAATCAGAGTTAGCAAATGCAGACAAAAAATAAAGTCAAAAATAATAAAAGCAAAAGTAATACCTCCCCAGCGTCGTTGCTACGACAGGTAGCACGGTTCCGCAACCTCACAAGCTGGCTGCGAAAGGCATCTATGCACCTAGCCATAGCCGTCACCACCTCACGAGAAAACTGCCAAAGTAACCAAGTCAGTAACAATTATAAAGTAAACATAAGGATGGTATGGGAAAAGTTACTTACTCGAGTCTGGTGACGAGGAATAGACCGCTCCACAAACTGCTCTCCCTCTGGAGCTGGCGGAATAAGCTCCTCGATCGGTCCATACGTTCCCTGGTAGCGTATGGACATCCTCGGAGGGATGAACTCCCTAGGACCAGCCTGCTAAGAATGAAAAGATTAGAAAAATACTTGGGGGCTACCTAAAGAAAGATAAACCAAATAAATGAAAACATACCGCTGCCTCCTCAGAAAGGACAGGAGCCGGCGCCGGCAACGGCAGTAAGTCCTCCTCGTAGCTCTGCTCAAGGAGAACGTAAGACCTCCAAAGAGTACCCCGGGAAGGCCCACCAGCACGATCCCGCTGTAAGGCATCGTGGAACATATGCCGAGGTGGAGGAGCGGGAACAACAAAAGTATCTGAGGAATGCTGAATGGCTACCCTCTCCCCCAGGTAGACCACCGCGTCGTACGTCCCCAGAAAGTAACGACGCTCAGCTGTGTACTGCGCCGCCAGCGCAGAGATAGGGAAAGCAGCCCAAGGTCGATAGACCGGGCTAGGCTCCTGAAACATTACTAAGTAAGATACTAACACCAAAAGATGATAAAAGAAAAGTATGAATTGAAAAAAAACCTACCGTGAGAATCATCTCTCGAAGGCGCAGCACCTCCGGCGGACCTCTGCTGCCTCCCCAACTGGCAGCAATAGGGAGCACGCGAGGAGAAGGCCTCGCAGGTGCGAGAGAGGGGAAATACTCGTAGAACCAGATCTATACAAAAAATGAATATCAGTAAAGATTGTGCTTCTAAATCTAGAGTTAAAACCTAAAAAGGAAAAAGAGATGTACCTCTACGACCCTCCAGAAACTGGAAAGGGCAATCTCTCCAGACAGGGCCTTGTGACGACAGGAGCGCCGCAAGCCCAATAGAAAATCAGCATAGGCCATGCTGGCCCAGTCATATGTCCCGACCAACTGGAGGTCGCGAACAGCGGACAGGTAGTATAGTAGTACTCTACTACCTCGATCAGGGGAAAACATCCCTGATAGCAGAATCAGTACAAAGATGCGCACCCGCTGCTCTCGGGTAGTCGCATCATCCTCGAAGGCTGCAGCCAACGTGCAGCGACGAATACATCGGGAACTCAGCTGTCCCGACTGAGCCTCAGCCTGGGCCCGAATAACGATCGGCCCCAATAACTCCAGAACCTCCGGCGAATAAACAGTGACACCGGCATCGAAAGGCAGGGGAGTAGACTGGAACTCTAGCCCCGTGATGAGACTAAAGTCAGCTGGAGTGACTGTCATCTCACCCCATGGAAAGTGAAAAGTGTTGGTGGTGTCCCAAAAGAACTCCACCAAAGCCCGAACGACGAGGTTACCCCCATCGTATGAAAACATGGCCCGGGTGGCCTGCAGCAGGGGAGTCAATCCACATGACTCCCAAAGACGACGAAGCCCTTCATCGCGGCAGATGAAGTTGTCGTACAGAGAAATGATAGTGGAATTACCCGAGCCATGGCTACGGGTCCTCCCACTCGCTAGACCTCGTCGGATCCGCTCCGACAAATGATGCACCGGCGCGTGAAACAAGGTGCGCTCGTCCCAATCAGGCATGAGACCCAGCCTGGAAGTAGAAGGCACGTCCTCGCCCTCGCTGGTGGGCTCGTCCTCTCGACGCGTGTCCCTCGACCGAGAACCGGAACCACGTCGTCTAGCCATGCTAAAGTATGTAAAAGTAATTAAATTTAAGTCTCTACAGTATCTAAAGTTCGCCTAGGCCGCATGATACTATGTTCGCAAAAACAGAGTACGTAGTACTAAAACAGAGCAAAATTTCAAACAAGCATGGAAGTGTTCTTTAAGCAAATAAACGATTTCTTGCAAACATATGATGAATATTGTGACAAATTGTGCAAGTAAAAGCAGTAAAAATGCAAAGAACGACCCACATTGTTCTTCACGACCTTAAGAGGTCCAACAATGGTGAATCCTTCATTTCTTCACCAAATTGAGTCAAACAAGTCTCAAAATACTCCCAAGGTAATGTACAAGCATAATTAAACAAATTCAAGGCATAAAATTCAACAAACAAAGCAAATTAAGCAAGAACATTTTTGAATTTTCGGAAAAAACGCGAACAAGAACGGACAATTCATCAAAAACCGAGTAGAGTTTGAGCAAAACTTACATAGATCCGGAAATTAGATGAGAAAAGCTTCGATTTGCAACAAGTTTGAACGAATTTGGTTGAAAGACGAGCAAGAACGAGATTTTTGAAGTTTTTTGCGAAAAACTGAAGCAGAGCAGCGAAATGAGAAAGAAGAGGAAGACGGGTTTAAAACCCCGATTCTGTCGCCAAACGACAGAATTTTCGCGAGGCGACAGACTCTGTCGCGCGGCGACAGAACCAAAACCTCGCGACAGGCACTTCTGGCCAGCGCTGGAGCGGCGACAGAGTGTTGGGCTCTTCCTTATGGTTTTGTGAGCCTAGTTTAGTAATTTGGGTTCCTTGGTACGCCGGTTAGCCCCTTTAAGCAAATTGACATGATTTAGTCAGCTTGATCGAAATGCACTGAGTGATCTACTTGATGAAAGATCGTCTCACTTAGCTTAAAGCGCCTAAGTATTGGCTCATAATAAGGCACCGAAATAATGGTTCAACAAATAAAGCACCAAAATATTGGTTCAATAGATGCACTAAAGTAATGGTTTACAAAGGCAAAAGCACCAAAGTACTGGCACAAATATAAAAAGCAACGATAAATAATGATGTTAAGGGTCAATAGGTAAAATGATTCTTTGGCAATGTCTCAACATAGAGAGGAGTTGTCTAGCGGCGAAGCACGGTCGTGGTGAGGTAGTGTCACAAATAGTGGAGATGGCGAGGTAAGGTCACCTTCGACGGTCACTCAAGGTAAAGAAGAGATTGTCTATAGCGGCGACGTACTGCCGTGGCGACGTACGGCCACACCTAGAAGATGACGACATACAGTTATTTTCGACGATGTTCCCGAAATACTGTGGAGGATTGTCACCAAGAATATTGAAGGCAACGAAATATGGTTATCTTCAACGATGGCGTTCACGAGGCACTGTGGAGGTTGTCACAAACAACATACAAATGCAACAGCAAAATGGTTACTTTCAGAGACGTGTGCTCGACGGTGCAAGATACGCGTTTCTTAACTCTTTTATCTGTTTTAACTAATGATTAGTTTGCAGGTATCGGCGTTATAAGAATGATTTGGAATTGCAGAATATTTTGAATCATTCTCCGTCCCTATCGATACTTTGACTCTCGTTTTTCCGAAACATAAGTTTCTCCAAACTCAGTCAAAGTGGGGGCTTCTGTAGACACCCATTTGTGTCTCCCCAAAACCAAACCCAGTGATGAATGCCTTGCACGTTGTGTTATTATCGAATTAGGTGAAAGTGATTTAAAAGTCGAGTGTTGCGGTTTAGTTTTAATTAAATTCTTTTCTCTCTGTTTTTGAAAATGACTTTACTTATTTGAAAATAGCCGAACCAGTTTAGTTTGGTCCATAATTAAGGTCCAATAATAGTGTAGATGGATGGGGCTCGAAAAGACCTTTCCAACGATATATTATAAGCCCGATTCCGATGAATATTGAGGAAGTTATGGCCAAAATACTAAATTGGGCCTGGTTAATTATTTTAATACGGCCCAATGATCTAGAGGAGGGCCCAATATTAATTAATATTCCTAAAATTATTAGGATTAATTATAGTTTTCTAGAAGTTTCTAAAAAGTTCTTTTTAATTCTAATATTATTAGATTTAATAATTAATTATCTTTAATAGATTTTTATTTGGAATAAAATATTGTTTTGTTATCTTAAAAATATGTATTTTATCTTCTGTACGGATTCCGTAGATCAAGTTGATTAAAGATCAGATTCCGCGTGAAGAAAAACGCGCTAATACAGGTTGTTGCCAAACGACAAGTCTGTCGCCACGCGACAGACTCTGTCGCCGCGCGACAGACCCTGTCGCCTCGCGACAAACATTGTCGCGTCGCGACAGAGTTAATTCCTGGCGACAGCGTGGAGTTTTATTCCTTATCAAATTCTATGATTTTCCGAACTATTTTCATTATAAATAGCGTCCGAATCCCTGTTTTCAGAATCATCAGTTACTATCAATTCTCATCCTTAATTCTCTCTTTTCTCTCTTGAGCAATATTTGCTTTCTTCCTCCCTCTCTTTCTAAAACTAGCTTTTTACATACAATATTCCGCATTCACTAGACTTAGAGTCATCTAGCCAAGTTCGAAGTTGCCTTCGCCCTAGACGTGCAAGGTTTGATAATTTCTGAGGGTTTGGTCCAAAACTAGTCAAAACTTTATTTAACTTGATTTCAATTTAATTCTTTAATTATTGTTTATTTATTTTCATTGAAGTTTACTAACTTGTGTATTTTGTTATTTGAAAGAGGTACGAGGCTTCAAAGTATGTAATCTTATTACTCTCTTTCAATGTAGAAAGCATGTTTATTAATGTTTAATTCCTAGTATCATGTTAGGATGCTTTTAATGCTTTCTAGTATCATGTTAGGATGTTATTTAATGCTTTCTAGTGTCATGTTTAGGATGCCTTTATTATTTCTAATATCATGTTAGTACCATGTTAGGTTTAAAGCTTTGATCTTTGTCGTTTAGTGACATGCTAGGATTTGTTATTAATCTTGTTAGTATCATGCCTAGGATCTTGCTATTATTATTAAGCTTTATTATGCCTTATCATGCTATTATTATTATTGGTTGTTATTATGTTGCTTGATATATTTTATTGTTATTGCTTGATCACGCCTTTTATGCAGGTTTAAAGGGAATTTGTACTTGAAATCACGCTTAATAAGATAATTATTAATTTGGTTTAGGCTAATGTGATTTTAACTCAAGTGATCGCCAATAATAGTATTATTTGTGCATTAATATTCAACCAACATAGATAAACAGGGTAGGTTTAATATAATGTTTGTATGTTATTCGAAAAGCGCGCATGAATACGAGCAGAACAAAGTAGAGGCCTATTTTATAGGGCGGGTCCTTTCTTTTGTAGATTGGATTCGTACCCTCATCCCCGGACCCTATTTGGTTCAAGACCTTATGGAGTAGTTGATGGTCCTTTTGGATTGTCTTTTGGGTTTACAAGTTCCTAAAACTTGTTGGCGACTCTTTTTGCTCTTTGTCTTTCCCTTTGGAACGCCACCGTACTTTAGTGTATGATCACAGTGGGGTTCAAGTTTGGGGTTATCATAATGCTTGAAATATTCCGTACAATATGCTAGATATTTTTGAGGATGATGAAGAACTATATGATGAATTAGTGGTTGAGGAACCATTAGTTATGAAAATTCAAGTTAAAGACTCTTGTGCAGACATGCTTATAGAAAAGGGTGCGATTAATAATGGTCAAATCATGGATGTTGAGCTAACCTTACCTTCCCTTTATGTCCCATGTGTAGAGAGTCTTAATCTTGTGAATTCATCCTCTATGCTTTATTGCTCTAACTTTCTCAGAGTATCTCCATTGCATGACGGTGGCAAAGTGGACCTTGATGTTCATTCTAAAAGGTTTATATTGCCCAAAGAACAAGTAGAGAGAAATTGTAAATTCTTTCCTTTTTCTTTTTATTTTGATTTTTCTTCCGCTTTTTCCTCTTATTTTTCTTATGATTTTTCTAACCCCTTGTATTTAAGGATTTGTGTACTTGTTGTCAAGCCATATGTGGTGCTCAATGATATGTTTGCAAGGGCGTATGATAAGTTACTCAAGGCATTGGATTTTTCCGATTGACGAATTGAGTAGGGTCGTGCGGGACCTAAATTCCAGCGCTAATCGGGAGGCAACCCGACTTTCTTTTCATTTTTTTTGTCTCTTTTTTTTGTTATTTAAATAATGCTAATGTGTGTTCAAGTGATGAAATCTTTTGCTAGGTAAAAATATAGCTAAGCTCCTTAGCTACGTCGATTACCCAATTACAACTACCAATTGTTGTGGAGGTGTCTATACCCTTAACACTCCCTTCGCTTACCCACCCCTTGTGAGTTGTGCCCCTCCCTCATTTATGTATTAGTTTCCTCTTTGTTCACATTGAGGACAATGTGATGTTTAGCTTGGGGGAGGATAATTGTCATCATCACTTTATACATGTTAGTTGTGTTTTAGCCTAATTTTTATTGCTTTGTAGGTGTTGTATGGTTTGTACCGTTCACTAGGAGTGGGAGTTTACATACAACGAAAAACAATGTATTGCTTTCTTAGTTTTTTTAGTTGTTTTGATAGTGCATACTTGTGTCTATTTTTCACATTTTTGACTTTGAACCGTGTGCGGATTTGATTTGACTCTCTTGAGCTTCTTTTGATCTTAGTTATAATTCTAAAATTCAGTCGGTTTGCGCTATACATTGCTAACTGCTTGACATTGTGTGAATCAATTGAATGGTTTGTGGAAAGATTGGTTGTCCTATATCAAGTATAGCTAGCTAATTCTCTTGTTAGGTCACCTTACTTTGTGTTTGTGTGATTGGTGCAATTTGTTATTTGAATGACTATGGCTTGAGATTTATTAGTAATTTCATTATGATTTACACATGCCGCATATGATAAAGGCCATGTTCTTTAGGTAGCCTTCGGATGATATTTAGATACATTTGTTCCCTTTGCTCACCCATGTTGTTGCCTTGCCCATTCATTGATATATTGCTACATTACATGCCTCTTTAGCCCCATTGGTTACTATTCCCAAGTCTAGCTAGCTTGAGGAGCTTATTGATGCGGTGTCGTTGTTTGTGTGTCAAGCTTCAATTTATGCAAAACATGGTGGAATAAAGATTGAAAAAAAGTTGTATTTGTAGTTGAGAAGTGTTACTTGAAGATGTGAAGAGAAAAAAAGAAAGAAAAATAAATAAATAAATAAAAAGATTGTTTATATGTGCTTCATTCGTTGAAAAAGCCAAAAGAATTGAATGAAAAAGGCAAGGAAAAAGGAAAAAAGAAAGAAAAAGATTATCCATGACGATGTATAGTTGATTTCAATCTTGATTCTGTATAATGTTTTAGAAAGTTGGTGATGTCCATTGGAGAATGAATATTAGATCATTATTTGTTCGTGTTTATGTTATTGCTCCCCAAGTTGGCTTTTTCGCTCACATTTTCCTAAATGTTATCCTACCCCTTTACCTTAGCCCCATTACAAGCTTATAAAGTCCTATTGATCGGCATGTGTGTTTTGTGATTGAGTGAACATTAATTATTGCTATCGTCAAGTTACCCTTTGTTACATCAAATATTTATATACTACAAGGTGTGCGGCGACGACTAGCTTGATTGGGAAATCGTTTGTGGCTGAGTTTGGTTTCAATTGTAGATCATGATGTTGAGTGGTTCTATTTGTATCCGAGCTAAATTTTGGTCTTAATAATTTTGGTTTGATTGTTTGCTCGAGAGTTGGATTAGTCTTATTCTGGTTCCCTGGGAGTCCTATTTGTCACGTTTCTCTGTCTTGAGCCTAGTGTTGCTTAGGGACAAGCAACGGTTTAGCTTGGGGGAATTTGATGAATCACATTTATATAGGATTTATAAGCACGTTTATGCTAAGTTTATAGTTGCCTTTTTAGGTCTTTTAGTCGCTTTTTAGGTTGCAAATGCATAATTTTTCCATTTTGTGCTCTATTACGCTTCGTTTGTGTTTTCTTAATGTTTCAGGTTGTTTCTATAACTATTTGGACGCTTTCGGAGTGGTTTTGGAGGAATCGGATAATAAAAGGATAAAAAGTCGCTCAATCGAGGTCGCTCAATGAAGGATATGTAATTGTGGAAGCTTAGGTTGAGATTTATATGAATGAGTAATGAATATAGCATCCTCCAGGGTCGTTATGCACTTTACGGAAATGAATTTGAGTTAGAAACGAAGAAAAACGAAAGTTTGCAAAGTATAAAAAAAGACCTTTGCTCACTATTTTGATCATATCTTGAGTTCTACAGATCGGATTGATGCGATTCAAGTTTCGTTGGAAACTAGACTTGAAGATCTTTCCAATGATAGGTCACACGCCCCAGGAAAATTCCTAGATCAAAAGTTATGAGCATTTTAATTTAAGCAATGCAATCAGCCACCGCAGGGCTGGCTGCGCCTCTGTCCCACGCCCCCTCGAAGGCTGCTGCCGCTACTGCCAGGGCACAGGAACCACCCTACGGCCGCGGGTTTGGTCGAGTGGCAGCCTACAAGGCTTCGTTGTTGGCCCGACTTTGTTGATTCACGTCCTTCGACCTCGCTTACGATTTTTGCCATGTCATCATCTATCGCCCAATAGCATTTCAACTTGTGTAATTTATATTTTCTTTTTTCTTTTCTTTAATTATTTCTTTAGATTAGTTTTAGGATAATATAAATACTCAAGGGATAATTATTTTCCCTTATGCCTTTTTATGCTTTTTATCAGTTTACGTTCTTTTCCCTTATGCCTTTTTATGCCTTTTTCCCTTGGCATCTCCATGGATTCTTCCATGGATGATTCTTGGGTTTATAATTTTAATTCATTGAGGTATTTTTATTCCTATTTCTTGCTTTCAATTATGCTTTCTTTATTAGATCTAGTTTTTATTATTTATTTCATGCTTGAGTACTTTTATTTCTAGGGTTTGGGAATCCATGTTTATACTATGAATCTTGATTGATAACATTAATATTTTGATTATTGATTTCTCTAATTGATAGTGTTTTATTGTTAATCCTGCAACCTGATCAATTGTATGATTAATTCATGTTAATAAGAGTTTGAATCGAAAAATCTTACTTTTAGAGGCTTACCTACAATTAGCAATTCTGATTATGTTAGCGACCGAACTACATATGTTGAATTGAGAGCGTTAAGACCCGACCGTAGGCTTAGAAATTGCTCTAGATAATTGGTTGATTGAATTGTTATTGATTTTTGATAGATTTAGAACTATAAACATGGTGACCCATAACCCTAGGTCCCTTTATTAATTGTTTCTTTTTTTAATTTAGACAACTTCTCTTTCCCAATTTCGTGACATGTTTAGTTTCTCCAATTTCTTAGAGATTAGATTGAATATCATCTCTCTGTGGATTCGACCCTACTTACCCTACTACATTGTTAGTTGGATTTGTTAGGAATTTATTTTTGACAGGTGTACGACAACCTATCAGCTTTCCCAAAGGTTGTAATGCAAGGGCAAGAAAAGGTGTAGGTAGGCTAAAACTTTGAAATTGGTGGTTTTCCAAATCAATGAAGCAAAAGAATGGCCAATTCTTAGGATTACAATCAAGTAGTCACCGAACCAAACAAAAATACATACACCTTATACCCCCAAGCTTATTCAAAGCTACACTCACAAACATATATATCTAAGCGTAAACGCTCCTCCCCCAAGCTAAAATGAAGCATTGTCCTCAATGCTTAGAAGGAGAAAAGAATACATCAAAATATTTTTTAATTTTTCATTTTTCACCTCTTTTTTATTTTTCATTAATAATGCTTTGTCCTCGCCTCTTATAACTATGGACGGCTTTTCCAACTTTGCACTTTTTATGCCCTTGCCTTTTTTTTAACTTTGGACGGCTTTTCATTTATTCATTTGCCATTATTCACACAAAAAATGTCAACAAAATCTTACCTACAAATATGAACCAATAACCATACTAATACACCACAAGCTTCAAAAGATGACCATTTGCTTCACAAAAACCAAAATTAGAACAAAAAGAAACAAAAGGATCAAGAATCTAAAGATGTGGCTAGAAAAGAAGGTAAAAGGCTCAAATGGTTAGCAAGTAGGAAAATGTAAACCCAAAAAGAACAAAAATAGTGAATACTATCCTAGAAAAAAGAAAATACCACCCCGAAAAAATGTCTTTGTCCTCCCTAAATGGTTCGGTCTCGGATTTAAGAACTATGAGTCAAGATTCAAAATTAGGTTTGCAAAAGTCAAGAATCCATGCCGCTCATTCAAATAAATGTAGAAGGGCTTGAAAAACAATGAACCTCACACGGATGTAGCAAAAACTCACTATTGGTGTCATGTCAACTATAGGGAGCAACTACCAACATGCCACAAACAAGTAGAATCCGGCTTCATGATCCTCTTAGTTCTAACCAACTACCTTAGCATAAGTTATTTCTTGAATCAACCGAGCATAATCTCAAACCATGCACACCTCTACTATTTAGGAAGTTAATTTTGCAAAGGCAAAAGTCAAGTGATATGTAGTCCAAATCATAAAAGAGAATAAAAGAAAAAGCCTCAAAACTATAAACAAAGCAAGAGAAAGACAAAGAAAAGAAAAATAAAGGAAATAAGGAAAAACAAAGAAAAGGAGAACTAAGAAATAAAGAAAAGAACAAGAATGCACATGTAACACATAATTCCCCATCGTAATACAAGTGATCTAATGGCAACAACGCCAAAGATCCCAAACACGCATGGTGTTAAACACATACATCCTCGAACCATTCATCTTCCCCTAAACTAATCCTAATCTAAGCAACCAAGAAAATAAAAGAAAGAAATAGGTAAGGTCTCACCGGGCAATCCATGCATAGCCAAAAATAAAGAGTCAAGATAAGGGTCACCGAATAAAACTCCAAAGCAGAAGCAGGGTTAGCATAGCCGGAAAAGAGCAAAAGAAGTAAAGAAAACTATATACAAAGAAAAATTGTTAGTAACTTCCAAACAAAACCAAAAGACAATAAAAGCAAAAGAAATCAGGAAAACTGGGAACATCATCGGCAAAACAATATCAACAAAGCAGAGAAGCAGAATGGGAAACATCAACAACAACAAATACAAAGCATCAAGAATGAAAACCAGACAGAGCCAAATGAACCACAAAGCCAAAGGGAAACACAAGAAGCACAACCAAATAGAATAAGATTCCCCTGAGATAGAAATGATTTACCCCCCCCCCCAAGCTAAACCTAATAGTAAGGCATGCAAGACAAAACAAGAGAAACCGAGCAATAGGGAGGATAGTCAGAAGGGCTCACTCGGCACTGTGGTAAGGGGTAGACTGAGAGCTCCTTTCATCAAGGACAGAAATAACACGGCTAACAACATCATCTGCAACTAGGGCCCCTTTATCCTGGAGCCTACTCCGCTTCCTAAGCAAATCTAAAGCATAGAAATGTGACCAATCATCCAAAACAGGTGGACCCAAGAGTCCCCTTTACCCTTAGGGTTACCCGGACATAAGCAAAATCACACCCCCCGATCTCCTATAATCATAATCACCCCGGGTAGTCCCCCAGATGGTACTAGGGGCCACATGGGGCCCCTCCCAACAAGGGTAACAAAGGCGGGGTCCAACGGTTTTATCATATGGTTCCCACTAAGGTATTAGTCCCTACTGGAACGGTAGGTAAGGGTAGTTTAAATAGGGCTCTATCTCTCCTCTAGAAACATGCAAATCATAGATTCTCCAAGCATGGTGGTCATATCCCCTAACAAAATCATTACCCAAGGAAGGAGAAGATAGGGCAAGGGAAATAGCATCAATCTTTGCATGTAAGCTAGACAAATCAATAGAAGAAGTAGAGGGAAAAGAAGAGTTAGATGTACCTCCCCGAGAACTCGAGGGCAAGGCGAGAGCAAGCAAATCTCTCGAGACCCGACATTTGGGATGAGGGGTAGGCAAAGGAACCCTCCGAATAGAACGATCAATGGCCATATTGCTTGGCCGCCATGGCAAAGCCGAGTCCAAGTCACAGACCATAGAATCAGGGTGAGAGTTGAGGCACCATTCATGAATCCGACAAACTTTCCAAACGAACAAATCTTGCTTGGTAGTGCGCTCCAGGAATCGTTGGTTGATAAAGGTATAAATGCTAACTAGGTGAGAAGGAGTCTTCTCTCTCCTATCATGGATAGGCTCAAGGGACTCAAGCATAGGACCATATCTCTTGTTAAGTGAAAGCACCAAGATAGTGATCATGCCGCCAATTTGGATACTACTAGAGAGAAAGATACCATCTCGAATATCGGTGAAGCGATCAAGTAAGTGAGAAGCAAAGTCTATGACTTCCACCTTATCCTCAAGTGGCTTATCCGCTAGCCACAACCAACTCAACTCCTCGCGGGAGATAGCACCAAGAGCTAGACTCTTTGGAGAAGAAGGCATAAGTGAGGATCCGGCAAAAGTATCTCATAGTCGCATGAATGATTGAAGCCGACTTTGAATATTGGGGCCGATAAGACTCCTCATAAGAGATATGACTCCACCATTCATCCTCGCTATACTTGTGATCATTTTGCAATGTCTCAAATGCCAGATAAATATATGGTGCCCCATCCAAAGGGTTTGGAAATTGAAATGCCTCATTGAGATAAGAAAGTGGAATTGAGTGATCATTGTTAAAGACTTGGAAGGTTAAAGTTTGAGGGGAATCACCATGCTCATCCTCGTGAACCTCAAGCAAAACGAGGAACTCGAATTTAATACGAACAAATGTTGGTGCATTAAGACCAATAAATCCTCAAGCCCTTAGTTCCGAGCCAACATCCTAACGTCCTCATCAATCCCGAGCAAAGTTGTTGCCGACCGAACATAGAATCTCATGGAATAAAAGAGCTTTCGAGATGATAAGTTTGCAAATATTATTTCCCAATGCTCATGCTTCGTAAACTCAATACCAAAAGTTTTGTTTCACATGTGGTGGAGGGGGAATCACCTCCCTAAAATTAGAGAGTCTAGCTAGCTCGCTTGGCACGTCGAAGGGGAGCCATCTACACCACAAGGAAAGATAGGATCAAAATTACGAAATCCAATCTAACCATACATGAGTAACCAAGGTAGAGAATTTATCATCAAAATTAAGAGAATGCAGAAATCATACCTTGATGTGACAAGAAATCACAAATAAATGAGACTAGAAGGCACTACTACACACAATTACCCCCAAAATGCAAACTTGAAACCCCAATCAACAATTACCCCAAAAATCTCAACATTTAGAGAGAGAAAGTTACCATAAAATTGTTAAAAGTGAGATTTAGAGTAAAAATTAACTAGATTATATGAAATATGATGAATATGGCAACGATAAAATGATGATGGAGATGAAGATGATGCTCTAGCAAATAACGAGAAAATGAAGTGAGAGAATAGCGTAAGAAAGAGAAAAAAGGGGCCGCAATATAGAGGGAAGAAACAGTTCCAGCTAGCGCGGCCACGCACCAGGCCAGCAAACGCAAGGAGCGCGCGCACCCGCACCCGCACCCATATGGGTATAAATCTCCTCGTGCGCACAATGGTGGGTTTGAAGCTCATGATCTTAATAAACACTAAGGTGGGACGCAGTAGCAAAACCCATTTTTGGTGGGTTCAACACTAGAATTTCATGATCCCACCATAAGAACCCAACAACTCCATCTCTTACACATTCTTCCAATTCATTAGCTTGAACAATACTCTTCAAATTTGGCACCAAAATTACTTGAAATCAAATCAAAACAACCTAAAACACAAAAAGGAACAAAAATCAAAAGTAAATAAAGTCATCAAAATAAAAATAAAAATCAAAGAAAAAGAGAGAAAAAGGTTAGAAACTCGGGTTGCCTCCCGGAAGGCGCTTGTTTAACGTCATTAGCTTGACGTTCTCCACCTTTCAAGGTGGATCATATAGAGTTATATCATGAATGACTCCGACAAAAACTCCATCATAGTATCGCTTGAGTCTATGACCATTGAGTTTGAAGGTCTTTGGAAAATCCAGAGGAGAGATTTCAATAGCACCATTTGGAAAGACCTCTTGCATAACATAAGGACCGTCCAACGGGACATCAATTTTTCGGGAAATAATCTCATCCTTGAATTATAAAGAAGCACCTTATCGCCAACATTGAACTTTTTCCTCTCAATAAGCTTGTCATCCACTTTTTTGGTTTGAATTTGTATATACTAGCACAATCATAAGCATCTAAACGAAGTTCTTCCAATTCATGAAGATCAAGCCATCTTTGCTCACCCGCACTTGCTAAATCAAAATTGATTTTCTTGATGGCCCAATAATTACGATGCTCAAGCTCAACCGGAAGATGACAAGACTTACCATAAACTAAGCGGTAAGGAGTAGTGCCAATAGGAGTCTTAAAGGCCGTTCTATATGCCCATAAAGCATCATCAAGTTTGTCCGACCAATCCTTCCTATTCCTTGCAACCGTCTTCTCAAGAATCAACTGGATTTGACGATTTGACACGACAACTTGACCACTAGATTGAGGATGATAGGGGAGTCCAAATCTTTGATGTACTCCATGCTTCCTCAACATCTTTCAGAAGGCACTATGCACAAAATGGGAACCATTGTCACTTATAACCGCCTTAGGGATGCCAAACCTTGGGAAGATTATCTTCTTGAACATCTTCATTACCACCTTATGATCATTTGTTGGAGAGGCTATTGCTTCAACCCACTTTGATACATAATCAACGGCAATAAGAATATATTGATTCCCATGTGAGGATGGGAAAGGACCCATGAAGTCAATTCCCCATACATCAAAGATTTCCAACTCGAGAATAGGTTGTTGGGGCATCTCATTTCTTTTTGAAATGTTCTCGGTCCTTTGACACTGGTCATAAATCTTGACAAATTCCCAACATTCTTGAAGAAATTTGGCCACCACAATCCACATTGGAGAACCTTTGAAGCCGTGTTTGAAACACCCATGTGACCACCACTTGGATCCGAGTGGCACATCTTCAACACACTAGATATCTCCTCATTTGGAATACATCTTCGCAACAATCCATCAACACCCCTTTTAATTTATACAAGATTAGTTCATCCCATACATAATGCCTAGCCTCCCTCTTGAGTTTCTTTCTTCGATTCTTGGAAAATGAAGGGGGAAACTCCCCACAAGCAAGATAATTCACCAAATCGGAAAACCAAGGGAGTTCCTTCACATCTATTGCATACAAAGAATCATCCAACATTCGATCCTCAATGGGAGACCCATCATCTTGAACTTGAAAATCCTCAAGTCTAGATAGATGATCCGCTACAACATTCTCCGCTCCTTTTTTTTATCTCTAATCTCAACATCAAAAGTTTGAAGTTCTAACACACAACGAATCAACCTAGGTGTAGACTCCTTGTCGAAGAGATACTTGAGAGCCGCATGATCCGTGAAGACAATGGTCTTGGAACCCAACAAATAACAACGAAATTTCTTTAAAAAATGAACAATGGCCAAAAATTCCGTTTCCATTGTTGTGTAATTCTTTTGAGCTCCAATTAGTGTCTTGGACGTATACTAAATCACATGAAGTTTCTTGTCCACACGTTGTCCCAAAACACTTCCAATCGCCCAATCGCTAGTGTCACACATCAACTCTTAGGGGAGATCCCATCTTGGGGCTTGAACTATTGGAGTAGAGATTAGGGCCTTCTTCAACCTATTCAATGCTTCCAAGCATTTATCATCAAACACAAACTCAACATCCTTTTTAAGAAGGTCATTAAGGGGCTTGGCAATGAATCTTCTATAAAAGCCCGCATTTTCTAAGAAAGATCTTACTCCTTTGACATTTACCGGAGGTGGAAGTTTCTTTATAAATTCGATCTTGGCCTTATTCACCTCTATTCCTTTATGAGAGATTTTGTGCCCAAGAACTATTCCTTCTTCTACCATAAAGTGACACTTTTCCCAATTCAACACAAGATTTACCTTCTCACACCTTTCTAAGTATTTCTCAAGACTTTCAAGGCATGCCTCAAAAGAAACCCCACCAACGTAAAAGTCATCCATAAACACCTCCATTTCTTCCTCCAATATATCTCCAAAGATACTCATCATGCATCTTTGGAAAGTTGCGGGAGCATTACACAAACCAAAGGGATTCTCCTATAAGCGTAGGTTCCATAAAGACAAGTGAAGGTAGTCTTTTCTTGATCATCGGGATGGATTGGGATTTGGAAAAACCCAGAGTAGCCATCAAGGAAACAATAGAACTTGTGTCTAGTTAGATTTGATCAATGAATGGAAAGGGAAAGTGATATTTCTTGGTAGATGTGTTAAGATGTCTACAGTCTATACACATCCACCAACCGGTGACCGTCCTCGTTGGAATGAGCTCACCTCTCTCATTCTTGACGATGGTCATGCCCCCCTTCTTTGGAATGAGATGCACGGGAGATACCCATCTAGAGCTTGAAATTGGTAATATGATTCCCGCATCTAGAAGCTTAGTTATCTCTTTCTTTACTACCTCCCCCATTTGGGGATGTAGTTTCCGTTGTCGTTAAATAGAAGGAGGAGCGCCTTCTTCAAGAGTTATGTGGTGCGTGCAAAGGGCGGCTCTTACCTTTGAGATTGTCAATAGTATATCCCAAGGCACCTTGTTGCCTTCTCAAGACACTACATAACGCTTGAGCTTGGCTTTGACTCAAAGATGCACTTACTATCATGGGATAAGTAGAATTTGAGCCTAAGAACTCATACCTATGGTGTGATGGTAGAGGTTTGAGCTCTACCACGGGAACACCTTTATCTTCCTTGTTTGAAGCCGCTTACAAAGCCTCTTGGCTTAAAATTTTCAAGCAAATTTGCTCATTGCTAGCTTCAACATTTTCATCTAGTAACTTCTCATACAAAGCCATTTCCTTACTAGGATCACCTATCCTTTCTTTGTTCAACAAAACACACTCAAGAGGATCATTAGTTGTGAGCAAGTGCTCATGCGTGGAATGTACAAGATTGTCTAAAATTTCAACTCTCATGCAATTTTCAAGAGATGAAGAAGGAAATTTCATACTTTCATTTTAATCAAATTCAACTTCCTCTTCACCAACCTTAAGTGTAATTTTAGCACTCTTAACATCAATCAAAGCACCCGAAGTAGCAAGAAATGGTCTACCAAGAATAATAGTAATCGAGGAATCCTCATCTATATGAAGAACCACAAAGTCTACCAGAATGATAAACTTTCCTATCCTTAAGGGAACATCTTCCATTTTACCCCTTGGGATCCTAATTGATCAATCGGCCAATTGCAAGGTGATCTTAGTGGGTAAAAGTTCTCCCTTCTCTAGTCTTTGATAAACCGAGTATGGCATAATGCTAACACTAGCTCCTAGGTCACACAAGGCATTATCAATTTGCATTTTGTTAATAGCACAAGGGATAGAAAAGTTTCCGTAATCTTTTAACTTAGGTGGCATTTTGTTCATTATAATTGCATTACAATTCTTGGTTAAACTAACCGTTTCCGCCACATCACATATCCTCTTTCCACTCAAGATCTCCTTAAGGAACTTTGCATAGTTTCGCATTTGCTCTATCACATCGGTGAAAGGAAGAGTAAGATGAAGTTGTTTTAGCATCTCTATGAATTTCCCAAATTGTTCATCCAATTTGTGCCTATTGAACTTTTAAGGATAAGGAAGCTTGGGTTTATGGAATTCCTTCTCATACTCCTTCACCTTCTCAACTTTGTCCTTAACAACTTCCTCAACCAAAGGGCTTTCATCTCTCTCATTCTCAACTTGGCTCTTACTAGGACTCTCCTTAGCATCATTCTTCTTAGGAACCTCACTCTCAAGGACCCTACCACTACTAGTCACGATTGCATTTATAGGGATCTTAGTATCTAGGCTTTGTGAAGTCAAACAAGAAAGACTCGTAAATTCCTTTAACTCATTAGCCAATTGAGAAAGTTGGTTTTCTAACCCCTTATGGCAAGTAAACATGTCATTAAACTTATCATTGCTTAGGGTCATATAGGTGTCTAGCAACTTGGTTTGCTTCTTTATGACATCTTCCAAGGAACTCAGAGAGGAAAATGGTTGATCATAAAAATTATTACCTTGAGATTGAGTATTTGGAGCAAATCCAAGAGGGGCACCTCTTTGAACATTTGTTTGAAAATTTCCCTTACTTTGATTACTCCAATTACCTCTACATTGATGTTGGCCACAATCATGATTATAATTATTATAACTTTGGTTATGATCCCCATATGCTGGGCCATGACTTTGACCATTACAACTATGGTTATTGTAGCTACCACAAATCCCTTGGGCTCCATGGTTTTTACAACTCCCATTTTGGTTGTAATTATCAAAGTTCCCTTAATTGTTATAATTTCTATTACCAACGTTCCGTTAAACATCAATTCTAGGTCCAAAATTGTTATTGGCAACATAATTCACATGTTCATTCTCATTTCCATCATATTCATCACAAGGAACATTTGGGCAAGTAGAAGCATCATGATCAATCATTCCACACAAATCACAAGACCAACATTCTCTTATCATGCAACAAGAAGAAGGAAGAGTGTTAGGGAAAGAAGGTGTACCTCTCCCCTTAATCTGGGAGGGAAGTGCCGAAACTTGTGAGGTTGAACTTTCAAGCTTAACTTTGATGGAAACTAACTCCTTCGCAAGATCCAAAATTTGAGTTGACAAGTTGTTAATGGCATTGAGTTAATCAACCGACCCATTCTTACTCATTGATTCCTTTTCACCATCTTGCCAATTCATGTAGTTTTTAACTACATCATCAATCACTTCAACCACTTCTTCCACCGTCTTGTTCATAATCGGACCTTCGGCTCCGGCATCTAAGCTTGCTCTTCCTTGAGAATTCAACCCACCATAGAAGATTTGTACAATTTGGTAGGTAGGGATCCCATGATGTGAACACTTTCGTTGATACTCCTTATACCTCTCCCAAGCTTCATAGAGACTTTCAATAGCTCCTTGCTTGAAACCTTGGATTAAAGCTCTAGCCATCACCGTTTTCTTTTGAGGAAAAACTAAGATAGAAATTCTTCAATAACTTCATCCCACGTTCTTAAAGAATTCGGCTTGACCTCTTTATCCAACCATTCCAAGGCTCGACCTATGAGAGAGAAGGGGAACAACTTGAGCTTATGAATTCTTTTGCCACCCCACTCACTTGGATCGTATTGCAATATTTCTCAAATTTTTGTAGGTGGTTGAGGGGACTCTCATTGTTACTCCGCTATATTGTCTTCTTTCGATCAAACTTATCATTGCCGGTGTAATTTCAAAGTCACCATTCGGAATCAATAGTGGAGCAATCCCACTCTCATACTTGTATGCACCCGGAATGCCCAACTCTTTTAATATAACTCTTTGAGCTTCACCCATGTTCACTTGCTTACACAATCTGAAACAAAATTATTAGTAACTTGGCTACAAATGTAACCTTAAGGGAAAAATCTTTTTGTATTTTCAGGATAGAATGAAATAAACTCAACAACAAAAGCAATAATCTACGCCACTCCCCGACAATGGCGCCATTTTTGACACGAGGTGGAAGCTAGGTCGTTGGGCTAACATTCCTATGTTAAAAATTTTTTTATAAACTCTCGACACACCTTTATACAAGTATAATGGCAAGTTAAGGGATCGAACCCAAGGAAATGGGAGCTAACTACTATTGTTTATGTTAAGCTATCTCGAAATCAAGGGGTAGGTGTGTGTGTGTGTGAAAACTATCAACTAATTAAGCAATAGGAATCATAATAATGAAACACTAGGGTTTAGGATCCACATAAATTAGCAGTGAATCATAGCAAATTGGGATAGGAAGTTGACTAAGTCTAGTAATGCAAGGGAAGGTTGATTATGCAATCAAGAGAGAGTTATAGGCTAATCTCTTATAGGTCAAATTAGCGCCAACTACGAGAGACACTAACTAGGAACCTCACAAATCACCTCAATCGACAAATGTAGGACACAAATCAATGGACCGTATCAATGTGAACCTACAATAAATGCAATCTAGCATGATTAATTAACCAATTTAATCACATTATCAACTCCATCAAATTTCCCCCAATTTACATTAATTCATCACATCATATATGCTTCACCATCACCCTAGCTAGCAAACTACTCACAATCCATAGAAATTGAAATCAAAACTAAGCTAATCATCAAAATCATCATTATCAATTCAATTCAAGCAATTCAATCAAACAATCAATAAAATTAGATAAACTAATCAAAACAATTGATGAAATTAGACTAAAGATTGAATTAAAATGAAAGAGATTCTTACAAACTTGAGCCAATTCAAAGTAATTACACTTGAGACCATGCAATTACTACAATTATCAACTAATCAATCTTTAATCCCCAATTTCTCTACCTTCAAAACTAAGAACTAGAGTTTCTCTCTCTAGAAATCTACCCTAATTCTAAGAACTCTATTCTATATATAGTATAACTAACAAAGAAAAGGTAGTTGAATCGTCCAAAGAAACTCAAACAGGCGCGACCGTCACCAGAGAGTTGCGCCGCCATTCAAAATAGGGTACGAAACAGGGGCTCAGGGTGGCGCGCCCGCGCCAAGGGAGAGCGCGCCTGCGCCAAGGGAGAGCGCGCCCGCGTTACTAGGCTGCACGGCCGCGCCACAGTCGCGCGCGCCATCACCTGTGAGTAGGGGACTCTTTCCCTTCTTCGATGGTGCTCAACCTCGTGCACTCCACTTGATGATGATGATGAACACTAGGGTAGGCAGTCTTGAAATGGCTTCCATTGTGGGTTCAATACCAAAAATGGTGCCCCCACCACATGCATCCACCAACTCATAAACTTCACCCTTTGAGTTCCTTCACAGTTGAGCTTCAAATGGCAAGTAAGAGGCATCCAAAATTATGAAAAATGAGGGAAAGAGACTCGAGAATCTTTGAATCACGATCTCAACCTGAAAAACGAACGAAAACAAACAAATAAAAGGGAAAAAGGCAAAATAAACTAAAAAAAACATAAAAATAGAAAATCAACTTTAAGAAATGCAAACTAGGAAAATAAAGAACAAAACTAAGAGAAAACTAAGGAAAAGAGACATAAAAGAGTATAAATTCCATCCTAAAACGAACTAAATGAGTGCCAAAAATGACACTCATCACCGACCAATAATGGCGGTGAAAGATTGTTCATCATCAGGTTTGGTTTCGGGGAGACCTTTTTAGGTGTCTACACATGGGTTCAGTCTAAACATTATCATTCATCCAATATCAACACATATTTTCCACCCCCTTCCCCTAGCTAAGAAATTAGCCTAGAGAAAGAAGATTAAACATAATAGCAAAACTAGACATGAATTCAAGAAACGCAAAACAAAGCTTGATTAAGAACAATGAAACAATAACAACTAGATGAACTAAAAAGATGAATGAAACTAAGCAACAAAAAGGCAAAAAAATAAAGCTAAAGGAAAGGACTAGAGATTACTAAAGAGAAACTTAAGCAATAATCCTTTCTCTCTCTAAGATAAGGGCTAAAATGTTGCATAATAATCTCATTACAATCCCAGGGCAAAAATGTTGCATAATCATCTTGTTACATTACCCTAAAATGAACTTAAAAATGCACGGAAATACCCACGGGAGCGGCCGCTCCATCGAGAGGGAGCGGTCGCTCTAGAGGCTTAATAAAAAATCATCGACCAAAGGGGAGCGGGCGCTCCCTCAGACAGGAGCGAGCGCTCCTGAGATCGGAGCTGGCGTTCCTCTAGGGGTGAGCAGCCACTCCATTAGTGTGTGAAAAGTGGCAAGACAGGCACCAAATGGTGCAGCTGCTCCTATCAGGATGAGCGGCCGCCCCTCATGCATGCTCCTGATTTCATCAATTACTTCATGCTCCTCTCTTCACCCATTCCAATGCATTCCAAAGTATGAACGAAGCCTCGAGGAAGATAACGCAAGCTCTCCATCAACCTGATCAAATACTCATACACAAACATAAGCAAAATAGACAAAAAAAAGGGGAAAAGAAGGGGAAACATTAAAAGGAACAAAATATAGCCAAAAACTAATATAAAAAAGCTTAGAAAAGGCTCAAACAAGTGAAAATGAGGGGATAAAGCTTAGAGAAAAAGGATAAAAGAGTGGCATAAATGCCAATCATCACCCATTCCTCAATCACGTCTCATATCCTTGAATTTGGGGAGCCCTCCACTGTCACTTTTGTAGGGAATTTTACATAGTCACTGATGAAAAATTGCTTTATTCGAACATCCACATTGTGCATCGGGTTCGGCGGGAATATGGTTAACAAACAACAATTACATAAAATATACCAACAACTATATCACATAAGCACTCTGAGTCACTCATTGTTATTAGTGTAACGGGCTCTAACAACTGCATAATATATATGTATCCCCTTATGAACTCAGTATTTTTTTTTTACCCAGTTATATGGAAATGAGATGATTGTTATTAGTGTTTTAAAAAAAAAAATTATTTTTGTACATAGTTATTCTTCGTTATTGTGACAAGCGACTAGGAACAAAAGTCGTTATTATCAGAGCGTAACATTACAGGAACAAATTATGTTGACCAAGTCAAAACATTACATTACAGGGTTGCTATGTCCTCCAACATCAAGTCCTATGTCCTTTTATTCTGACTACATAGTCAACACCCACGCTAACTTAGTCAACATCCACGCTTACATAATCATATACAATTCTAATTATGTATCACATCTAATCAACACCCACGCAGAATTAATCATACACATTTGTAGTTATGTATCACATATAATTAACAAAATACAAGAACTTTATATAAATTAAAATTTAATTAAGTTGGTTTTCCAAAATGAAAATCAACCTTCTTGGATCACCACGAAATTTTTAAGATACCTTGTTAATCTTTTATCCAATTTTCTTAACTACAATTTTGGATTTCCAATCGCTATATATATAAGTTTGGCATAAAGACAACAAATTCAAGCTAATATTCTAAACCAAGACAAGATGATTAAATCACACCCAAAATTACGCCGCACAAGCGTTATTTTAACATGTATTCGCCTATTCCATTATATTACCAATAATTTAGAACCTTCTTACTGATTAAACATGGCAACTGTAAATAATCAATCAATTATATAAAAAGGGTACTAAGAAATTATATTTAGGGTTTAGATAGTTACCACAACCCTCACAAGCAGGGTGATGTCTCTAATTCCAGCAGATGCGGGTGTGCTAGTTCTTGTTATCACCATGGAATTATCCTTCTAGATAATTATAATTATCTCATCTGGCCTTCGATCCACCCTTTCCGCGTAATCATCGTATAAATATTCGAAGGTTTCATCTTGTCTAATGTTGTACAATATCCTAGAATCAAGGTGATTCAAGCTACGAACCCGGATAACATACACTAGAACACGAAATAGGCTGGCATTCACCCCCTACACAAAACTAGGACAAGGTGGGGCTAATGGTAATGTTTCAAAGCTGTAGTAGGGCCTTAATAGTTGGTTCCTAAAAGGGTATCTGGCAACAGGAGAATGAATAGGAGGCATCGGCGGGTTAACAACACAGTGGGATGAACCCTCTCCACTACAACCACCGTGGCAAGTGATGCGGAGGGGTTCTAGGCGACTAGTTTAAAGAACAGGAAAGTTGTTTTGGACAGCAGTAGTGGTGAATTGAGGCTGTGATACCTCTAAAAAATCAAAGTCTACTTTTAGGAGTTGTGGAACGAATTCCACAATAGCAGGCTAGTTGGAGTTATCAGCTTCAGGGACCACCACGAACTCATCGTTGGGGACTACATGACCATTAGATCAACTTCAATAATATCTCCACCGCTAGAGGACAAAACTGCTGGGTCTCTGCGGCCTCGCCGGAAACGGTCCAAAACATCGTTCTAACCTCTACGATGGCGAGCATTTGAAGTATTCCTTGCAGTGGACCGACGTTGCCTAACAAGAACAACTGAGGAAGACACTCCGGCAACGAAGTCCACCACAGTTTGGCTGGTGGGGAGCTCATGGCTAACTTCGAGAGAAATTAATACATTTCAGTACAAGGGAGAAGTAAATAAGTGTGATATTTTCGAGATGAGTTATCCCAGCTTTTATAGCGTTGAAGAGGAGTTATTATGGGTTCAACATGAATGTAGAAGGGTTCGATTGTCGCTATTCATTTTTCCACCCTTTATCTAAATCCTTACGAATTTGTTCCGTTAGTTTTTTGCATTTATTTCGTCGAATTGCTTGTACATTCTAATCGTGTCATCACAATTGTGTTCGTAATCGCCTTCTACTTCACGAATAACTAAGGTGCCCTTCTAAATCGTAAATTCGATATAGAACGTTATAGGAGGCCAAAAGTAGATGTCCAAAAGGTTTCAAAAAAAAAAAAAGTAGATGTCCAAAATATTATAGTCTTGTAGCTGATAATCCTATAGGTGATCTTACATCTTCGATTTCTTTATTTTAATTAATTTTCTTTTAATTAACTATTTTGAAGTTATTAATATTTGGATATTTTGACTTTTATCACCAAAAAAATCAAAAAAAAAAAAATTTTACCACCAAAACTTTTAAAAGTTTTATTTTACCACAAAAAAATAAAAAAATAAAAAATTATTTTTTACCACCTGCTGTAAAAAATCTAACAGAATTTTTTGATTATTCAATTTTCGTGCCAAACACATGGTCTACAGGGGTTTTGGGGGACATTTTGGTCATTTGGGTCCAATTTGAGGTCAAAGTTGATAAAAAAATTAATCGGAAATGCTTCCTTTTGGATCCAAAGAACCAAAAATCGAAGAATTTGTTTTTAAACTGTTAAATTTAAAGTTTTTCTTGACAGTTGGTGGTAAAAAATAATTTTTAGAAATGTTTTTGGTGGTAAAATAAAACTTTTAAAAGTTTTAGTGGTAAAAAACAATTAGTTGATTTTTTGTGGTGGTAAAATTCAAAAAGTCCTTAATGTTTTATGATTTTATTCACCATACAATGTAGCAATTTAAAGAGCACGTTCAACGTAAGTAATTAATCCTTGTTTTAATTGTTTTATTTATTGGAGAAATTGTCTATCATAAAATTACCATTAGGTTGTTTTCCAAAAACATAACAAATTTTTGAGTCTTTCGAAATATAATGATCTTTTATGGAAATTTGCTCAATATCAAATAAAAAATTGGTAACCTTGCTTAAAAGGTCAAACCCATACACATGTCGAAGATTGGTTAGGAATGCTTTATATTTTTTTTGAAAAAGGATTTCTTATATGTAAAAAAAATAATTTTTCCTTTGAAAATAATTTTCTTTCTCCTTTCCCTCCCTGTCAACCAAAGTCACCCCTTACGCCGACCCCCCTCACAACCAGCCAGCCCTTAGCCATCCCTACAGCCCCCCTTATTGTCGTCGGTAAACCCAACCCATTAGCCTCCACCGTTGTTTCACTACAACAAATTGACCTTTGTGCCACGGGTAAAATCGTGGCACATGTTTAAAATTTCCGTGGCTATGCAATTTAGCCACGGGAATTATTACCCCCGTGGCACAAGAGGCCGTGGCTAGAAATTTGCCACGGGAAAATGGATGTCGTGGCAAATTTTGATATTTATGCCACGAGTATTCTAGTGGCAAAGAAATTCTCTTGCCACAAACACTAATGTGGCTAATAAATTATTAGCCACACATTCTACCGTGGCTAAAAAACTTTGTTTTGACAAATATTATTGTAGCTAATAAGTTTCTTTAGTGAACTTTGTTGCCATGTATATTATTGTGGCCAATAAGGCTTAAAATATTTTTTTAAAAAAAAAAAATTAATTTGTAATAATTTAATTTAGTCCGGAAACACAATAACACATACATATACACAAAAGTTACAAAAATATGTAATTTGTGTTTGTAACACACTAAAAATTAGATTATTACAATCTACAACTATGTTCGTGAACTCTTTAACTTAACATAATCTGTTGTGCTGAAATTGATAAGGCAAGAACGCATCAATTCGTTGCTGTTGTGCGGAGTGTCCAACCAGTCTAGGGGATCTCTCATATGTGAGCATTTTAATGAAACATAATGTGCCGCAGGATGACATTGAGCCCTTCTGACTCGTCATTGAAGTCCTATAACATCAAACAAAAAAAAGTGCTAGCCCATTTGAATATCAATTGTAGCTCTTAAAGCAACCAACGACTATGCTAGGGATTTATAACAAAGATAGCCGCCTTTATAGTGAAAGGCTGACAACAAAAGATGTAGCATCAGCAACAATAATTGCAGTGGCAAGCTTGGCTGGATTAGCAGTGACAATGTTATGCATTCGCAATGATTGATTATGTTACAAAGTGAGAAGAAATAAAATCACTATTATAAGTTTGACTCAAGCAGCAGCAAGAAGAGAAGACTGCAGGGTAGCAATAGCAGCCAGTAAGGGAAAAAAGAAAATGAAAAAGAATTAGATTACAGTCCAAGACTCAAAGTGAAACTTAAATCTACTTATCATAGGACAAAAACTCTCCCGTATTTTCTAGCAAATGTTCGTCAAAATTAACAATAATATATACAAACCAATATAAATAAATGTATCTACAAAATATACCCAGCAACAACAAAGCTCAGAAGACAATCTATAAGACAATGGGGCATAATAAAAAAGCCAAACAACATCACAAGACTGAATCATAAGAAAAAAAAAATTATAAAGCAAGTTGTCCTTCAACTTTCACAGATTTCTTGATCTCATTCCAGATCCTTTGAATTATTTTTATATACAGGGGATGCATGCAATACTGCAATGACAATTATTCAGATGGTAGCTCGATAATTAAGTTTTTATACATGATAACAAGCAGTATGAAATGAAACAAACTGAGTTAGAACAGTGCCTTTCTTTTTTCAGTCAACCTGTTAAGATTTAAAATCATACAACCTTTCCATAAGGATATCGCTGTCCACTGTACAACCTTTCTGATTGAACATCCTTTCTTATACAACAAAGTACCCCATGATAAGCTTACCTTATAAACGTTTTTACCCCCTACATACCAATAATTTTTTGGAAAAATTGCCCAGAATAATCCCACCTTTGGGCCGTACGCTAAAAATAATCCCACTTTTGGATTATTTTTAAATAATCCCACCTTTATTTGATCATAAAAAATCATAATCATCTCATTACACTACCCTAAAAAGAACGTTTGAACAAGTTCTTTTTTAAATAATCACAAAAAAAAAAGCAGAAAACAATCACTTAGATTGCATGATTTGCAACTTAGGAGGAAACATTCGAAGAAAGTGTATGCAAACCATCACATATTCTAGAAAAACAAGTCAACCTCAAAGAAATTCAAGCCTATGAGTATACAACAGTGGACAAATTCAACAAAGTCCAATCTTTGAATTGCATATTCATAATGCATAACTATTACAAGAGGACCCTAATTCAACAAGAATGTAAAAAACAATCGAATAAAAGCGAGCTGCAACAGATGATAAACCAAATAACTTAAACCATTACTATGATTTAGCAATAGAAATTTAAACCTTTTTTTTGCAAGTAAAAAAATCAATACATAAAAATAACAACCCAATAATAATAACTAGAAAGCTCATAATTCATGCCCACCCAAATTCCAAATTCATCAACAACATATAAATTTCGGTAACATTAAAAAAAAAAAGAAAACTTGCAAACAAATATACACCAATTTGATATAAAACCCAGAAATAATACTAAATTTAATACTCCCTCCGTCCCAAATTACTTGCAACGGTTTGACTTTTTGCACTATTCACACATCTCCCTTTGACCATCTTTTTTAACTATTATATGAAAGTCAATGTAATCATGTAAGATGTTGTTGGGTCTATTTTAATGTATAGTTTCTTAATATAAACTTTTTATAACTTATATAAATATATAATAAAAGATATCAACGGTCAAACATGTGCATCGGCAAGCGTGCACAGTCAAAATGTTGCAAGTAAACTAGGACAGAGGGAGTACTATTTATGACCTTTCCCACATCCCTAATGCCCAATTTCATCGAAACCCAAGTAAACCCACTTTGAAAAATTAATTAAAAAAATGATAAAAAATGTACCCTGAGGAGAAGGTGAAACTTGAGGTATAAGGGTGTAAGACCGCCGTTTATTAGTGGAGTAAGCGGCCATAGGATCAGTGTGATAATCAATTCGCAGCGAGGGAAAAGCATTTGCTGCGGAAGCGTCGGAATCTCGAGCCCCGAACCCACCCACGCCGTTGCGAACCCAACCATCTAACCCTAACCCCCCATCTCTGCCTCCGTCGGCGAAAATTTAGCCTCACCCAACCCTGCCTCCATCGGCAAAAACAACATCAATTGTTGCATCCAATCGCATTGCTCTTAGTCTCTCTCTTCTCTTCTCTGATTTCTCCATGATAATGGAAGATGATGAAGATTTTAGGGCGGAATTATACGAATTTTGGGTGACAATTGGGGGTTTTGAATTTTGGTTGATTGAGATGCCTAATTGATTGAGAAATTGGAGGTTTTACGAGTTTAATAAGAAATTGGGGGTTCACGGGTTTCACAGTTATGTCATTTAACTTTCAATTTTTATAAATTTGTTTTCATATTTTTTTTAAGTTCAAAATGTTCATAAATTCACTTTTTTTTTTTAATAGTCATAAATTCACTTAAATTGACCTCAAATATGCCTATTTTAAATTAAATTCGCTTATATTGACCTAATATCAACATAAATTACCAAAATAATACCTATTTTAAATTAATTACCTAAACAATACGAGTAGCTATTGCCTATTTAGAACTAATTAACATTTTGTTTCAAAAAAAATTAGAATATGAGCGGAAAATCTTTTCATGAGATAACGAGAAAATTTGTTCTAAAAAAACGAGAAAATTATTACTTGTGACAGTTGTGTAAATTTACCACGGAAAAAAACTACTCGTGACAAAATTGTAAAGTTTGTCACGGGAAAAGAGCTACTCGTTGCACAAATGTAAAGTTTGCCACGGGAAAAGCGTTTTTCGTGGCACAAGTGTGATATTTGACACGAGAAAATAAGTACCCGTGGCAAAAAATAATTCTTCTTATTTAGGTTTGTATCGTAGTTCATTTTTCCCGTTGCTAGATGAAATTATGCCACGAATTTGGAATTCCTGTGGCATAATACGTGGCACAAGTGGTGATTTGTTGTAGTGCTTTTTCAACAAACCCCCTCATTTTCACCTTGTCGCCCTTCACAAGTTACCCCTGTCGCCCCGTGTTCCACCCATCAACTTCATCACTTTGCCATCGATTGGCAAACCCAACACGACCCCCTCTTGAAAAATCCCACCCTTTATACTTCGTCCTCTAACCCTTAAACCCACGAACACCTGTAGACGTCGTTTGAAGTGCGCCTATGTAAAGCATGTGGTGAATATGATTGGAATTCATAGGAAGTGGGAATTGACATTACGATTAGGGACAAAAATTAGGGACAAGGAAAGCAAGGAGCCAGCAACAAGTTTTTAAGGAACTTGTAAACCGTTCACGGATCATAAAATGCAACCACGAATAAGGGACTACGATAGGCAACAACGATTGACCCGTGAAGGTTACACCCCATTCACAATCCATGAGATTACTAACTCCATATGGTTCGGGACCATGAAAGGAGGATCGGGGATGATGGTACGTACAAAGTGAGTCATGGAGTCACATTCACCCGTATTGGCCTCTACTTGGTTCTTATTGTGCATTCCTACGATCACAAAGGCATACAAACAAAGATTCAATTTGCTCCAAACTATAATTATGCTAAAATTGTTGAATATTAATGCACACGAAATGCTATAATATTGTGATCACTTGATTAAATAACAAGATTAAACAGGATCCTAAACCGATTGTCCAAATTATCTTACTGGGCATGATTTTAATTTACATATTCCCTTTAACATGCAATATGGTGATCATAAATAGCAATTTAACAATAATAGCGTTAGTGAAATCAAATTGTAATAACCCTAATCATGATACTAGCTAGCAACAAGAATAAAAATAAGAATAACTAAGTGAATTAATTACTCACTTTCCGCGTTTCCATGAATTGCTACATCATGAATAGATTATTAGTAACTTCAACAAAACAAATATAAATTAAATTGAAATTATATTAAATAAGTAAAGTTAATTTTGTCCAAACCCTCAGTTAATTATACTTTTCACGCCTTGGTTTAAGGACGGAATCTCAGGTCAAGTATGGACTCCTTGGAGTGCTTAAGGGAAGTATTATGGAAGAATAGGGAAGCTAGAAATTAGGTTAAAAAGGGAGAAGAGAATGATTTTTTGTGTAAAAAGAGAGAGTATGATTTTTGGTGCCCCAAACAGTAGAAAGGACGGGGGTATTTATAGGAAAAATGAGCAGAGGGAACACATGGAACCCTAAATAGATAAAAACCCTAAAAAACACTGCCGCGACACGGCAAAAGCACGCTGCATCACGGCAAAGAATACCGTGACACGGCACAGTTTAGTGTGACGCGATGAAATCTAGAGTGACGTGGGAAATAATTAACCCACAAAAGATGAAAAATAATGAAAGGTTTATGCGGAGAAAACATGGAACAGCCCCGTGTCACGTTATGGGCACCGTGACACGGGAAATTGTACCGTGACGCGGTGTGAAATCCCGTGCCGCGGCAACTGTTCCCATGACACGGTGGATTTTCACGCGAAAAAAACACGGAAAAAAAGCATAGTGACACATTGAAAATTACCGTGTCATGGCACCAGGCACCGTGCCATGTCAGATTTTGCCATGAAACGGTGTTTTTACACTGTGCGCGGTAATTCCACATTTTTACGCGTTTTTAAAACCATGATAACTTTTTATCCGTAACTTGAAATAAGGCATATAATATATCATTGAAAAGCTTATCAAGTTTAATTTTAAATCCAATTTGAATCAGGACAAAATCATTTTTAGATTTAAAGATATTGATGTTTTAGTAGAAGGGTGTCAATTTTGGGCCGAGTTTAGTATTTTGCTCATGACTTCTTCGTTTTAAATTGGAATTGGGCTTATGATATATGGTTAAAAAGCTTATTTTAAGGCCTATACAACCAAATAAGAATTGGATAAAATAATGAGGCCACAAAATCTGTTTCTCTCGGTTTCGTGATGTGGACACAAAAAGTGAAAAGTAAGTTATGGTTTAGGGAAAT
Source organism: Chenopodium album (assembly GCF_948465745.1). Classification (NCBI taxonomy): domain Eukaryota; kingdom Viridiplantae; phylum Streptophyta; class Magnoliopsida; order Caryophyllales; family Amaranthaceae; genus Chenopodium; species Chenopodium album. Next base: position 14,431,321 of record NC_137853.1, on the reverse strand, counting down.
GAGCTAGGAATTGGATTGGTTTATGAAATGTATTGAATAAAAATATCAATTAAGCACTTCAAAGATTAAATACTCAACTAGAATAATAATTGAAGTGAAAAGTTGTTCATTATCGGGTTTGGTTTTGGGGAGACATTTTTAGGTGTCTAACACCCCACCTCTTTCACAAGATGTTCAACGAGTGGGGGTTTGCACGCTGGTTAGTGTTGTTGTTTTAAGGTGTACACCCGGGTGTAAAGTGGGTGAGAGGAGTTTTGGGGTTGTTTGAGGGTGTGTGTTGTAGATGGTGCTTTTTGGGTGATTTCAAGGGGGATGGGGTGGTTGAGGAGTGGCTATGAGGTGGGTTTTGAGGTAACTAGAGTGGTTTTCAAGGTGGTTGTGGGATGTACTTCGTGGTTGTGGGTGATTGAGGGTTCTGGCTGGGAGCTCAGGTTTGCGGGAAAAGGGCAAATAGCTGGGTTGGGGGGGTTATTAGAATAAAATTTTAAAAAAGAAAAATATAATTTTTTATTTATAAAAATCTAGCTACCAATTGCATTGTGACACATGTCAAAACTAACGTGTTAAACAGGTTAACAACTAGTCACGTAATCTAGGTAGATATCTGTCAAAGGTCATATTAGTTATGGAAGATCGTCTAGATTAAAGGGCGTTTTAGTTTTTGATAATTTTTTTAAAAAATATTTAGTCATCAATGAGAATGTGAATTATTAAAAAAGTTTACCACTTCAAAATCAGCAATTGAAGGTTGGAATAATAATCCTTTGTGTTTAAATAAATGACACGTTTTGACTTTTTACACGATTAATCTAATTCACTTTGACTAATGTTTGTAATTTTTACGTAAGAATAAATATAGTCATGCGAGTACTTATTAGAATTTTCTTAATGAATTGTTTATTAATATCCAAATCTTATAATTGTAACTTATTAATACTTATTGATATTTCCAGTCAAGGTTTTTCATTGGCATACACATATTTTAAAAAATGTTACCATAAATCAACTTTTAAATTATTTTTATAGAAAAGACATGATTAATAGGTTCTTTTTATTTTTAACCAATTTATTGGGCTATGTGGAGTTTGAATCACATTTTCAATATTAAGGGCCTGTTCTCATACGTTGAAATTTAGTTCAGTTTAGTTTAGTTCAGTTCAATTCAGTTTAGTTTAGCTCAGTTTAGTTCAGTTCAGCTCTTGATTTCCTTCTCTTATAAAATATTCATTTTAGTTAAGTTTGGTTCAGTTCAGTTCAGTTGAGTTCAGTTCAGCTCAGTTCAGTTCAGTTCAGTTCAGTTCAGCTGAGTTCGGTCAATGAGAACAGGCCCTAAGTCTAGTGTGTACATGATTTTTGGGAGAGTAGTAATGTAGTACACTCGAATTTTTTCCAGAAGTTTGCAATGTGCAAAGCATGACACCCAGTTGTATTAAGACACATCACATGCTAATTGGGCATGACACTTGCAAAAAGCATGCATTTAGTGTGTGCTGATACATGTTGTACTTTGTGCACAAATGCTTTACAAAATTGTTTGATATACAACATTGAAATGAGTATTTTTTATAGGCAAGATTTGATCATGTGTTTGTTTGATATTGCTTAGACTATTTGTTATATATCGTTATATACAAAGTAGATAGAATTAAATTTAAGGGGTTGTTTTTCATTGTGGCCAAATATTATATTCATTATTTAAATTCGACTAAAACTATTGTCTACAAACTCATATTTAATGTATGCATATTATGTAACTTTTAAAATCTATATAGTTAAAACCGACATTAACAACCCGAGTATCGATCCTAAAGATGAAATTTGACTACTTTAATTTGAAAATATATATTTTCTTCACTATGATAATAAATAGACAAATTTAATAAGAGATTTGTTGACATATAATTTTAATTGAACCATTGACATAATCTAGAAATGATGAAATCAAAACTAAATCCATCAATTTAGATTGGAAAAGGCGATTAGTTAACGACAAAAACAAACCAAATCTTATTCATATATTTCCTATAAGAAATGACAATTCAACATTGCACACAGAATCTAACCAACATTATTGTTCTTAAAGTTCTGGATTAGATTTAACAATCACCGTCCCAACTTCCTCTTTCTCCTCACCACAAAATGCAATAACATCTTGGATATCAATTGATGAAAGATCCTTAATCTTTTTGGTTCCTTGCTTGATTGAAGTGCACAAATTTTCCATCTTGATTCGATGATTTTCACTTTTCAACTTGAAATGCTTCATCTCAAGCATTTCAAGTTGTTTTTTCCTAAAGAGCATTTCTAACTCAAAAGCTTTCTCACGTTGTTTTTCGTCATTTTTTGGATTAAATATAATAAATATTTTTGACCCATATAAAGTTGACAATTCATCTGCTTCTCTCACTAGATCACTCATAAGACTGGCAGCAACTTTAGCATTTGCGTCAGCCATTTTTGGTTTAACAAAAAAAGTTTTAATATGTAAGAAGGTTGCGAACTGAGATTTCCATAACCATGTTGAGCTATTTATATACACACTTAATATGAGGTTATGAAATTGTTTATTTTATTTTTCTTTTCTAACCGAAAATCTTGTCATGAGATATGAAAATAATAAATGTAACATAGATGTTACTTTGTAGAACTTCCCTTAACCATTAAGATATAAACTTAAAAAAAATCACATTTTCGGATTTCTTACCAAATTTTAAGACTTGCCAGCTAGCAATGACGTGTAAGGTTGTATTCTTTGTTTTTCAGTTGATGAAATGGAAATATAAATGGAAAAAATTGTAAGGAATAATTCAACCTTTCACCAACCGATCTTCCAAAAATAAAACAATCTTTTTATTATTTCGGAATAAAATGACTTTTAACATGTATCTTCCATAAATAGAATAAACAACCAGTAACTTGTTTCATAGTTTAAACTCAACACGTGTCGCTGTAGACACCTAATCATGTCTCCCAGACCCAACTCAGTTATGAATCTAATATATATATATATATAAAGGGGATTTTTTTCCCGAGATTTTAGAGCGCCACGTAGGATTTTTATTTTTTTAAAAAATTACAATAGGATTATGCCACCTAAAATAAGTTAACGTGCCACGTAGGATTATAAATTATAGCTATATCCAATAAATAATTCAAGTGTCACATAAGCATAATTGACCAATGAGATTTTAATAGTTACATTAATTAAATACGAAATATTATCTTTTGAGATTAGGAATTTTATCTAATATTTTAAAACAAATACAAAGAAAATAATATATTCGTACAACTAATAAAATAACAAATGTAATCATATAAATATGAAAAACATTTTTTTTTTAAAAAAAAAAAATAGATCGACCCGTGCATCGCACGGGCTTCATCTAGTAATCTTTTATTGCAAAGTGGTCAGGTTGCGTATCGAAATAAAGAATTACTTGAAACTCATGATCTATCCTTTAGCCCAGTTCGTTTCCCATAAACCAATCTCTTTTTAAGCGAAACAACAATCTAATCTTTTTCCTTCTATCCGTTTTGAGCCCAAACTTGCTTCACACATCTACATAGTAGTTGTCAAGCTTAATTTCCCAAACCCTAACCTAACCTTAATCTTTAAAATAAAAAAAAAATAAAAAACCGCGTCTTGGAGTGGCTGTCAAGCGTAATTATCTTTGAAATCTGATAAAGAATAGACTTGGCAATCCTGACATGTTCCATGACCCGAAAATTAAAATATATCCGACCTCACCCATACGGAACTAAAAGTGGAGTTGACTTGAGCTTGACCCAATCAATACCTTAAATGATCTGACCCAATTGCACCGAAACCAAAGTTGACCTAGTAACTGAAATGTCCCAAACCGAAGTTGACCCGATTAGATTTTAACCCGAATTGCTTGACCTAAACCGACCTGATACCAAAAACACTCAGACAAAAATTACTAGTACTAAAACTAAAGATATCTAGTGCCATAAATGACTCAAATTGTTTCTTCCCCAACCATACTCACAATCCGAATAAAGTTATCGATTTGATCTTGATCAATAATATCGACACAAAATGAACGACCCGAACATGACCAGACCTAATTTTAAACCAACCCGAACACGACATGAACATACTCGACTCGAAATTGACCCGACCCAAACATACACGACCCAAAATTAACCCGACCTAAACTCGATCTAATACCCCACCTGAAACTCAAATTAACTCATCTTGACACAAACCCAATCGAGATGTTAGTTAAGTCAACCTGAAATTGACCCAACCTAAATGATGCGATTGCCAAGTCTAGATAAAATTAGCTAAATAATACGTTTTCCAAAAACATCGTGTTGTCGTACCACAACAAATTTGCCGTAGCATGGCAAGGATAGCGCGACACGCTTGATGCTGACGTGGCGTAACTACTTTGATTCTTCAGCAGCCGTATTTTCCACGCCTTTGTCCATAAATTTGAACGACAAAACACATCATTTTGACAACTATACGACCCAAATATCATCATACAACTTAATTCGACACATCCTTTTGCAATAGTTGGAGTTAACTCTTAAACCTAGGCATGAAAGGTCAAATTTTTAAGAGTTTGGACAAATCCAACTTTTTTTTTTTAATTTTTTTTATTTCAATTTAATTTATATCTTTTATAGAAGTTACTAATTAATACTTTAGTCATTAATTCATTAATTTAGGAGTGTGCACATTGTAAGTAATTAATTTATTAATTTACTTATTCTATTTAATTTGCTAGTATCATGCATCATAGGATTTTCATTATTTATTATTGGAAATTTTAAACCAGCTCCGAAAGTTGGATTTCACCACTAACTAACGGATTCCATCCATAAATCCGTTAGTAGGGCTCACCTTTTTTATGCTTCCTTTTCATCTCCCCCGATCTTGCATGTGAAACAGCCAACAACGAAATCAACTCAACTTGGTTCATCGAAATTTTGTTTTGGCTAAGGAGGGGGTCGGAATTAGGTGGTGGCTAGTGTTTTAGGAGTGAGAAATTTGGTGGTGGATAGGGGTTTAGGAGTGGTCAAAATTTAGTAGGAAGGGGCTTTATGGGTGGTTGGAATTCTGTGGCTAGCGTTTTTAGGTCGGAAATTGGTGGAAAGGGGGTGGGAATCCGGTGGGAGGGGGTCGGAATCCGTGGTTGTACCTAGTGTGTTGTGCGGTGCGGTGGATGTGGCTGCAAAGTGGGGCTGGTAGCTAGTCCGGCAGTGGTATTAGTAGCCGGTTTGACGGTGGGTGGGAGCCTGTTGGTGGCTGGATTTTCATTTAATTTTTATAAATTTTTTTTTTATTATTTTTTATCTACTGTTTTAAGAAAATTTACCTAATAAAATGGTGACACGTGTACATGATAGGTGACAAGGGGAAAACTAGGTCGTTGGACTAATCCTACCTAAGCCAAACAAAATTAATAAACACTCAACAAACCTAAATACAAGTATAGAGGTAATTCAAGGGTCGAACCCAAAGGAACGGTAATGTCTAAGTGCTTTCAATTATATGCCTAAGCTAGGTCGAAGGCGAAGGGTAAAAGGTGACACTAACAACTACTAAGATGAAGAAACCAAACAAATAAAGTGCTAGGGATTAGGATCCGCAAATAATAGCAATGAACATAGCAAATTGGAATAGGAAAGTTAACTAAGTCAAGCAATGTGAGGGAGGATCAATCATGCAACCAAAAGAGCATATCAAGCTATTCTCCTAGAGGTCTAACTAGCGTCAACTACGATGAACTCTAGCTAAGAAACATCACAAGACACCTCAATCGTGTAAATGCAAGCCACAAATCAATGGTCCGTATCAATGTGAACTTACAATGCAATCTAGTGCAACAATCAAAGTTAGCTAATCTTTAATTAATCACACACATGCACATGATCAATTAACCAATTTAATCACATCAGCAACTCCATCAATTATCCCCAATTTACATCAATCCATTACATCATATAAGCTTCACCAAATCCCTAACTAAACAACTACTCTAACCACATCATCAAATCAACTAACAACTAAAGAAATCAATAATCAACAATCTAAGAAGAACAATTACACTAATCAAAGATCAATCATCAAATTCCAATAAAAATCAAGCAATCCAAACATGAATACTAAACAAAACAATAAATGAGATAGAGTTTAGAAAAGCTCATTGATAATAGAGAAGATATCCAATACAATTGTCACCATTGAATCTTCAATCTCTGAATCACCATTGAAATTCCTCACTTTCTCTCTCTAAAATCTACTCCTAAAACTAACCCTAAATCTAGAGACAGAAGCTCTCAACTAAGCTAAGATTATGATCTAATTCTTCTTCTAAAACTTCTTCCAAAAATCATGTTTACATAGGTATAAATAGAGGTGCAAAAACGTCAAAAACCAAGCAAAAAGAACCCACGGCGGCGCGCCCGGGCAGCAGGGGAGGTGCGCCCGCACCACCCTGGTGCGCGGCCGCACCACCTGCGCGCGCGGCCACACCTAGCTGGGTTTCTTCGTTTTCTCATGTCATCAAGTATTTACGATGGGTGCATGACTTATGATGGTGATGAACACTAGAAGTGTCAGTAGCTAGGCTTAATATTGGTGGGTACACCACCCCTTTGATGGTAGCACCGTATGCGAGCGCAAGAGAAGAGCCAAGACTTGGAACTTCCACTTCTTTGCATCTTGAGCTTCCCGAATGCCATGAACTTGATCCAAAAGTTTCCTCCACCTCATTGGATCACCAAAATCAAGACCCGAACCTCGTTCAATACCTACAACCACGAAAATAGAGCAAATAAAGGAGAAAAGGCTAGAAAACCAACGAAATGCACGAAAACTACAAAATAAGAGAGGAAAGGTAAAACTAAGCAACAAAGTATAAAACTAAGCATTTATTATGCATGAAAGCCATAAAAAGAGGATAAAAAGGACCTAAATGCTCATCAAATGGGTGCCATTTATGACACCCATCAATAGGCCCCCACTAATGGATTTATGGACAAAATCCGTTTGTTGGATGCAATTGTTGGTAAAAGCTAACTTACATTTTTTTTATTTATTTGGTGGCAAAATAAATTTTTTTTTTTTGTATTTTTTTGTAGGTGGTAAAAGCTAATAAGTGGTTTTTTAGAGGTGGTAAAAGTAAAAAATTCCTTAATTATTTTCATCCTTATATGCTTTAATTAATTAGTATTTTTAATATTGATGTCGTATAATTTGCTTATTATAACTACCCTGTTGTGTGTTTAATTAGTATTATGTAAATGAAACCATGCCTAATAAGATATTTTGGACAACTGGTTTAAGTTTTCTTTAATCTTGTGTAGTTGATTAGTGATCACAAATTCAGAATACTAAGAATTATATGTGCATTATTATTCAACCAAATTAGTAATATTAGTTTCGAGCAAATTGAAATTTGATTGTATGTCTATTAAATCGCAAATTAATACTTGTCGCAATACGAATCGAGTTGAGGCCTGTATAGGCGAGATGTTATCCTTGACTCAATTTCATACTATGAACCCCAATTCTCTAACTAGTCTTGGTTTGTAACCATATAAAGTTAGTAATATCATGGATTATGAATGAGGTGTAACCTTCATGAATTAATAATATTCAATTCGTGGTTGCCTTTGTCCCTTTCGTAAAATTCATATATAAACGGTTTAGAAGTTCCTTCAAAACTTGTTGTAGCTCCCTACTTTATCCTTAGTCCGAAATTGTTATAATATATTATTCCCAACTTCCTACGATTTACAAGCATATTCACCTATGCTAAAGCACGCGCATTTTACGCGATGCCTCGAGTCGCATTGTGATTGGTTTAGTTTTAGTTTTAATATTTTATTTTTTAAAATATGATGTAAATTTTTTTAAAACTTAATTGTTTTTTAAAAATTCGCTCCCTTCCCCATCCAACCCCTTCCTATTCAGGCCATGATTAGATCCCCCTTCATCCCTCTTCTTGCAGTATCACCTTCTCCGTCCCTTCTTCCTTTCCGCAACATCACCTAGCCAGCAATCCATCTCCGACCATCCCCCTTCATTTAATTCCATTGAAACACCGACAAGCCCATTTCCTTCTCAGCAACTGTCATCTCACTTCCGACAAGCCCTCTTCATCCCTCGAAACCCCCACTAAAACATCGGCCGTGACTAGGGTAAAGGATAAGGTGGGGGTTTTGGTGATAGTGAGGGTTAAGGTTGGGATTTCAGGATCATGAAGGGTTAATTGGGGGGTTTTCGGCGACAGTGGAGTCTAAAGTGGGGGTTTTCATCGACGACAGTGGAGGGTTAGGTGGGTGTTTTGGGGATGGTGGAGGGTAGGTAAAGGGATAAGGTGGTGGTAGTGATTGCTTAATTACAAGATTGGGGGGTGTTGATAAGGTGGGGAGCTATTGTAGTATTTTTTGTAAGGGTTTAAATCAACTTTATAAAAAATAAAATTATAAAAACAATCTACCAACTAGTCACGTTCTATTTTGGCAAATGCATGTGTGTCAAAGATCGTTTATTCTGGATTAATCAAAATTCATTTTATTTTCGGAATATGTAATCCCCCGTATTTTCAAATAATTTATAAATGAAATTTTGTTTTATTTGCTATATCTATTGGTATTTTCCAGAATTTATTTTAAAAGTTTGAAATAATTATTTTTGGGCTGATAAACTATTTTATTACATAAGGATTTTTATGTGTCCATTCTACAATTTATGCCCATAAAACAATGTCTAAGCTATTTCATTAATTAAGTGGCCTATTATTTATTTTCATGAGGCCCAATCTTACCCTACTTACCCTACAACTCTCTCCCCTATTACCTCATGAATCCCCAAAATTTTCCCCATACAAAAAGGTTAGTATTTATTTATTTTCCTCTAATTTTCTTTTCTTTTTTCCTTTCTTTTCTTTTTGTTTTCTTTTTCCTTTTTCTTTCTTTTTTCCCCATAGCTTCTTACATGAGAAAACTCACGAAGCTGCGGCACCGTCGCCGGCGATCGACGCCCGTCGAAGTTTAATGCCGGCAACCTCCTGATCGTCGACCACCAGCCCGGCCATCCACCATGGCTGGTCTTCTCTTCTTCATTCCCCCTTTGTTCATTATTTGGTTAATAGTTATGTATTATTTTGCAGTGTGTTTAAATTGTTTGAAATTGATTAATTTAGTATCAAAAAATATGTTTTGATTGTTTAATACTTATGTTTTCAGATTATATTTATGAATTTAATTTTCAGATTATATAATTGAAAAACCTAGGGTTTTAATTCATTTAAATTTGGATTTTAGGGTTTTAATAAGTGATTAAATTGGGGCTTTTGTACTTAATGTATTTATAATGATTAATTTAACATAAAAACTTATTTTAAAGAAAGTTTTAAGGTGTTTTAAATCTAATTATATTGCTGGAAATTAGTTTGGGTCTTAATTTGTGATTATTAGTTGTTTTCTAGGAGGTGAATATTTTCTAGGAGACTTTTAAATATTTAAAAATGGCACAAAGGATTGTTTACACGAGATGCATAGGTGTGTACTTTGTTGTAAGTAGTATCATGCTTAGGTATCAAAAGGGAAGAGCTTTGTTTCAGAATTAGAGAACACGTGGATGGAATTAAAATTATTTGGTTAAACATTGAATTCATTCATGTGCTTATGTTTATAAGACATGTTTTGGTGAATTGATTATATTTTTCGGGTTTGTGGACCGCAAAAAGGAATCACAATTGAGGTTCTTAATCTCCAAAGGAAGGTTATCAAAGGCTGAAAGGGAGTACACACATCAAAGGTACATTTAACTCCTTTTATGTGATTCTTATTGATTATATGCATGAGATCCTGTTTAGATGTTTAGGAAGCGTTCTTGAATTTCGTTATCACATCTAAAGGTTCCTACATCCTAGACTAACTTTGAGAGAATGGAGTTGCGCCTATTCTTGCATCGGGATAAACTTTTATTTTAAAGTCATTTGGGACCAAAATGATTTGGTGGGTTGGACAACCTCGACTATTTCTTACTCCAAATTCAATTAGCTAAACTAAAGGAATTTTTTATTTTTAACACCTCTAAAAAACAACCTATTTGCTTTTACCATGTACATTAAAAAAGGTTTTATTTTACCACTAACACAATTTCCAAAAATTGAATTTCACCACCAAATAACATATTCTATCCATGAATCCATTAGTAGGGCCCACCTTTTTGATGTTTCCTCTTAAACTCCTCAATCTTCCATGTCAACCAGCCAGCATCAGAATCAACTCACCTCGGTTGGATAGAATTTCTAATGGGGCTAGGGCTTGTCGGAATTTAGTGTTGGCTAAGGAGGAGGTTTGAATTATATGATGGTTAGAGTTTAGAAGAGTGCAAAATTTAGTGGTGGCTAGGGTTTTAGGAGTGATCGAAATTCGGTAGGAAGCGGCTTTATGGGTGGTGTGTTGTGTGGTAGCTGGTATGTTGAGGGTGCGGTGGCTGGTGGGTTGTGGTTGCGGTTGTTGTACGGCGACTAGTGCGTTGTGCGGTGGTTGTGGCTGTGCGGTGGGTGGTTAGTGCTGTATGGCGAGTTGGTGGTGCGGTTGGTGGTCGGTCCGAAGGTGGGGATTATAGCCTGTTCGGCGGTGGGGCTGGTAGTCGATCCGATGGTGGCTAGGTGTCAGTTGTTGGCTGGGTTTCTTTTTTTTTTAATATTTTTGTTTTAATATGGTGACACGTGTACATGGTAGGCTCCACTAACGGATTTATGGACAGAATCCATTAGTAGGAGGTGATTGGTGGTAAAAGCCAACTTTTATATTTTTGTGTATTGGGAAAGTAAAACTTTTTTTGTTTGTATGTAGGTGATAAAAGCAAATAAGCCGTTTTTTGGAGGTGGTAAAAATCAAAATTTCCTAAATTAAATATAAAAGTCAAGTGATTGGAATTGGTTAATGAGTATGATGAGTAGGTTGAACTATTTTAGTGAGGAGTCTTGGTTAATGAATTCATGTTGTATATTTAGTTACTTTAATTTGTTGAGCATGTTAGGTTTGGTACATTGTAGCTTGTATGTACTCAGATTTACTAAATGCATTATCAAGGGATTGGTGTGATTGAGACTATTCGATTCTTATGTTGAACTTATTTATGCTTTGCTATTTCAATTATGTTTTGGATTTGATTAATTGTTTGGTTTTTTATAAGGACTTTAATGGCTTCTAGTTTGTAAGCTTTGACTTATTGATTTTCTAAACTATTTATTTTAAAGACTTAAGTTTGGTTTTCCACTGTGATACTTTAATAAAGCTTTTAACGTTTTAACACGTGGCGGTAACATGCCAATAATTCTCCTCTATTTTATTTAAATTAAGCGATTTGGAAAAGCGAGAATTATTGGGGTGTTACAAGGTGGTATCAGAGCTTTGGTTGGATTTTTATTACCACTTAAGCCAATTTTAAAGTTTTTAGGCGCCTAATGTTTTAAATCTAGAGATTTTTATTTAGCTACTTTATATAAACCTAACGAAATTTTCAAAAATTTTATTTATTTTTATTAAATTTAGTCCGGCATTTCAATTAAATTTAGTACTTATTTGTTTTATATATATATACAATTTATTTAATTATTTTGAAATAAAATGAATTTGATTATTTATTTTATTCTTTAAACTTGTGTGCTTATTTTATTTTATTGATGAGATTTGGTAGCTTTCGGAAGGGCGTATAGGATAGATTATTTCTTTTTATATGCATTGTAATTAATTATGTTGTGCTTTAATTATTGTATGAAGTGTTATGCATGTTATATAATTTTGTACTACCTCCGTTAACATTTACTTGCAACTTTGGGGTATTATTTGAGAGACATAAATTTTTTTTTTTTTGACAAAAGCAAAGGAACTAAAAACTAATATAAACTAGACAAGGTAAGACAACATTTCCTAGCTATGTCGTCTGCCCTCTTCACCTGTTCTCTCAGGACCTTTAAGATTGCACATCTTCGGAATGTTTCCCCTATTTCCTTAATCTCCCTAACCAACCAGGTAATCTTAACATCCTTACACATGTTATCCTGTAAGTTATTAAGTAGGGAGATGGAGTCAGAAAGCAAAAGAATACCATTTTCCCCCCGTGCTCTTATCCATTTCATTGCTTTCAGGCATGCCCATGCTTCACACTATAGTGTCGATGAAGCTGCTCCACTAATACCTCCTTCATTGATCAAGTTAGCCGAGTTATTCCCTACCACTGCCCATCCAACCCCTGCTTTTGAGGTCTTTTTATCCCATGACCCATCCACCTCCACTATGAAATCATCATAACCAATCCTGTAATTTCCCAACTGCACATGATTGAACCCTGGGGGAATGATAGGGTCCTCATTCCTTATCCCCGTGTTGTCCCTATCATGGTTATCCTTATGGGTAAAGACCTCATGGTCTTGTATTGCTTGGCTAGTGAATTCTGCAACCAAACTTGCATTCCCATTTGCATTCTTGAAACATCTCGCATTCCTTGACTTCCAGAGCCCCCACAAGTTTGCTATAAACAAAGGAATACGAGTCCCATTCTTACCATCCTCGCTTTGAAAGAGCAAGATATGGCTCTGGATCCACCTCCTCACGGAGTTGGAACCAGTAGTGTCATGGCTAATAGGAAGAGGAGAATTCCCCCAAACTTCCCTTGCCAGAGAACAAAACCGGAAGAGATGTTGACAATTCTCCAGCCCTGAGTCACAGAAATCACAAGTCTCATCAACTTGTAGCCCTCTTCTTGCTAGGTTGGCCTTAACCGTAATACTATCATGAAAGAGTCTCCAAAGGAAGAATTTCCATTTTGGTTGAATGTCTAATCTCCAAATCAGCTTTACAAACCTGTGATCCCTGTCTGAAAAGGAAGACTTACTCAGCCCCGCATCCTTCAAGAGAAAATAGTATCCTGTTTTAACCGTATACCTCCCTGATGGGTGGTATTTCCAGTAGACGAAGTCATTATCCCCGCTGTGAGGGAGGTCCATAGCCAAGATGGCTTTTGCACTATCCCAATCGAAAAAACTCCTAACCTTCCCTGCATTCCAAGTTCCTGTGTTCCGATCAATAAAATCTTCCACCTTCCAACCTAGAGCCTCACCCAAGATTTGGTTAGACCTAACAGTTGGGATCTCACCATCAACCCAAGGCCTACTGATAGCCTTAACTTCTCTCCCATTGCCGATCTTCCAAGCAAACCCATCACTAAACCTCCTAACAACCCTTTGCAGACTTGACCTTCCCAATGATGGATTCCCCTTCCTCACATACGGCCTAGCCATACAACACACCCCACAAGACTGCAGCCCTCCATACACTCTAGATATCAAAAGTTGAGGGTTGAGGTGCATCCTAGAAGATTGTTTGAACAAAAGCGAATCATTGAGGGCAGAAGTGCCCCTAATCCTCAGACCCCTCATACTCTTTGGGGTTTGGATGACCTCCCTACTGACCCAGTGCATACCCTTACCTCCTTTGTTGGACCACCAGAACTGGGTAATGAGAGAGTCTATCTTGTTAGCAATGCCTTGCGGGAGTTTAAGGCATTTCATCACATGGGCGGAGATACTAATAAGAACTGTGTTGATGAGAATTAATTTTGCTGCCTAAGAGAGCTTGAGAGAGGCCCAAGACAGAACCTTATCAGAAACTCTATCCACCAGGCCTTGGAAGGCCACACTCTTCTTCCCTTGTGTATCAATTGGGGGCCCCAAATGGACACCCATATTATCCGTTTCTAGCATAGGAAGAATACTCTTTAGCACTAACCTTCTGTCATTGTCAAAACCCGGGGAGAACTTGACAAAAGATTTCTGGAGATTTAACTGATGCCCTAAAGCCTTCCCAAATCTAAGTAGAATATCATTAATGCATAAACACGCTTCCTCATTTGCCTTAAAGAACAACATTGCATCATCTGCAAAGAAAAGATGAGAAATAGATGGGGACCTTCTTGAGACTTTTAAACCCTTGAATTGATTAATATCCTCTGCAAGAGAGAGCATTCTTGATAGGATATCCATACAGAAGATGAAGAGATAAGGGGAAAGAGGGTCCCCTTGTCTTAGACCACACTTAGGAGCAAAGTGCTCCGTTGCTTTCCTGTTGATGACTGCGTTGAAGCTAACCGTCGAGATACATTGAGAAATCATCCTTATCCAATGACCAGAAAACTCATAAGCCTGTAGCACCCTTTGCAAGAAGAGCCAGTCCACTCTATCATATGCCTTTGACGTGTCAATCTTGACCGCAGTGAAATTCGAACCTTTTTTCGAATTAATCAAATGCATAAGCTCATGACTCAACAAGATATTATCCTCCATGTACCTACTTGGGATGAAAGCATGTTGGTTTTCGAAAATAAGGCCTGGAAGAATAGTCTTTAGCCTGTTGACCAGACACTTGGAGATGCATTTGTAGACTGTGTTGCATAAACTGATCGGTCTGAACTGGCTTGCCAGTTCAGGGACCCTAACCTTGGGGATTAAGACTAGAAGAGACTGATTCCACTCCTTAAGCATATTACCTGTCCTCAAGAATTGTTGTACACTCTTCACCACTAGCTCTCTTACCTCATCCCAGTAAACCTGGAAGAAATTAGTTGTAAACCCGTCTGGCCCCGGGGACTTCAAGCAATGCATACCAAACATTGCCTTCTTAATTTCCTCCACCTTAAACGGTTTATCCAACATTTCCCTGTCTTCCCTTGACATTTGTGGGATATCAAGCTGTCTAAGAAGAATATCGATTTCCTCTCCATGACACTCCGAGTAGGAGGGGTTGAAGACCTCCTTAACTGAACTAAGTATAACATCTTCCACCTCCTTCTGACCTTCCACCCAATCACCCCTATTATCCCTTAGAGTCAGAATCTCATTGTGGGCCTGGCGTTGTTTTACCTTCCTATACATGGTGGGAGTTGGGAGATCCCCCATCCTAACCCAATTTGCCTTCATTCGTTGCTTCCAAAAATCATAGCAAAGTTGACTTTCCGGAACTTTAAGATTAACTTGTTGGATATAGTTGTCCCCATCTTGAACTGACCTAATATTTGTTGCCGTACCTTGCAGATCCTTAGCCAGCTTCCTCCAATTAATCCCCCTAGTTTTTTTATTTTGCAAGCACCAAAACTGGAGCCTATTTCTCACACTACCAAGCTTTCGAGCAAGTTGAAACATGGAAGAACCTTGAACTATTTCTTTCCATTCCGTTGTCACAATTTCCTTTACTTCCGGAAAATTGAGGCACCAATTCTCAAGTTGGTAAGGCCGATTAGAGATGGTCTCCTTGGCTTACGAGTAGTAAGTAATAGCTGCATGATCCGAGCAGATAATCGGTTCATGGACGATTTTCCCATCCGGACAGTGATGGAACCAACCCTCTGTAATATAAGCCCTATCAAGCCTTTCAAGAATAAGGGCACCTCCAAGTGTACCTTGGCCCCGAGAAGGGCACCTCTGAAATGTTACTACTGAACCTCCAATCAAGAAAAGCATCAAGGCCTCTGATTAAAACCGAGCCCCCTAGCTTGTCACTTCCACTCTCAACTTGATTGAAGTCTCCTATGACTAAAACATTCTTGAACTCATCCAAGAACCATTGTAAAAGTTCCCAAGCTAACTTCCTATTTTCTACTTGAGGCTCGCCATAAAAGAAAAGGACATACTTAAAGCTTCCATTGGATTCAATAATCTTACAAAAGATAATGTTTTTGGAAGAGTACAAACAATCTACTACATCATTTGACAAACATAAAACTAATAAACCCCCACTACACCCATCCGAATCCCAACCAAAAGTGGATGTAGGAGCCAAAACACTTAAAGAAGAAGCCGCATCAACAAGAGCCATCTTTGTTTCCGAAATGAACATGAAACTAGGAGATTTCGAACGGTAGAGCCACACTAAGTAGGGAATTGTAAGAGAGTGTGGGTTATTTAAACCCCTACAATTCCACGCCACTACCTTCAGATCTCCTTTGGGGGCTGATCTGGTACGGCCGCCTCACCCTTTGTTGCCGATGTTGCCGATTCAAAAATTGCCATTTGATAATCAATATCCATGTCATCTCTCACCTCCCTAAAAGCTGAAGTAACCTCCTCACTCTTTTGCCTCTTGAATGACTCTGATGAAGAAGAAGAGATGTCTTGGGTCGCTTGTTCTTACCCCTCACTTTGAGATCCCCATCGATCTCCACTCCAAATTCCCTTGCCATATCGGGATCTGAGATAGCCTTTGAAGCAAACTTGCCTTCTCCTATGCCATCCTTGATCCAAATAGAAATCCCACTGTAGGGAATATTTCAAGCATTATGATCCCAAACTTGAACCCCGCTGTGATCATACACTTAAGTATGGTGGCGTTCCAAAGGGAA
This sequence comes from Chenopodium album, assembly GCF_948465745.1. NCBI lineage: Eukaryota > Viridiplantae > Streptophyta > Magnoliopsida > Caryophyllales > Amaranthaceae > Chenopodium > Chenopodium album. Next base: position 14,414,928 of record NC_137853.1, on the reverse strand, counting down.
AGAAAAGAGAGCAAAAGAGTCGCCAACAAGTTTTAGGAACTTGTAAACCCAAAAGACAATCCAAAAGGACCATCAACTCCATAAGGTCTTGAACCAAACAGGGTTCGGGGATGAGGGTACGAATCTAATCTACAAAAGAAAGGACCCGCCCTATAAAATAGGCCTCTACTTTGTTCTGCTCGTATTCATGTGCGCTTTTCGAATAACATGCAAACATTATATTAAACCTACCCTGTTTATCTATGTTGGTTGAATATTAATCCACAAATAAAACTATTATTGGCGATCACTTGAGTTAAAATCATATTAGCCTAAACCAAATTATTAATTATCTTATTAAGCGTGATTTCAAGTACAAATTCCCTTTAAACAATCATAAAAGGTGTGATCAAGCAATAACAATAAATAAATCAAGCAACATAATAATAAACAATATTGTAATCATAATAACATCATGTAATAATAAAGCTTAATAATAATAGCAAGATCCTAGCTTAGGCATGATACTAACAAGATTAATAACAAATCCTAGCATGTCACTAAGCAATAAAGATCAAAGCTTTAGACCTAACATGGTACTAAAATGCTAACATGATATTAGAAATAAGTAAAGGCACCCTAAACATGATACTAGAAAGCATTAAAATCATCCTAACATGACACTAGGAATCATAAAACAATAATAAACATGCTTTCTACATTGTTAATAAAATAGGGAGTAAGCTAATAATCTACTTACTTTGAAGCCTCGTACCTCTTTCTAATAACAAATTACACGCGTTAGTAAACTTCAATGAAAATAATAAATCAAAGAATTAAATTAAATAAATTGAAAGAAAGAGTTATAAAGTTTAGACTGGATTTGGGACCAAACCCTCAGAAAATATTAAACCTTGCACGTCTAGGGCGAAGGCAACTTCGAACTTGGCTAAGTGATTCTAAGTCTTGTGAATACGGAATATTGTATTTGTAAAAAAGGTTGGTTTAGAAAGAGAGAAAGAGAAAATAAGAATTGAGTAATTCTTGAGAGAGAGTAGAGAGAATTGATGAGATTTGATGAATAAAAACGGAGGTTTGAGACCCTATTTATAAGGAAAATAGTCCGGAAAAGTATGGAACTTGATAAGGAATAAAACTACACGCTGTCGCCAGGAATTCACTCTGTCGCGAGGCGACAGCCATGTCGTTTGGCGACAACCTAACTTAGACGCGTTTTTCCACGCGGAATCCGATCTTTAATCAACTTGATCTACGGAATCCGTACAGAAGATAAAAACGTATTTTTCAAAGATAAAAATAATAATAATGATATTAAAAATAATAATAATAATAATATTTTATTCCAAATAAAAGTCCACTTTAAAATAAATAATTATTAAATCTAATAATATTAGAATTAAAAGGAACCTTCTAGAAACTTCTAGAAAGTTATAATTAATCCTAATAATTTTAGGAATAATAATTAACATTGGGCCCTCCTCTAGATCATTGGGCCGTATGTAAATAATTAACCGGGCCCAGTTTAGTATTTTGGCCATAACTTCCTCAATATTCATCGGAATTGGGCTTATAATATATCGTTGGAAAGGTCTCTTCGAGCCCCATTCAACTACACTATTATTGGACCTTAATTATGGACCAAACTAAACTGGTTTGGCTATTTTTGAATAAATAGAGTTATTTTCGAAAACAGAGAGAAGAGAATTTTAAATAAAACTAAACCGCAACACTTGACTTTTCCACACTTTCACCTCATTCGATTATGGTTCGACGTGAAAGGCATTCATCACTGGGTTTGGTTTTGGGGAGACACAAATGGTGTCTACACCCACCCTTGTCGGACCACCTATGAAGCCTCTTTAACCTTTTTCTTTCCACCCACTCAAAATCCGACTCGCTATACCTAATTGAGTCCCCATCACAAGAAAGTGGATAGTGCCCGATTGCCTCCCTTATGCGCTTCCTATCATTAGCACTGTCATCATAGTTAAATAAATTAGTAAAATTGAAGGAACTAAGATGCGATACCGGAGTGTTTGGAGGATCAAACTCTGTGAGGGAGAGATTCGGGAGACCCCCCAAATCTGATGGTGAAAGCCGTAAGAAAGGCGGGGTAGTAACTCTTGCCGTTCGATGGATATCTTGTATCTCCTCTCTCCTTGCACTTCTAATTCCCAAAGCCAAAATGGTGCTTGCTTCCATAATACAAGCATATTCCTCATCCGGAAATTGTTCAACCTCCTCAAATCTTCTAGTAGCCATGATCGAATGAAGAGCCTTCCAAACCTTGTTGCGATACATTCCCTAGAGGCACCTCTAGTCCCCTACTATTACTTCCACCATTCCTAAGCAAACCACCCGAATCTCTTCCAAATTCAATGGGGCGAAGCGGCCCACTCCGAGATGCCAAGAGTGTGAAAAAGAGTTCCCGACCCACCACCTATCCTAGTCACTGCTTGTGCTGATGAAGATTCACCGACCTCGAAGGTTAAGCCCGCAAATAACCTCCTAGCTGGTGGTCGGAAACCACTCACAGGTTGCTCCCTTTCCACCCTAGCAGCGATGGGCCTTATTGGGCTTAACCAACCACCCCTAAAGACTACTTGAACATGCTCCTCACGCTGCTCAAGTTCACGAGCAGTAGCTTGAGTATTCCCAATATTAGGGTTGCTCACATTAGGGTTTGACACCCTTTCCATCGAAAACTCAGCATATGGGTCCCCCATTAACCCCAACCGGCGTCCAGGTGAAAGGTGGAGCTCCGGCGTGACATGCTCTATCTCCATCTCAACAATTTCAGATTCACCATTCGATAACTCCTCCTCCCCGGTATGATAATGTTCACTTCCATCACTTTCTTGCGAAGAAATCGGATCATCATATTGATGACCCTCCTCGTAGCCCTAATCTTCTCTTGGTACCCTCCTGTACAATGGAGAGTCCTCCGGGATTTCACTTTGACGGAGATCGATCCCTGAATTTCAAAACCTATACCAATCCGGTGAAGGAGTTATGTCTTCGTCGTGTGCAATTACTAGATATATAATTGGATCAAATTATGGAGATAATTAAGTCCGGACATTTGGGTCGTCGTTTTGCCATAGCTAGAGGTACTTACGATCTTTGGACTAGAAATAGGCCAAAGCCCAATTGGACGGATCCTATAAGGTCACACAAAGGGGCTAGATCGAGCATTAGAGGACGAGGCCCATCATGGGCCTCATCACTCTAGGTGGCCGGCCATGTAGGGGCTTTGAGAGGCTATTGGGCTTCGTGCCCTAGTCAAATTATAATGAGATTATAAATAGACTAGGTGCCTAGGTTTGCATGTATGAAGTTGACTGATCATTTAGATCAAACCCTAATTAGGAAACACGAAACCAACCCCTCTCATACTCCCTCTCTCATGTCACTCTCCTCCTCTCGGCGCCGGTGGTGTCTCGTGGTGGTGGTGGTTCGTGCGGTGGTCGGTTGTCCGAAAAGGTGGTGATCGTGGTTTTCCTCAATCACTCGACCAATCTAGTATTGGTGGACGGCTCGTTCGAATCTCGTGGACTAAGTAGAGGAGCAACACTTGGGGCTCTATTCTCTCCCTGATTTGCCTGTCGAATAGCTTCATGGAATTCACGCTTTAAAGGTATGATTATGTGTCTTGTGTGTTATGCATGTGATCCTTGGATTAGGTACTTCATTGAATATGATTCATATATATTATTTCCGCTGCGTAGTACCTATAAACTCCTACAGTGGTATCAGTTAGCCTCTTGCATGAACGCGCTAGATCATAATAATACGATTATTTGATGTCCACGTTAATTTTATAATCAATTAAGAGGGAGAAATTAATTTAATTATGGTTCGATTATTATATTTAATATGATTAAACTTTTGGAATACATTAAATGCGCTTTAATTATGCTCAAATAGCCATGAAGAGGACCGAATTATGCCCTAAATTGTTCGAAAATTTCGAACTCCCTAACCCTAATTTTTCGAATTTTCGAAATTTATAGCCCTAAAATATGATTTTTGTGCTTGATTTTGATTTAATTCGAATTGTTTTATGTTTCATAATTTTAATTGGGTTGATTTATGCATAAAAATGTTTTATGTATGATCATTGATTTAATTTTAAATGTTAGAATTAAATTGGGATTAATTTTATAATGAACCCTAATTTTAAAGTTGAATGTGATTTAATTTTAATCTTATGGACTAATTTAATTTAATTAGGATAAATGTTATTTTAATTAAATTGAAAACACACACAAAAAAAAAATTATTTAAGGCCGGCAACCGCGGCTGGGTCGCGCAGCCACGGCGGCTGCCGACCAGGTGGCGGTCCAAGAGGGAGGGGGGAGGGCGTTGGTCCATGGTGGCTGTGGGCAGCAGCGTGCAACCATTGCACGGCTGCTGCCGCGGCTGCCAGCTCGGGGTGCTGCTGCCTTGCGCGGCAGTGGCTGCTGCAAGGCAGCCAGCCACCGTGGCTAGCCTCGACTGGCCACGCACGGTGGCCTGCAGCCCCAGCAGTAGCAGCTGCCACGCTGCTGCCCTTGCGGCAGTGGCTGCTGTCACGGCAGCCAGCCACCGTGGCTAGCTTCGGCTAGCCAACCACGGTGGCCGGCGTTGGTGGTTGCGGTATTTTCAAAAAAAAAAAAAAATTTATTTCTGTTATGAAAAATTATTCCAGGATAATTACGAATTATTTTGGGATAAAATCGGTTTGATTTTGGATAAGTTAAAATATTTTCTAAATATGATCTTTTATTTTAAAAGATAAAATTGGTTTTATTTGGATAAAATCTTTTATTTTAGGATAAAATCAAATATTCAAAATTTGTCATATTTGATATTATCCATATTTAGTTTTTTATTTTAGTAATTATCCTAAATTAAAGTGGTTAATTATGGATAAGATTGATTAGGATATTCTGAGCATATTCCAAAAGGATAATAATTGATTTAAATAATGTGATTATCCCATAATTAGATTAAGATGTAATTGATTTTAAAATTATTTGATTGGCTAGTAATTAGGATAGAATCTCCTAAATTACTTAGGATAATCATGAAAGATTAAATATGATTTATCTTTCTAGATTAAAATATGATTTGATTCTATCTCATGACTAAATTAAATATATGATATTTTATGAACCGTCATGAATAATATATGATATTATCTAATTATGATTAAAATATAAGATATTTTAGGAAATGCGTTGATTTTATTATGAACATTCGATGTTGTAGTTTAGACAAGCATGTTGAGTGATTTATTATATGGCACTTTTCTAATATATGATATTATGTTGCTATATATAGACTAGTATGGCCCATAGATTCTTAAATACGATCTGCGTATCGTGATGTAATTTTGTAATCTAAATACGGTCTGTGTACCGTTGAGTATTTTTATAACTTTTATTTAATGTAAATAGAATAGTTATTTAAATGGTGTTAGCCCAAAAGAAGCCCATGAAGTGAAGGCCCAAAGGAGCAAGGTGGATGAAGATCCATGATGATTCAAGTGGGAGCATCTTTCATTTCTAGTTTTCTTAGGACTAAGGGGCCATACTATGTCATATTTTATTGCATTAGTTGATTATGCATGTTTAGGTTTATTTATGTTGTTTGATGATGCGTTAGAGTTCACTAAATAATCACAACATAATGAATCTAGATCCCAGTAATATTGATGCAACTTTTCCAATTGAAAACCCGACGAAAACCTTGATCGTTTATGATGGGTCGGCCTCAGCAGAGCGTCATAATATATCTTGGGGAAGTGGGGGTAGATCACGTTCTACACTTTTAATTGGTTAAATTCAACAAGGTTACCTAAAGATCAGTTTAGAACCTTGAAGCTAAGGGTAATAATTAAACATGTGATGGTTAATTATTCAACCAAGAATTACAAGAGCTGTAATCAATAAAGAGTTTACTCACCTTGAAAATGTAATGGTTGATGGCAGGGCCTCAGTCCGGTCAATTATTGCACAAATAAAGGATCTTGGAATCCCTTAAAATTCAATTGGGATCATTTAATTATTGAATAAAGTGTTTTAAAGTTACCAAATGAATGTTTTTTATGGTACTTTAATCTTATTAAACATAATTATTAAATTTTGCCTTATTTTGACATAGATGGGTAGCCGTAATCATAATGACAACAACGTTTACAATTTGCGACCATTCCTTGAGAAGGATAGGTTGACAGGGGAAAACTTTTCCAACTGGGAAAGAATGCTAAGGCTTGTTCTGAAATCTGAAGGTAAGGAGGATGTCATTGATAACCCATTACCAGGACCTCTGCTAAAAAATCCAACTGCGGCAAAGATCAAGAAGCACCAGGAAGCTCATGATAAAGCTATGCCTATCACTTGCTTAATGATTGCTACCATGGAACCTAGTCTTCAAAAGCGTTTTGAGGACCAGGATGCCTACTCAATCATGGAAGAGCTCAAAGTTTTGTTTAAGAAACAAGCTAGAGTTGAAAGGTATGAGCTTCATCGTGAGATTATGGATTGTAGAATGGAGAAGGGTGCCACAGTTCATGATCATGTTTTCAAAATGATCGGCCTAATTCAAAGTATGGAGAAACTGGGGTACCCAATAAGTGATGATTTGGCAACAGACATTATTCTCCACTCACTTCCAGAGAGTTTCAACCAGTTTATCATGAACTTTAACATGACTGCGAATGCAAAGACTATGAATCAATTGCATGCAATGCTGGTTAGTGCTGAGAAACAAATCCCTAAGGAACCTAAGAAGGAAGTTCTTATGATTCAAAAGGGAAAGGGGTTCAAGAAGAAGGGGCAAAAGGCTAGTGCCAAGAGCAAGGGCAAGCAAGTTGCCAAAGCTCTTGAAAAGCCTAAGGCGAATCCAAAACCCAAAGCTGCAAGTGAGAGTGAATGCTTTTACTGCAAGAAGAAGGGGCATTGGAAACGCAATTGCCAAAAATACCTTGATTTCCTCAAGAAGAAGAATGGAGCATCAACCTCAGGTATTATGTTATAAACATTTTAACTTTCACTAAGGTATATGATACCAAGTTGCAGAGCTTAACATTATGATGTTGTGCAGGAACTGCAAACAAGTGAAGCTAGCATGGAGATGGAGCTTGAAGGTGCACTAGGAGTATTTAAGTGGCCAGAGATAGCTTCATAGTTTTATTTTCTGATTAGTTTATCATGACATTTAGAACAATTTCCAGTTTTTGATGAGACAATATTTCGGTTTTCTTGTTTTGAATACTGATTTGGTTTTACTTGGCTTGGACAAATGTTGATCCATGACCAAGGTAATAAATTTTTTTCATTTTGCTAGATATGAGTTAATTTTATTTATGACATTGATATAAGTAGATCACAAAAGTATATTTAGATGATTCAAAGCAAACTTACTTAGTAAGGTTGGGTCACATAAACCATTTGCACATCCAAAGTTATGGATGGACTCTTACTCTTATATGATTATGAATCACTTGAGAATTAGAAGTCATGCTTGATAAGGTAAAATGACCAAGTTACCTTTTAGTTGAAAGGGTAAAAGAGCTAAACATGACCTTTTAGAACACAAACATATGATGTGTGTGTACCATAAGTTCAAGATTTAGCAAAAAGGATTTAATTTTTTTCATTGCTTTTATTAACGATTTAAGTAAATACGTCGATAATTACTTAATGAAATAAAAACTGGAATCATTGAAATGTTCAAAATTCCAAAATGAAATGTAAAATCAAGTTTGAGATAAACAATTTAGCACTACAATATGATTGTAGTGAAAAACATTTAACTCAAAACAAATGATCATCTAAAGGAATTGTTGAATTAGTTCACAATCCAGAAACATTACAATTAAAATGTATGTATAAAGTAGGAATCAAACTTTGCTTGCCATGGTTCGATCCAAGACTTAATGCTTTACAAATATCGTTTGAGGATATGCATTAGAACAACAATTGCGAATATACTAAACAAAAACTTAACCAAAGCAATAGAAAGGATGGAAATGTTCCAAAGTTATCTTTTCTAACAGGATTCAAGGGTTATGAAATCTATGTAAAATGTTTACAAAGATGACATATTAGTCCCTAAATCAGAGGTATTATTCCTACAATCGCGTAGAAACAAAATGTTTGTTGCTCGCGATAGTGTCTTTATAGAAAGAAATGTCTTCCTACAAAGCCAAGTGGGAGTAAAGTTAGATCTCGATGAGATTCGAGACGAGCAACAAAGGGATGTAGATAACACTACATTAGAGACGAATGCGCATGAAATCAGCTAATTTGATAAAACATGTGTCGAAGCAAGCTAATTCAAGTAGTGAGACTTCTATCGTCCTACTAGAATGAAAGACTTCAAAGGGTTGAAGAGAATAATTCTATTGTCGCTCATACCTATTGTAGGTTACTTAGGATTAAAACAAATAGTTTGTTGGAATTCTAGTAAAAGGTGGATTCTAAAATTTTCCTATTGGAATGGTCGGAATCCATACCTACAAGCAAGCTTTGGACAAGTGCCAACTCAGGAAGTGGCTTAAAGCCAAGAAATCCAGAATGGACTCCATGTCTATAAAGATGTACTAGTCCATGATAGTCTTGCAAATGGGGTCAAACCTATTAGTTATGTAAGCCTATTCGGATTATTTCTAGTTATGGAAATCAAAATCACTTTCATGAAATGTTCTTGATGGATGGTATGTATATGATACAACCTTAGAGTTTTGAAATCCAAGAATTCCTAGAATGTTTTGCAAACTTCAGAAATTCATTTATGGATTGAAGTAAACATCAGGGAGTTGGAATATTCATTAGGAAATCAAACAGTTTGATTACCTTGGAAGAATGAAAAGGAATCTTGTAGAGACAAGAAGTTTAGTGGGAGTAATTGGTCTTCTTAGTCTAGTATGTAGTTGACATACATTTCATATGAAATGATATATCAATGCTTGAATAAGTCAAGCAATGGTTAGAAAGATTGTTTCTATATGGGAGACTTAGGAGATGTTGAGTACATATTGGGAATCAAAATCCACAAAGTGAATCTTGAAGGATGACTGGACCTAATCAAGAGACTTATGTTGATAAGGTTCTTGACAAGTTCAAGATGCAAGATTCTAAGAGAGGATCTTTTCCCATGTCTCATGGTTTTACACTCAGTAAAACTCAGTGCCTTAAAAGCTAGTAGAGTTGAGTTGTAAAGGTAATGTACCTTATGCTTCTGCAAAAGGTCCATTATATGTGCCATGAAATGTACAAAACAAGTTGTTACATATGACTTGTGCATGTGTAGCAAGTTTCAAGCAAATGCAGAATAAGCATACGGAAAGTTACCAAGAACAAATCCTTGAATACTTGAGAAGCGCTAAAGGAATTTTTCTAGTTTATGGTGTTAAAAGGTAAACAGGTTGTCAAAAGGTTTTACGAATGCAAGTTTTTCCAAATAAGCAAGATGATTCTAGAAGTTGATCTAGATGCACAGTTTTGTTAGTATGGAGAAGTACAGTGAGCTTGAAGAGTTCAAAGCAGAGCACTATTGCATGCTCAATGTCAGAATATGTGTATTAAGCTATAGTCGGATAGTTTTAAAGGAAGTTCGGATTAAAATGTCATATGACTAAAGGGTCACCTTTGCCCAAGGACAAAGGAGCCAGGGTTACATCACAAATCCAAACAAATGGATATGAGATATCGCCTCAGTTATGAGATCATTGACCAGTGGGAGGTCACGTTCTGCAAAGTTTTATTATGAGTGAGAAATCACTAAACCCCTTCCATAGACAAAGGTATGAAAATCATATTAAAGTCTTGGATTGAAGCAAATTATGTAAATTTAAGTTGTGTATGTTTGTGAAAACATATTACATAAGAAAATACATCAATTTGCAGAATTATGTTTAAAATAGAAATTATTATTTCTCTTATTTAATTATGGTTTTGAAATTAAATAAAATGTCCAAAATAATTATGAATTGATGGGCTCACTAGGTTGATGACCTTTTGAATGAAACCCCACAGGTGAACAAAATTCATATATTATTTAAGTTCCTAGTTCGAGATCATTAAAGTGGACATAAATGATTTCAATGAATGGACTAGCATGTAAGATTGATTGGATAGCGCAGTTTCATGGGCTATGGGGGCATAGTGATGCTCGGTCAGTCACTTGGATATGCATGAATGATGCATGATCGAACTATTGACCTACTTTGAAGTTCAAGTATAGAGCTTCCGTATATATTAGTGGATTCCTTTGACATGAGTGGAACATTGATTTCATTCAATGGATGTTATGGCTGTGGTACACTCAAACGTCTGCCCGTAACTGGAGATTATAAAGGGTGTTTCCCGGTCATTTTAGAAGTTGAGTGGGAGGCTTGTTGCCACAAGATTGGATAGAGTCTACCTATTAAATTAGGAAATGTGTCATGGCCGCTTGAAGAGGGAGAATTCAGAAAATACGTGGCCGCGTTCAAATGCATTACTCAGTAATCATTTGGTTTTGTAATTCTAACTCAGATTTCAAGAAACGATTTGTAGATTAATATGATCTCGACATGTGATGCAATCATATTATCAAATCGACATATACATTGACTTAAGGAATTTGAATATTGCACCCTTGTCTCAGACAAGTGGGAGATTGAAGGAGTTATGTCTTCGTCGTGTGCAATTACTAGATATATAATTGGATCAAATTATGGAGATAATTAAGTCCGGACATTTGGGTCGTCGTTTTGCCATAGCTAGAGGTACTTACGATCTTTGGACTAGAAATAGGCCAAAGCCCAATTGGACGGATCCTATAAGGTCACACAAAGGGGCTAGATCGAGCATTAGAGGACGAGGCCCATCATGGGCCTCATCACTCTAGGTGGCCGGCCATGTAGGGGCTTTGAGTGGCTATTGGGCTTCGTGCCCTAGTCTAATTATAATGAGATTATAAATAGACTAGGTGCCTAGGTTTGCATGTATGAAGTTGACTGATCATTTAGATCAAACCCTAATTAGGAAACACGAAACCAACCCCTCTCATACTCCCTCTCTCACGTCACTCTCCTCCTCTCGGCGCCGGTGGTGTCTCGTGGTGGTGGTGGTTCGTGCGGTGGTAGGTTGTCCGAAAAGGTGGTGATCGCGATTTTCCTCAATCACTCGACCAATCTAGTATTGGTGGACGGCTCGTTCGAATCTCGTGGACTAAGTAGAGGAGCAACACTTGGGGCTCTATTCTCTCCCTGATTTGCCTGTCGAATAGGTTCGTGGAATTCACGCTTCAAAGGTATGATTCTGTGTCTTGTGTGTTATGCATGTGATCCTTGGATTAGGTACTTTATTGAATATGATTCATATATATTATTTCCGCTGCGTAGTACCTATAAACTCCTACATCCGGAAGCCCACGGATATAGTTAGAGTAGAACGGGTATTCGGCTGGCCCGTAAAGGACTCTAATGTCGTCTGCCTCCACTTCATTCAACCTTCTTCTCACTCTCCTCCGCGCCACCGCAGCATGGAGTCTACACCGAGAGGTTGAGTGCCCTGCACACCCGCAAGATTTACAAAACTTGAAGATGCCTTCATACCTCAAGTACACTCACATGACTTTATTACCTTCCAATGGAATAAAGCATTCTGGAGTAAGAGGAATAGAGAGATCGATTAGCATACGAGCTCTTAATTCAGCATGGATAGGCAGCTCATTACCATCATGATCCAACTCTTCAATATACCCAACGTGTCTGAAAATTTGCCTTGCCCAACTTTCGATAAGATATGCTAGAAGGTGCCCATAAACTCTTACCCACACCCTAGTGAGTGTAAAGCTCATGTATTGTGGCGCAAGATCCACTTGATACCTACGAAAATTAATTAAACGACCATCGAAAATAGCTGTACTTGCCCTTACCAAGCTTTCCTGGTCCCTACTGCTTCTACATTCGAACAGGAAGTAAGGTCCTGTCCTGTTATCTCCCCCCTCATAATCCAATGAATATTCACTATATGTTGCACATAGTGCTCAGAGGGATGGTGTGGTCCAACGAACAGGCCAATCACACTTGAATTGAAGTCGATCGACACAATATTAATGCTAAAATCAGCTGGGGTGGGAATTAGAGGTCCCCCCCCTTAAATCTTGATTGTTACGATCCTCCTGATCACCAGGGGGATAGCCATTACTACTCATTGATTAAGACAAGAAGAATGAGAGGGAGAAGACAAGAAAGAATGAAAGAAGAAATTAAGGAGAAGCAGCGTTTGAGAATAGGACGAATAGAATGAAGAGAATAAGAAGAAAGAGTAGTTGAGAAATGAAGATTAAACAGATCTGGGTTGCTTCATTTATAGAAGCACTATAGTTCTTGGAATATTAAACACAAATCACGCATGGGGAGCAAGCTAACTGGAGAAATTAAGCTCTAATTCTTAGCCGCCTCTCCCTATTAATTGTTGCACCAGTGAGAGGAGAGCATTAACTGCCTTAATTGTATTGGATGCAAAAAACGAAGGGTTAACATCAATATTTGAGGGGTAGAATAGCTGCTAAAGGTTAATGCCTTTTAATAAAACCGAGAGAAGATATAAATTCTGAAATAATCTTCTAGAGAAGATAAAAAGGGGGTGAATGAAAATCACAGACACAAGTAAACTCCTAAGATTCTATAACTGCCAGAAGATAATTTGGATAAGTTTGGAAGATAAACAGTCAAGCATGCACTCCTTGAAGGAGGAAGAATGAACTCTAGCTGTGCTAGTGTAACTCACAATGTAGTGAGAGATGCTCTCAAATTTTAGAGAGAGAAAGTTGTTTTTTACTTATGGTTGGTAAGTTCTCGACATAAAATATTCAAGTTGCAAGTAAATGTTAATGGAGGTAGTATATGTTTTACGTCTTTATGCAAAACTTAAGTATGATCACTTAGTATTATGTTTAAGGTTTAAAGCATGCAATATGGAATGATATGTGATGATTTGTGCTATGTGGTATGTGTAAATAATCATTATGTAAAGAATGTAATTTTTGGAATATTAAAATTTGTCTAATAAGGGAATTATTTTTTTTATATAATTTTTATGTGCATAGGAATGATTAAAATTTAATAATCATTTCCTTTAAAAGTGACTTATCAGGGGCGATTGTGTGGCCTTGCCCACCATTCTACCTTAATATATTTTATGCATGTGATGTGCTATACAAGTAGAGTTCTTTTGTGTTGACCTTGACCTTAGAGTCCGTTATATTTCTAGGCGAAAAAGGAGGATGGCTAACAACGATACTCTTGTTGATGCCGCTAGGCTACTAGTTGAGAACTTGAACCAATATTTTATTTTTTTTTCAAAAATTTGTAAGCCGATTCTAGGCTTACATGTGTTTTGTAACCTGTAATATAAAATTGGATGACCGATTGGGTGCAATAGAAACTAGTAGGGTATTAAGTTGGGAGTGATGGTGAATAATCGAAAGTAGGGATTATTATTAGCGAACGAAACAAAGTTGAGATTAATGGCGGCAATTTTTATTGAGATAAATTATACTTCCTCGTATCTATTAATATTGCAACAAGGAAGAAATTACGCATCCCAAAGCACATTTTATATGCTAAATATTTATAATTGTGTAAGAGTAAAATTATAAAATGTTGATATTGTGAAAGTATTTCATGAGACGAATCCAATAAGATCCCACATGACTATATTTTGTTTAACATATAAATTTATATTATATGGTCAAACGAGAATGATGAATAGTGCAAAAGTCCATTGTTGCAATATTAATAAAACGGATTGTTGCAATATTAATAGAACGGAGGAAAGTACATAGTAAAATTTTCAAAAGATAATTGCGAGAGAATATCTGACAACTACTACGTCGGCGATAAAAGTGACCCTAAAAAGATGGCCGTAAATACTTTTTTGGGTTCTTTTTTGGGTCCCACCACATTCAAAATAATGTAGATTTCTTACTGTTTTTGTTGTCTATTTATAAGACTCCAATAACTGTTTAGCGAAATGACGTACTCAATCCTCACGATCACTACTCACTAGATTACAACATACAACTAACAATTGTCAAAAATCCATAATATCATATCAATCCCCCACCTCTAATACCAACCTTTTTAAAAATATTAAACTAATAAATGTTAATAATAATAATTAAATAAGAAAAAACCCAATCTAAAAAGAGAATTTATAAAATTAACTCCACCACACTTGATTCATGTACTCTCTCCGATTCATATATTATTTTTTATTTTTATTTATTTTTATTTATTTTTTTTTATTATATTTGCATCACAGACTCTTATCCTTTTCTTCTTATCGGTGGTAAAAATTTGCGATTTAATTTATCCGTTTACCAAGTCTACTATCTCCCTTAAAATGCGTCCCAAAGAGGTTTATTGCAAGTAAATAAAAACGGAGGAAGTATAATATTGTGAGTGGGTGAATAAATTATTATAATAAAAGTAAGATGGGGACAACGAAAGAGAAAATATGTGAGAGAGGAGTTTCGAAAAAAAAAAAGTATGTGAGAGAGGATTGATATTTTTATTATTTAAGTGAAAACTATGAAAGAGAGAGAAATGATAAAATAATTTGACTGGAGTTTAAAGTAAAAGAAAGAAATGATAAAATAGAGTATGAAGTTACCAAATATAGAAGTGATGCATTTAAAAAAAAAACACATATAAAAGAAAATTGATACAAATAAAACAAAAACGGAGGTAGTATTATTTTGACTTTCACATTATTCATATAGAAAATGTAGTATCATACATTCATAATTCATAGTAGTATATCCATTTGACCTCGTATGTAATACATTACTTTTTAATTAAGCATAATACAGAAGGTACTTATTAAAATCGTAATAATGTATGATTTTAAGTATTAATTTATTCTTTTTATTTGACCTATTTCATTTATCATATTTGTCGATGCATAGATTTAAGGTTTAATTTCTTAAATTCCTAATAAGTAAAATTTATATAAAATAAAAATTATGATAGGATTTATTGAGACAATAGAGTCCACACAACTATGTTATTCCTTGTGTATAAATCATAAAAGACGATCAAAGGTAACTTTATGAATATTGTAAAAGTCAAATTAAGTCAAGTAAAAAAGAACGGGTGAAAAATTTACTCCTTTTTTTTATCATACTTCGTATAATGTTAACTGATAAATAAAAATATTATTGACACGAAACTTTGACCAATAATATTTTGTTAAATTAAAAAATACTTAGATGCCAATGCGGAAAGCATTGAGACGTACAATTTTAACAACTACTCATATTTAGTTTTATTTAGTGCTGTCAAATTTCAAACTGAAACCGTTTAACTGCCCGAAACAAACCGACCCAAATGAGAACCGAACCGATTAAAAACCGTTTTTTTGAAACCGAAAACCGACCCGAACCGTATGTGAATGAACCCGAAACCGAACCGATTTGAATAACGTTACACTGTATAAGAACCGAACCCGTTAATGAACTGAACCAATTCTAAACCGAACTGAAATCAAACCGAACCGAAAAAGAACCGAACTGTTTCTAACCCGAAACCGCTTTTAACACGAAACCGTTTGCACCAAGATAAAAACCGTTTACACCGAACCGTTA
This sequence comes from Chenopodium album, assembly GCF_948465745.1. Classification (NCBI taxonomy): domain Eukaryota; kingdom Viridiplantae; phylum Streptophyta; class Magnoliopsida; order Caryophyllales; family Amaranthaceae; genus Chenopodium; species Chenopodium album. Next base: position 14,399,298 of record NC_137853.1, on the reverse strand, counting down.
CAAAACCGCAACCCGTTTGCACCGAATTGTATATAAACCAAACCGCTTCCAAACCAAATCGTTTATGAACCAGATCGCTTATAAACGAATCGACTACAAAACTGCTTATTATAAAGAGAATATTAAAATCAAGTAAAAAGATGTTTTTAATGAAATTTAATTATGCACACTTGTTTACTACCGATCGAGCATTAAAGAATTGAACTAGCTATAAAGTGAACCGAAAAAGAACCGAACTAGTGACAGGGGAATAATCGCGTCGTCAAACGACTACACCTAGATCAAATACAATTTATACAACCTAAACAAACCTAATACGAGTATAAGGCAAGCATAGGGGTCGAACCACAGAGAACGGTTAAACACCACCAAATGTTATCGACAATTAAGCTAGTCCGGGATAGGAGAAAAATAACTAAAGTCTAAATATGCTAAAACAAGAAATAAAACATTAAGGGAAATGGTCTAGGAGTAGCATTCACTTGAACATAAACAAAGGCATAGGAGTTGAATTAATTATGAACTAAACATGCTCGAATATCGAAGTAAGGTCCAATCTAACCGCCTTCCGGGGCTAATCGGCTTCTCCTAACATAGCCTCTATGTTTCCACATTAGAACCATATACTAGGAGGTACTATCAAATAACAATCGATATAAATGAACTTAGCTAAGTCAACTTCCGTTTCATGTTAGCAAAGATTCACTCCCAATCAACTAACAACATGCATTTTGCAAGTAGATTGAAGAACATCAAGCATATAAAGACTTTAATCACAATAAATCAATTCCAAACCCTTGAACATTCTCAAGATCCAACTACACCACAACCATCCCCTTAATGGGGAAATTACTCACTAATCATGATAACAACAAGATTAATCAACAAATAATCAAGAATCAACATGATTAACAAGCAATACCAACAACAAAAACAATAATCAAAATAAAACAATAAAAATAGAGGAGAGAGAGTTAGAGATTCTCATTGATTAAAGATGAAAGTCTACAAACAAGATGATCAATCTTCTTCTTCAAAATCCAAGCTCAACAATGGTGAAACCCTCACTTTCTCTCTCTAAACTACTCTAATCCTAAGCTAAACCTAGAGAGGGAAGCTCTCCTAAAACTAGGGAAAAAGATCTAAAAAAATGAAGTTCTCTTTTTACAAAACAAGCCCCACAATATATAAAGAATCGCGCAAAAACGCTGAACAGGACCCGTTGTGCGCCCGCGCAAGGATCTGTGCGCCCGCGCATGGTAGCTGTGCTCCCGCGCGTGCGCCCTCGCAGCGGCCTGCGCTCCCTCGCAGCAGCCTGCGCGCCCGCGCAAAGTAGCTGCGCGCCCGCGCATTTGTGGGTTGCGCGACTTGTGCTTGGGTGTGCGCGCCCGCACGGTCTGGGTGTGCGCCCGCGCACATGTCGCGCACAGGCCGCGCAAAACTTTCTGCCTCGATTCTGCAATTTCGCCAATTTTGCGCGGGTTCTCACAAGGCTGCGCGCCTGCACATTATTTGCGCCCTTGCACCTTGCTTTCTTCGATTCTTCTCTCATGCTTCCTTGGCTTCTTCTTTGCAATCCAAGACTTCAAATACCTAAGCACAAACACCAAGGGAAGCAATAAGGTATAGGGAACGGTGCAAACACGCAATGAAGGCAAGCATACAACAATATACGCGATTTCATTAAAATCACATCGAGACATGTATGCACGCATTATTTGAACAAAACAACTACAAAACACCCTAAGACAAGCTAAAACAAGGCATAAACACTATCCTAGGAGTGACATAAATGTCACTCATCAAATTCCCCCAAGCTAAACCTTTGCTTGTCCTCGAGCAAAGCTAGAGCAAAAGAGAACTAGAGGAAATTATTGAAAGCAAAAGAAACAAAATAGAAACAAGGAGAAAGAATCTACACTGACTCACTGTCGTAGGAATCACGGTTGTTTTTAGCTACAACAAGCCCTTAAAACCCCAAAGTCGCCTATGAGGACGAGTGAGGTCTCGTGAGGGTTTCCTAAGAGCTTAACCCACAACTCTTGAGAAAAACCAAGGCAAGGCAACAAAAGGAAAAGGAAGAGAAACACGAAGAGAAAAAGCAAACACAAGCTCATATATGGACAAGAGATAGGGACAAGTACTAATGAATGCAAACCTTTCTAAATGGACAAATGTATGCACGTTCCAAGATGTCAATGGTTGATTGAAACATAACACATGCTAAGCATAGAGAACTACTTAGGACTCAATCCACCCTAGCCCCAACCAATCGGGCCACGTTCTCTCCACTAGTTTCAAATCAACCCTTAAGCTAGCTTCTCAAGATTCCACGAAGGAACCGGAAAAATATAAAGAAATGAAAAACTTTGAGAAGTTAATCCCGACGTCTCAACTACGCATACTCTTTCCATAGGTTTGAAATCTATCTCCCTCCACCGTTCTTCTGACCTAACCCACTAGAGTCTAAGGGTCTTTTTATTGGTTATAACGTAAGGCTAAGGGTTAAGGCGGGGTAAAAATTTAAAATTTGGTGATATTTCCTAAGTGAAGCAAAAAGTGCGGCCGACACTCAAAAAAAACTCAAGAATTCACTAAATATCAAGCAAAAATACCACTAATGCCATTCCCCAAGCTTATTCAAAACAAACACACAATATTCCCCCAAGCTTGAACAAAGCATTGTCCTCAATGCTTAAACTAAGGAAGAAAATGAAACCATCTAGAATATTTTTGTTGTTTTTGTTTTGTTTGTTTTTTTTTTTTTTTTTTTAACTTTATTCATTGTCCTTGCCTTTTTTTTTAATTTTGGACGGCTTTTCCTTGAAACTTCACTTGATTTTCATAAATTTGCATATTTCTTTACAAGCTCAACTCTAACCAAATCTCAAAATGCATCTTGTTTATGATTAACAACTCAAAACTCAAACCTCACATGCCAATGCTTCACTAACTAAAAGGTTGGTAAACATAGGTCATTAGGTTTGTAATGTGGTTTAAACAAGAGCGGAAAACATAAGGCTCAAATTGGTTAGCAAGTAGGTTTATGCAAAATAGAAAATCAAATTTGTAACAAAACAAAAAGAAGATAAAGAAAAAAAAATGAGAAAGAAGTGCCCTTTTCCTCCCCTAGAGTGCTTCGGTCACGATCTTGGGAGCTATAAGTCAAAACAAGGATCAAGACATGCATAGCTAAGGATCCAAATGTGCCACACAACAAAGTGATGAAGGCTAGAACAATGTTACCTCACACGGGATTATAACTAAGCAAATACCAACCAAGGGTGCCAAATCCACTATAGAGAGCAACACCATCTTACCACATACCCGTGAACTAGGGCTTCATGGCGCCCTAAAAGTTCTTAACCCGGCTACCTTAGCATGTAATATCCTAGAGTCAACCAATGACACTCTCAAGCCGTGCACACATTAACCACTTAGGAAGAAAGACATTCAAGAGTAAACAAATCCAAAAGATATAATTTCCAATTAAGAACAAACAAAACACGATTGCTAAACTTACCTTGAAGTAAACAAAAATCTTTTTGGATTTTCCAAAAGCATGAAAAACATGGAAATGCATATACTCAATGCATGACATATATGAATCAACATCCCACCAAACATGATAGAATACCCTCCCCCAAGCTTGAATGAAACCAAGCTCTCAAATCATAAACGATGAAACCAAGGAGGGGAAAACAAGGAAAAATTAATCCAACATTACCAACACATGATCTTCAAGTCACAATAAGTAAGAGAGAGAGGGAAAAGAAGGATATTACCGGATATGGGATAAATGCAAAATCACACAAAAACCCGAAATAACCTCATATGAGCCACAATCTCTACAATAAGGCTTGAATTCCACATGATATGTAAGTTGAGGCACATTTCCTTGATTCTTGATCATCACCAATGCGCAAGAGTATATCAAGTTGTGTACCTAGCAAGGAACACAAACACGTCCATGAGAGAAAATCTAATCTAAAAACAAAAGAAAATGAAAGCAATAAAACACGGGTTACTTCCCGTAAAGGCTTGCTTAACGTCCAAGCGAGACCAATCTAGTAAATAACCCGACAAAGAACGCAAAAGCTTGTCATATGCACCGGCAAACATATCAAGAAATAGAGCATACGCGATGCTCATATGACAAGCAAACATAAAGTACAAGGAGACTTTATGTTTGAGAGGAGGGGGAAAAGAAAAGGTAAAAGAATCAAAAGAAAAAACAATAAAATAAGAAGAAAAAGAAAGATAGGGAGGCAAACTATCCTCACAAAAATCTTTTTGGTTGGCATTATAACTCTTTTCCTCATCAACAATAAAAGAGTTGGGGGCTTCGGAAGCATGGATAGGAAGAGGATTCCTAAGCGGTTCTTTGAGAAAAGAAGGGAGGAACATAGGATAGTAGGGGATATGGTTGAACCTTTGGGAGAAAGGTGTATGAGAAAGGGGAAAAGGGGTAGCTATTCCCTCACCACAAGGTCTCACATCACTAATGAGGGCATGGAAATCAATCATGGAATCCTCAAATGAAGAACCATCACGATCTACATCTCCCTCAAGCTCAAAAACTCCAAATGATTCAACCTCAACCTCCTCTTCATCATCTTGAACAACATCTCCCATACATTTCTCAAGTCCTACCATCTCAAATCCAAGAGTGAATGGGGGCAAATTCCTCTCAAACTCATCTCTTTCTAATGAAGCATTATCAATGAACTCACTCAAAAGGTTATGGGCTTTCGTTTGAAATGCAAGAAATATTTGGGCCATAATCTCAAATGAGTCCAAATCATCGTGGATAGACGAGTCAAAAGCTTGCTCATTGGAATCATCTAGGGAACTATGGGACACACCTTTAGAATTCATGCAAAAATCGGATGCAATATGAGAAAGAACATGCACTTCATCATCATTAGAATGTACCTCATTACATTGAGCTATAGAGGGAGGGGAGTTGAAATCATGCATTACATGGTCACTATGGGGAGCATCAAACACATCATGGGAATTCATATTAGACAAATCATGACAATTAGCATCAACATTAAAAGCATGAGAATCCCGAACATAAGTCTCATGATTGGCCCTCTCCCAATCATAATTATCCCTAGCTAACCATGAATAGAAATCCCAAGCTTTATCCGAAGACATAGTTTCAAGATCACCATTTAGCATATTATCAACCACTCCTCTAAAATGCTCATTTAATCCTAAATTAATGATTTCACAATAATCACCCTTGGTAAAACCTTTAACACCATCCAAGAAATCCTCAAGTCTATTAAAATACACCCAAAACGGTTCATTATCAAATTGAGGAATAGAAATACAAGCCATTTTTTTCAAATAAAGCAACACAAATAAAAACCAACAAATAGAAAGATAAATATACACAATGGACTAGTCTCAATAAGATAACACAATGGTAATGGAAGCCGTTCCCCGGCAACGGCGCCAATTTGACAGGGGAATAATCGCGTCGTCAAACGACTACACCTAGATCAAATACAATTTATACAACCTAAACAAACCTAATACGAGTATAAGGCAAGCATAGGGGTCGAACCACAGAGAACGGTTAAACACCACCAAATGTTATCGACAATTAAGCTAGTCCGGGATAGGAGAAAAATAACTAAAGTCTAAATATGCTAAAACAAGAAATAAAACATTAAGGGAAATGGTCTAGGAGTAGCATTCACTTGAACATAAACAAAGGCATAGGAGTTGAATTAATTATGAACTAAACATGCTCGAATATCGAAGTAAGGTCCAATCTAACCGCCTTCCGGGGCTAATCGGCTTCTCCTAACATAGCCTCTATGTTTCCACATTAGAACCATATACTAGGAGGTACTATCAAATAACAATCGATATAAATGAACTTAGCTAAGTCAACTTCCGTTTCATGTTAGCAAAGATTCACTCCCAATCAACTAACAACATGCATTTTGCAAGTAGATTGAAGAACATCAAGCATATAAAGACTTTAATCAAAATAAATCAATTCCAAACCCTTGAACATTCTCAAGATCCAACTACACCACAACCATCCCCTTAATGGGGAAATTACTCACTAATCATGATAACAACAAGATTAATCAACAAATAATCAAGAATCAACATGATTAACAAGCAATACCAACAACAAAAACAATAATCAAAATAAAACAATAAAAATAGAGGAGAGAGAGTTAGAGATTCTCATTGATTGAAGATGAAAGTCTACAAACAAGATGATCAATCTTCTTCTTCAAAATCCAAGCTCAACAATGGTGAAACCCTCACTTTCTCTCTCTAAACTACTCTAATCCTAAGCTAAACCTAGAGAGGGAAGCTCTCCTAAAACTAGGGAAAAAGATCTAAAAAAATGAAGTTCTCTTTTTACAAAACAAGCCCCACAATATATAAAGAATCGCGCAAAAACGCTGAACAGGACCCGTTGTGCGCCCGCGCAAGGATCTGTGCGCCCGCGCATGGTAGCTGTGCGCCCGCGCGTGCGCCCTCGCAGCGGCCTGCGCTCCCTCGCAGCAGCCTGCGCTCCCTCGCAGCAGCCTGCGCGCCCGCGCAAAGTAGCTGCGCGCCCGCGCATTTGTGGGTTGCGCGACTTGTGCTTGGGTGTGCGCGCCCGCACGGTCTGGGTGTGCGCCCGCGCACATGTCGCGCACAGGCCGCGCAAAACTTTCTGCCTCGATTCTGCAATTTCGCCAATTTTGCGCGGGTTCTCACAGGGCTGCGCGCCCGCACATTATTTGCGCCCTTGCACCTTGCTTTCTTCGATTCTTCTCTCATGCTTCCTTGGCTTCTTCTTTGCAATCCAAGACTTCAAATACCTAAGCACAAACACCAAGGGAAGCAATAAGGTATAGGGAACGGTGCAAACACGCAATGAAGGCAAGCATACAACAATATACGCGATTTCATTAAAATCACATCGAGACATGTATGCACGCATTATTTGAACAAAACAACTACAAAACACCCTAAGACAAGCTAAAACAAGGCATAAACACTATCCTAGGAGTGACATAAATGTCACTCATCAACTAGTTATAAACTAAACCAAAAAAAACTGAACCACTTATAAACTGAACCGAAAAAGAACCGAACTAGTTATAAACTGAACTGAAAAAGAACCGAACTAGTTATAAACTGAACCGAAAAAAGAACCGAACTGTTTCTAACCTGAAACCGTTCCCAACTCGAAACTGTTTGAACCGAGATAAAAACCGTTTACATCGAACCGTTAACAAACCGCAACCCATCTGCACCGAACCGTTTACTACCCAAACTGTTTGCAACCCGAACCGAATTAAAACCGCTCAAGAATAAACCGAAATCGAATCGAACCGATAACTATTTAACCGAACTAAAACCGACCCGCGAAACACTTTAACCGATTTCAAACCGACCCGATTTAATACCGAACCGATTTCAAACTGAACCGAACCCGAATTGTCAATCCGTTTTGACATTGCTAGTCTTATTGATAAAATATAAACGTCGATCAAAGTACTACTCTATGGCCCTGTTTGGCGGTAGCGATTGAAGTAGCGAGTAGCTTTTTGACCAGTCAAAACACTAATAAAAATTTTGAGAGTGTTTGGCAAAGTAGCGATTTTAGTAGCGGTTAGCGATAGAAAGGGCGTTTAGGTAGCTTGTCTCAAACTTTAAAAATAGTAGCTGTTAAAGTGGAGAGAATATTGGAGAAAACGGCTTAGCCTTCTGTATTCTATTAATCACAAATATATACCAAAATACAATAGAATACCTAACTTGCCTAAAACTCCTAAATAAGATAAACTTTCCAAATATACAATATTAACAAATATGATAAACCAAACTCTAATACTCCCCCTCAAGTTGGAGCATGTAAATCACGAATGCCCAACTTGCGTAAGAGAAAACCAAACTGTTGCCGTCCAAGAGCCTTGGTGAGAATATCTGCCAACTGATTACCTGTCGAAACATACGAGGTAGAAATATTACCGTTGATCAACTCATCACGAACAAAATGACAGTCTACTTCTATATGTTTCGTACGTTCATGAAACACTGGATTCTTAGTGATATGCAAAGCCGACTGATTATCACAAAACAACTGCATAGGCTTTGAATGCTTAATACCAAGAACAAACAACAACATTTTTAACCATTTCAACTCACGAGAAGTAAAAGCCATAGACCTGTATTCTGCTTCAGAAGAGGATGTGGCCACAGTAGGCTGTTTCTTAGTCTTCCAAGAAACAGGGGAGCGACCTAGGAAAACAAAATAACCTGACAAAGAACGCCGACTCAAGGGGCATGCCGCCCAATCACTATCACAAAAAGCCGTCAATTGCAAATCCTTCGTAGGTCGCAACAAAATACCTTGTCCCGGACTACCCTTAAGATAGTGCAAGACACGAATGGCCGCATCCCAATGAGAAACCTGAGGAACACTCAAAAACTGTGCCAAAACATGCACTAAATAACTCAACTCCGGTCGAGTGACGGACAAGTAAACCAAACGACCAACCAAACGACGATACTGCTCCGGATTAGCAAACGGCTCACCGGAGGCAAGTGCAAGACGATGATTCTGCTCCATCAGAGTATCAATGGGTTTACAACCCAACATTCCTGCCTCAGTCAAAATATCAAGAGCATACTTTCGTTGTGAAAGAAAGATGCCCTCGGGACTCTGAGAAACCTCAATGCCTAAGAAATACTTAAGCAAACCCAAATCCTTCATATAGAAGCATTTGCTCAAATAGGCTTTAAAACGAACGATGGCATCATGAGAGTTGCCTGCAATTATCAAATCATCGATATAAACAAGAACATGCAAAGAGACACTACCCTGTACATAGCTAAACAGAGAGTAATCAGCATATGAGTTTTTGAACCCAAAACCTCACAGAGCACTGGACAGTTTTGCAAACCACTGTCTCGGGGCTTGTTTCAAGCCGTATAAGAATTTGTCCAACCTTCAAACTTTGCCAGGTGTCGAAGTACCGTACCCTGGAGGTAATTGTATATATACTTCCTCTTCCAAATCACCATGAAGAAAGGCATTATGAACATCCATCTGATGCAACTCCCAATTCAAAGAAACTGCAACAGATAACAAAACACGTACCGTAGTCATCTATGCAACTGGAGCGAACGTCTCATTATAATCAACACCTTCAACTTGACGGTTGCCACGAACAACCAAACGAGCCTTGAGACGTTCCACCTTTGACTTGTCGGTGTACTTGATTTTGTACACCCAACCACAACCAATGGCCCTCTTGCCTGGAGGAAGATCCACAATGGTCCATGTGCCATTGCGTTCTAGAGCATCAATTTCATCTTGCATAGCCTTACGCCAACTGACGTCTTTGACCGCCTCTTTGAATGAAGACGGTTCCTTTCCCTTAGTAATTGTCGCCAAAAAACACCTGTGTCTGTTAGAAAAACGATTATATTCAACATGACAAGCTATAGGGAAAGGTTTACCTGAGGAATGTGATTGAGGAGGGTCGATAGTTGATGTAGATGGGTCTATATTTTTAGTGACGATGGTGTGAGTAACATAATTCCGATGCCACGAAGGAGGACGTTTCTCACGATGACCTTTACCCAAATTTTCCGACGAACTCCCCCTCAAATAATCCGGGTTAATAAAAACATTTTTATCCATTATTTCACGCTCAACAACCACTCCGAAGCGAGAAATATCACAAGAATCTTCACCGGAAAAATTGCCGGAGCTTGAACCACCGCCGGCAAGCTGTCCGGAGCTCACCGGCACCACCACCTCCCTGGCAGCCACCTGCCGTGGCTGGGCAGCAGCCTGCTGGTGCGTGCAGGGCTGCTGCAGGGGGTCAGGCAGCCTCCCACGCTGCTGGGCAGGCTGGTCCGCAGCCTGTCTGCGGTTGGGAGTATTTCCCCGCGGCTGGGCTGTGGACTCCACTGTTTTGGGGGGCTGCGAGCTTTGTTGGGCAGCGTGCTCCGCAGGCTGGTTGCAGGCAGCCACTTGCTGCCGTGGCTGGGCTGCGGGGCTTGCTGTCTCGGCATCCGCACCCTCCTCCTTGCACATTAAACGACCTCTTCGTCATCCCATATAGGAGGTTGGGCAAAATATGATTCCCATAACACTCTCCGGTCATCCGGAAGTGACTCAAGGTACGGGAACTTGTCTTCAAAAAATTGTACATCCTGACTCACAAAAAATTCATTCGTCTCTAAATAAAAAAGACGCCAACCTTTTTTTCCATGAGGATAACCAACAAAAATGCATTTCCTAGAACGAGAATCAAACTTATCCTTTATCCGAGGACGATTCACAGCATAAGCAAGACACCCAAATACTCTTAAACTATCATACGAAGGTAATTGACCGAATAAAAGCTCATGAGGGGTTTTACCTTTCAAAATGGAGTAGGAGTGCGATGAATGAGATGCACCGCTGTCATAACACACTCACCCCAAAAATACTTTGGCAACTTTGCCTGAAACCGAAGGGCACGAGCCACATTTAAGATGTGACGATGTTTACGCTCAACTCTACCATTCTGTTGAGCCGTGTCAACACATGAGGTTTGATGTAGAATGCCCTTCTGAGCAAAAAATGACCCCAAGCTCAATAATTCTTGGCCGTTATCACTTCGAACCACTTTCACTTTCTTGCCAAATTGAGTCTTAGCCATAGCACAGAACTCACGCACCAACTGAGAAGCCTGATATTTACCAACCATCAAAAAAACCCAAGTTGCACGAGAAAAATCATCAACAATAGTTAGGAAATAACGAGCATCACAACTAGAAACAATCTTGTTCGGACCCCAAATATCACAATGAACTAATTTAAAAATTTCAGATGCTTTATTGATACTTAAGGGAAAGGAGTTTCGGGGTTGCTTCCCCATAAAACAAATGTCACAATCAAATGAACAAACTGAATTACTACTATGAGTACTATGACTACTAGAGACTCCCGGAAGAGAGCTCACAACTTGCATTGACGCATGCCCGAGACGCCTATGCCATAACAAACTTGCATCTGAAATAACCACTTTGTTCGCCTGCAGATTCCGAGCACGAACCGGACGAAAATATAGACCCCATCACATTGGACCCCCGCTCCAATCAGGTTCCTCAAACTGCGGTCCTGAATAATGCATAGCTTGTCAGTGAACATAATAAAATAGCATTGTTTTTCTAACAATTGAGACACAGATAACAAGTTGCATTTAAAAGCAGGAACATATAAAACATTATCAAGAGTTAAATTATCAGACAAAATAACTCTTCCTTCTTTCGTTGCTGTCGTGCTCTTCCCATTGGTCAATCCAACAGGTGGAGAGATGTCATGTAAATCGGTGAAAAGATCAATATTACCGGACATATGATTTGAAGCTCCAGTGTCAATGAGCCAATCAATGGAATTATATGTACCAAGTTTGTTGCCATCTGACGAAGAGCTAAACTTGGCACCCTTTACTGCAGACATGAGTTCCTTCCATTGAGCATCAGAAATCGTTGGAACACTCCCACGATCAGAATCAGAAACCGGCTCATTGTTACCACGAGAAATTCCAGCAGCACCAGCAAACTCACCCTTGCCCTTACCAGAAGACCGACCACCACTACCTCCTCGACCACCACGACCACCACGCCCTCCACGCCCCCCACCCGGGAAGCCATGGAGCTGATAACAGTGGTCCTTATCATGACCAGACCGTTTACAATAAGTACACTCAATCCGTTCGGGATTTCGACCGGAAGCCGTACCTATTGCATTAAAACCAACAGTCGCAGAAGAAGCAGAGGTCTCATGTGCCTCAGACACAGATTGCTTACGCTCATCGGCAGTAACCTTAGCATAAGCAGCATTCATACTAGGCAAAGGATCACTCATCAACAAAGTAGACACCACAGAACCAAACTTCTTAGGGTCCAAACCAAGACAAAACTGATGCAATAACTCATTCTCATGTAACTTAGCATATTCTTTCGCAGCGAAACAAGTACAAGAAGGCAATTTCACATAACTAGACAATAAATTTTGCAATTTATTCAATCAACCATAATAAACTGCTACAAAACGACCTCGTTGCTTACAATCAGCAATATCATGTTTCAATTCAAAAATACGAGGACCGTTACCAAGAGAATAACGATCACGCAAATCATCCCACAAAGTTTTAGCATCATCAGGAATAATAACAGTAGAACGAATAGAAACATCAAGAGTATTATAAATCCAAGAAACAACAGTAGAATTAACAATACCCCACTGACGATAATCTGGATGCTTAGAATTAGGTTGAGCAATCGAACCATCAACAAACCCGAGCTTGCTCTTGGACCGAAGGTTGTTGCGGATTGACCTCGACCACTCTTCATAGTTGTCGACGGTAAGCAACACGGGGCAAATTACCAGTTGAGAGCCTTCACTCGGATGAAGATAATAATCGGTGAAGGGCTCATACTTAGGTGGAGGAGAAGGAGGCGTATTATTATCATCACCTGACATTATGCAAGCAAAGAAACACGCACCAAAAAAAAAATAAAACACAAGGGGTAGCACTACACGCACCACACCACTAACACCACGTTGCCTAGCACTACACACGCAGCACCACACGCACACTCCACACACCCACGACACACAGCAGCACCACACTTCACGCAGCACACACAAAGGCGCACCACACACCAAAACGAGCACCACAAACAGCATTACCCACACCCCGAAACTGCAGCACACAAACTGAACCAAAGTGCAGCAAAACAGAACTAAAACTGCAGCAGACAAAGATGCGCACCACAACAAACTCGAACCAGAAAAAAAAATATTAGGGTTTGTGAGCCCTAATTTCGAGCAAATCAACAGATTTTGCACGTAAAAGAAACCGAAAAAAAAAAATAAGATTGAAGCCTAATATTCTCAAACAAACAACGAATTTGCGGAATTAAACAAGAACTAACCAAGATCGATGGAAAAATCTCTAGAAATTAGAGAGGCCTGATACCATGTTAGCGGACCAACTCAACCAAAAGCTTAAGCTGATGGTTGAGGCCTAGGAATATGTTTTATACTCTATCACGCCCCCTCACACGAGAGCCCGTTGGGCTAGAAGTGTGGATGCAGCATGGGCCCTCCTCATACCTTATGCTTAATATTCCACTTGAAAGTGGGGGGTGGATGAGATTCGAACCCGTGACCTTTGTGTCACGCTGGCTCTTGATACCATGTTAAAGTGGAGAGAATATTGGAGAAAACGGCTTAGCCTTCTGTATTATATTAATCACAAATATATACCAAAATACAATAGAATACCTAACTTGCCTAAAACTCCTAAACAAGATAAACTTTCCAAATATACAATATTAACAAATATGATAAACCAAACTCTAATAGTAGCGTTTAGATATAGTGGGTAGCGTTTGACAAATTTTTATTACTTTTTAAACAATATATATATGAATTATTATACAATTATTATTACAATCGCTACTTTTGCCAAACACTCAAACTATCAACCGTTACTTTGACAGCTAACCTCTACCCACTACTAATTGACAGTTACACGCTACCTTAACATCTACCCGCTAAAAGATACCCGCTACCGATACTTTTGCCAAACAGGACCTATATATGTGAATAGCGCAAAGTTAAAGTACAACATTAAGGGAGTACCGGACCGGACTACCAGAGTATTGATTATTGAAGTCACTCCACGTAAAAACTTAAAAAGTGCACTTTATTAGCATAATAAAAAATAGAAGTTGGTTTGTAAAAGGATTTTTAAAATTGAAAGCCGTAAAAAGGAAAAAAGAAAAAGCAAAAATGTGCACAAAAGCGGTTACAAATTGCATAAAATATTAGCATGAAAATATTGATTTGAGTTCCTCAATCATCTTCTTACTTCACGTTCTTCGTGCTTTATTGGTTCTCCCCAACCACATTTTTTTTAAAATAAAAGAACAAAAAAAGAGAAAAAGAGCATTTTTTTTCCAATGAGAAAGTGAGTTTTATAGGCTTTATTTAATTTCTTTCTTTTTCTCAGGTTCTTTTTTCCTTCTTTATTTACTTTAAACAACTTTCTCAACTGATTTGTGGGATTTTTACAAGACTTTGAAAAAAGTATCTTTTATGTTGTGTTTTTTTTTATCTGGGTCTATAAAAATATTTTTTTTTTAAGTTATGAAATTAAGTTAAAGAATTGAATTTTGAGTCAAAAAATGAGCAGAGAAAATATGTCAGTAGCAGTAGCAAATAAGGATTCAGCAATCAAATTATTTGGAAGAACAATTTCTTTGCCTGAAACACAGTTTTTAGAACACTCTGAATACAAGGTATTTTTCTTGACTACATCTTGGCTGCTTTCTGATTGTTTTTTTATACATAAATGTATGTATTATTTGATGAATTTATGTACAAGTATTTTTTTTCCTGGGTTTAAGTTAATGGGTTTTGTTACTGTAATTTTTTTAAAAGGGTTATTCTCTGCTAGATTTTTTATTTCACTAGTCATTTTATTTTTAGTGTATATATGCAATTTTGGTGATGTTCTTGTATTTAATAAATACTTATGAGTTGTAATTTATTATAGTGACATCTTCAGCATACAACTGGTTGTCCAATTTGCTCATTTGCATGAATGACAGAATGAGCAAACTAATTTTGTTCATTTGCACAAATGAGGATATCGGCTTTACTCCTATTTAACAAATTTGCTCATTTTGTACTAGTAAGAAAAACCAAGGGAAATGAGAAAATAAGATGAACAAAATTACTTTGCTCATTTGTGCAAATGAGCATTTGTGAGAAAAAAGTTTACATTGCAAGGTACAATCGGTTGTATGATGAAATTTGGTGTAAGTTTGGGTCAAATGAATATAAGATTTTCGTTGGGGAATTATTTTAGTATTTAAATGAGATGAACAAGGAAAGTGTGTTTTGAAATTGTTAATTTGGTGTTAAGTGGTCATGAAATCTCTATGTTTCAAAGAAAATTTGAAGTTTGCATAGCTCATCTACTGGTGAGCCTAAGAGTGCTCTTTTGCCGGTATTGCCACTCATTGGCTGTCTAAGCTTCATTTGGGTAAGGGGGAAGGTTGGGGTAGCGTAAAACTTTGTCACATCCGGTGGCATGAGTGAGATGAATAGATGATTATTGGGATGGTAGTCTTGATTTGTCTACGAGTGGTTTTTTTTTTTTTTTTTCAATGCACATTAGCAGTCTAATCTGTGATGGTCAGCTTCAAGAGTTACTGACATATAACCTCAGACCTGTTTGTTATACGCGAGTATCAGAGTATGTGTGACTGTCAGACTCAGATAATTTCTGTAAACTCTTCATGTTTTTGGATCTAAATTAATTGTTAAGTGTCCATAACTCCATACGAATATAGGATTTTCAAGGATTTGACTTGGGTACTTTAAGTTTGAGTAACATAGCCTATCATGAAGTTCAACATTCATTGAATTACCACTCACAAATGTTAGTTGCCTTGTTCACAACACACAAAAGCCAAAATAGGACACACACATTCACCCGGGTTCTTGTGATACCCTCAAGTTCTGTTTGTTCAGAGGATTGGCATTTCGATGATTCTGAATTGTAGTGCAAAGCTATCTGCTATATCATTATCGTAGTGCCTCTTCCATCACTCCTTACAAGTTCAGGGCTATATGTGTATAATTTAGAAACCTTGTATTTGGATGGTTGTATTGTAGTGAGACCATTGGTTGGGAAGACTACTATTTCAGCAAAATAAATGTAATTATCTTGCTATCAAGTACTCATAGCAACTCCCTTGCCGAATAGCTCTAATGAGGCTCACTCACAAAAATTGTCGGAGAGACATTTGACAACTTGTATACATGATCAATTATGGATTTACAATTGCTGTCTGCTGATAATGTGATATCATTTTGAATATTAGAATATTTCTGTCTGTTTCTGTAATAAAGTAGATGAATGAACCTGTATATATGTGATAAACTGATAATGTGATATGTTTTGGAGGAATATACTTGTTTTCATTATGAGATTATTCAACCTTAATTAGTGTATTTTCTCAGTTTTCATTTTTCTGAGTTGTAGGACAATGGATCCAACTTCATGGTGAAAGAAGAAACAGTGGAATTGCAAAGTGAGAACTCTATGCAGCATGAGGTTGTTTCAATGAGACAGTCCATTACTTCACAAGCAAATATGAAGCCGAGTGGTTACCAGGAAGACTCTGATGGTGCGGGAGAGCAAAAACAAATGAGAAGACCAGACAAAATCCTTCCATGTCCACGCTGTAACAGCTTAGATACTAAATTCTGCTACTTCAATAACTACAATGTCCATCAACCTAGACACTTCTGCAAAAGCTGTCAAAGGTATTGGACAGCTGGAGGTACTGTCAGAAATGTCCCTGTTGGTGCAGGGCGGCGAAGAAATAAGCATTTAGCTTCTCAATACCGTCAAGTAATTGCATCCTCTGATGGCGGAGACACATTAATGGTTGAGGTTGGGGACTCAGCCAATGAACTACGATCTTGCGAAGAATCTTCTAATTCCTGTACGGTCTCTAGTCCAAAAGAAATGTTCCTCAAATTCGGTCCCCAATTACCTCAATGTGACAGCTCCACACCAAGCATGTCGTCCAAGAGACAGAGTAATGGTTACTCTCGGATAGGAGGGATCAACAGTGATGTTCCTTCGCAACACCATTTGTATCATTACATTGTTCCTTCTCAGGTTACTACTTCAAGCCCTCATTCTAATTGTTCGGTTTCTTTGGCAGTTCCTGTATCTGCCACGCCTAATTTTTCTTATCAGATAGTTCCTACTGCGTATATGAACTACATCCCTGCTGTTTGGGTTGCTGGGTCGGAAAATTTATCATTACCTATGTCAAATGGGTGTGTTTCTCCTACTAGCGGTCATCTGCAAGTTCTAGGCAAGCATTATAGAGATATAAATTCATCACAAGATCGTAGACTTGAAGAGAGCTTTACTCCAAAAACACTAAAAATTCATGTAGATGATGCATGAAAAATTTTCATTCTGCAAGTATTTGGCGATCAAGATTTGAAAGAAGGGGCATGTACAGGGAGTTTGTCAATCTAATAGAAGTGATGGCTGTTCAATGGCTGCAATTTTACATGTCCGAAATCTTGTGACTGCGCAGCGCAAAAGTGGTCATTAGAGAGACTCAAGCAGGAAATTTGGTGGAATGCATCATGCTTCCATTCAACTTCTCCTGTTACCATAGTGATGCAGAAAAGTTTTCGTGTCGATGTGACAGAAATCGCATAAATCTGACTAGGAAGATGCAGTACTTGAAGAAACAGACATACAGCTGAGATGTCAGTTGTCAGATTATCTGTTTTGTCCTACAAGTTGGGTGGTTAAATCAATGACATGTAGTTATCATCCAAAGCAAGGTCTTGTGTGTATTTTCAAAATCTGCCTTTTCATAGGTAAAGTAAAAAAAATGTTCTAAAAATGTTGAGATGTAGTAGTAGTTTTTCAGTTACAAACTAGCTACTTTTCAGGCAACTTGACAAAAATGATAGCTAAATGATAAAGATTGTTTCTTTTTGCTCCTTGGTTGAATGAAAGCTAAGGACTCTTGCTGTTTAATTTGATGACATGTACTCCATTGTTCTTTGATATGTTTGCAGCGAACTAGTAAATGAAGGTAGCGAATACTCTGTCCATTTTAATCTAGTCATCTTAAACAATTTTTGGACTGACACTAACTTGGGTACTTCAAAGAGCTCGAAACAGTAAAGTGTATATTGGATGTACTGATCTAAACTACAGCGCGTGACATTTCATTCCTTGAAATAAACCAACTACTTAAATAAGATACACAAAAGCAATGAAAAAAAACACTAATTTGGTATTGTACAATTAGTATATTAGAGATGCATTGCAATTAATTATGATCACACATAACCAAACTTGCTTGCTGAAGTTGGTTTAGGATTCACCTTGTAACCTTGAGGTCATTTGGTCTGATCAAGGTCATTTTCCTTGCTAAAGAAAACCTTCAGAATAACATAAGATACCCTGTGTAAAATATAGCGCATTTTTTTTATTGTTATCTTTCACTATGATCCTGTATCAGATTAGTGGTATATATTGAAGATGCTGTAAATAAATTTACTGAGCCATCATACTCAAATTTGAAAGACGTCCGTGTTTCAATCTATTTCCTTTACTTATGTTTGGACGTACCTGGATACAGAATAGTGAAAGGGAAAGAAATAATGTGTAGGCAACTAGGCATTCTTTCTTTCTTTCATTTTTCTCCCCATTTCGTTAATCTACCCTTCTACTAGCAGAATGATTTGGAATGTCTTGATCTCTAATCTCTATCGAGTTTATGTTTAGGCTTGTTTTTAGGGCCTTTTTCGTTTTTGTATTGGGATTTGGGAGTACTATATAAACTCAATTTTAGTCTATCAATATGTAGCCCTACATGTGGATGTTGCTAACTTACACTTGTGAACCACGTATATTAATGTGTTATTATTGGTTGTTGTTTGTTACTCGTAATATTTTTGCATCTGTTATATCATGTAATATTATTTGAGCATATTCTTAGTGAGCTTATTATCTTATAGAGAAGGTTTTTACAACCAAGTATCAATTTCGTAATTTTGAATGATTGAATTACTAATATGACGATTGTTGAGGAAGTCATATTGAAAATTATACGGTACATTTGTTCTACTAAGTATGCCTAGTAAATCATTAAGAAGGTTATTATGTATTGAATTGAAATGCCTAGGAATTTTTCCTAGGGTATATATGTATCATACAAATCCAACATACTAAACATTTTTAATCATTTTGAACTACCATTTTGAACTCTACAATTTCTTCTTATTTCCCCTTCATTACCCTCAAGAACTTGCAAACTCCCTAGCTTGACAATTACCTTTGTAAAATGTCGTCGAAACAACCCATTATTTGCAGCCAACTTTGCTACCAACACAGAACTTGCTTTGTCCTCTGCAATCTCCTGGTCAATCTGTAGCACACCTCTCCTGCTCATAATCTGCTTGTAGTACATGTTATCGAACACAAACGACGTGTTTTGGTCTAAAAATGCAGTACGATCCTCACTCTTCAATCCACATATCTTCTTAAGCTTATTGAGCATTTCTCGGTCTATTCTAGGATCTTCTGCACCACTTCCTCGAAAGTTCGATATCCTGTCCTGAAAGAAACTGCAATGAGCAGTTCCAACAGTGTGAGCTCCCAAGAGTATGACCATCTCATTGAGGGTTAATCCATGAGCTTTAAAGGCTTGTCGAGCTTCTGTGACAGTGGATGATGGACCGGGCAGGTTCACCTCATTAGACCTTGAAATGAGCCCGTCTCTTCGGCCTGTTGGTACGTCATACTTCGGGCCTCCTGCTAGGCCTACAGCATCTCGGGTTGCTAATGCTATGATGTCTGCACATGAGACGGTTTGAGGACAATTATCTTCTAGGATAGCCTTGATTTTGTCTACGAGTTCGTATCCTCGGACACCAAAGTTAGCCCCTGCTGCTTTCTCTGCTTGGTTGTTGTGGGTTGAGTCTATGAGTAGAGAAGCATCACACCCCTGCTTAAAGAATGGAATTATGAGTACTCTATCGATCGATTTCTTTTTAGATGCATTACTTTGACTTTTACATCTTTAATACAAGTACATTAACATGATTTTTGCATTTTTGCATAATATGCAACAACGGGGAATTATTTGTGAGACATAAAATAATCCTTTGTTGCAAATAATGAGAAACGGAGGTAGTAATACTTTAAAATTTTAAATACATGCAAGTATGTTACATAGTTTTGAAATATCAATAATTGATAAATTTAAGTAATATACTTCGTATGGTTTAAGAACGGTCAAATTTAATTTATGTGTAAAAAGACTCGTGATCAAAACATGCTATATATTCAAATAGTGCAATTAAAATAATACAGCCGGATATTTAAATTTGATCATCATGCATGGTTTACTATTTTATGCACAAGATAAATTATTACGTACAGAAATGAATCTAGGATTAATAATTTCTACGTATTTTGTAAACAATAAGTTGGCACATTCAAACAAGTATTTCCTGATTTAGATAAAATTGTTTTCTTTTGGGGCCTATGATTTTAAGCAAAGATTTTCATCGAGTTGGTTAAGATATCACATTATCAAAGAGAGGATTGGAATAATATAGGATTGAATATAAACTTACCAAAAGTAGATCTTTTGTTATAAATGTGACATTTTTCTTAATAATATATATGTGACATATAAAGATGGTAGACGTTGGTTTACATTTGTGAATTGTGATTGGAGTAGATTTAAGCATATCAAGTCTAATACGTAGTATAATGCAAAGACTGTAAATCACAGAAGGCAGTTAAAGGGGTTTGTTTGATTAATATTAATTTCCAACATTGCTAATGAAATAGAAAGGTGGAAGATGTTAACTTCAATTTCTGACAAGAGTATGTATATGTAAGCATACCAAACCTAACAAAGTATTGAAGATAAAATATTTCCTTATTACCTTTACTCCGAGGAAGTTCCAGTTAATCAATTTGATAAACAAAATTTGTTTATCAAATGGCAAAATGGTAAATAAAACAACATAAATGCACAGTCATCATGGCATTTTCGTAAATATATCAACAACAGTGGAACCCATATTTAACAAAATGTTGTTGATTTATTTACAATTGTGCCATTTGATAAACAAATTTTGTTTATCAAATTGATAAACTTGAATTTTCCCCTTTACTCCCACTCTTAAAGCATCCATCGACACCATCGTTACTCTATATAGCATGCAGAGTTAATACTCTATTTATCCCTTATTTTTTACACCATTTAACTTATAAAGGTCTCACAAAATATAAGTAGGGCATCGTGCAAATGAAAAAGGACTGAGGGAGTTGAGGAGAAAAATAGGCTTTTTTTTACAGCGTGAGCCATGCAATTCACCGATTTTTTACAATTTGGAAAGACATTTAAGCTGTTGTCAACAAACAAAAAAAAAAATAAAAAAAAATAAAAAAAAAAAAGAAAGAAAGAAAGACAGACATTTAACAAAAATAATAACATATCAAAGTTTAGGCTTTTTTAATCTCATGCTAAAAATTAGGGGAAAATAATAATTTATTTATACTAATAGTCAAATAGACATCCCTTCCCAAACCAAATTATATTTCATTATGGTGTGACAAGTAATATAATCATTACAAATGATTGTATAATCAAACAAATTTAGGATAAGACGTTAAAAAAAATCGTTAGAAGTTATAACATGGATCATTGACATTGCTAGAGAATAAATGATTTGAACACCATTATTAAATATATTAAAAAGCATGGAGGGCTGAAAAAGACGAAGATAATTAAACTTGTTACCCTTATGAAACAATCATGGTAATGCATACGAAGTAAGGCTGAAGCAACAGACTTATCTTCAACAAAACGACGTTCGACAATATCGCGAATGATTGATTCAGAAGAAGGGCAAGAGTTTGTATAGAAACCAACTCGAAGAGAAACTAGAGTAAGAGGACAAGTGATGCAAAGGTAGACCAAAGAGGCTTTCATAAAGTTGTAGTTTCTCGCCATGGTTCTTTGGGTTAATATGCTTTCAAAAAGTTGTATAAAGGTTTTGTAGTTGTTGAATTCATAAGTTAATTGGTAGTGGAAGATCAAATAATGGGTATATATAATCAAATAAAAATAAAGGTTTTGATTTGTTTTTCTTTTTTTTTTTTTTTTTTTGGGTGAAGATAAAAAGTTAGGAAGATATGGACGTATAGTTTATGGATCACAAGAAATTGAAATAGGTGCCTTTGTCACTATTCACATTTCCATTCATTATCTCACATTCAATTAATAAAGACATATAATTTTACCATTTTATATATTAAAATTGAGATGGTAAAGAAGTTACTTTAATTCTCATTTCATTTTAAGTTGACGTGTTTTGACGTTTTTATTCACGATTCTTCTTTGACCTGAGTAGATTTGTAATTTATAATTTTAATTAAACATAATTATATGGGATCTTGTAAGAATCTTCTTAATTTATAGTTTAATTTTATGATACTAATTTCTTATAATTTTTATACAACTAATATATAATTAGAGATATTAATTTTAAAACTAATAATGCAATGAAAAATGTTATACAAAAAAATGTCAACTAAAAAAGGACATAAAATTTAAGAAAAATCTTTTGACTATGAATCTATGATGGACATATATTGTTTTCAAGGCTTCTGATCTTAAAGAAAGACAACAGTACATTCCTAAGAATTGTTTAATTAAAAATGAAGAAATTTCCAGTGATGTGTTAGTTGTGGCAATTTGGAACCATTGACTTGAAATCAATACTTGGCATAACGTTGTACTCCTAGCTAGTATTGGTTGACTCGTTTCATGAGGTTTACACACCACGCATGATCATACGTTTGATTAATAGTAACCCTAAAGTGATTTTTGTGGGTTTTGGTGTTTAAAGCTAAGCGTGGGATTATGTGTGGTTTTGGAAGTTTAGTGGTGGCCTATGGGCGTGGGGGTGGTAGGAAGAAGAGGGAGGGGAGGTGTTTTAGAGCGGGTGGGGTGAGGTAGGTATTCTAGGGTGGTGATGGTGAGGGCAGTAGCATTATATTGGTGGTAGTGTGTGGTTGTTGAGGAGAGGAGAGAGATTTAGGAAACAAGCAAAGAAAAAAAAATACTCGTAAAATAGGCCAGGTTGTAGGTCACAAGGACCGTCAAAAGAAAATGGGGGGTTAAAGGTAAGATCGATTGTTTTGAAATAAATTGAAGTAAGGTGAAATTGTTGATGAAAAAGGAGAAATGTTGAGATTATTTATTTCCATTTTTCCTACAGAATATTGGTTCACTAAATATAATAGGATCCCACTTTGTGGAGTTGTATATATATATGATAAAAAATAAATAAAAAAATTGTCATAAAAGAAATTAAGTAAAAATGAATAGAATTTAATTTGGAATATCAAATGAAAACCAGAAGTGAGTAGTATTTAGGAAAACAAAATATTTGTTAGATTATATGTTTAAAATTAAATACACTTACTACCCTTCATTTTTTTTCAAATGCATCGCTTGTATTTACGCGGAATTTTAGCAAAGTTATTTGCTCTAATATTCTATTGTGCAAGTGGAGCAAGTGAATGATTAGTTTATTTCAATAAAAGTATAATGTGGACCGTGCAAGAGATAGTATGTGAGAGTGAGAATATTTTATTTATTCATTTTATTTGAAACATTTATTTTTTTATTTATTTATTCATTTAAGTAGGGACTGCAAAAGAGAGATAAATGATAAAATATTTTGATTGGGGTTTTAGGGAAGAAAGAAAAATAATAAAATATATTACATACAATTATCAAATTTAGAAGTGATACATTTAAAAATAACATCCAAATAAGGCATGCATGCATTTGGAAAAAAATGAGAGAAGCGATAGTAAAGATCTTGCTAATGAACGCCCTCGGGGCGTTAGATAAACGCTTAAAATATTTACTAAAGTGGTATTGATTTGAAAATGCATGCCAAAATCACGCGTCGTTTAATTTTCATTTTAATTTAATAATTCTTTTTAGTCATCTTATCTAACGCCCCGGAATTACGTTACCTTTTGCCAGCCATACTAAAAAAATTATTTGTTTACTTCAAAAAGTATTACATCCCTAGCTACCTTTTAAAAAGTTTTATATAACTTTTATGAATAGTGTTTGAACAATTATACACTCTAAAAAAATTTATTTACTTATCTGCCCTCATTAATGTTAATTGCCTGTTTTTGTAAATTTTCAATTGTGCAGACATTTAAACCTCTAAGAATATCATATTTTTCCTCATTAATGTTACTAACAATTAAATTTGTGACATTCCCCTAAAAAAAAAATTGTGACATAAGGTCAAACCAATTAACCTAAATTAAAGAACTCCCGAAACATGGGTAAATATGTCGTGCGTAGAGCAGTCAAAAATTGACCTGACCCGAGAACCCAACATGAACAGACACTGATCTAAACCTGACTTGTACCCGAATAATGGGGTGAAACTACTGACCTTTAACCCGACCTGAACCCAACCTGATGCTAACTGATAACCGATTTGATCCAATTTTTTATGACCTGAACTCAAACCTGCACCCATCCTGATAGTAACCACCAACTTATTTAATCCGACCTGACAACAATTCGAACCCGAGTACCCGACCCAACTAGAACTTGAAAATGGTTATAACTCAACACAACCTGTTAAATAACCCGAGTCATGGAAGGTTTAATAAATTTTATATAGCTTTTGTTCAACTAGCATATTGGTACAATTTTGTAAACCCCTAATCCTTAACAACATATTGGTACAATTTATTCAGCTTATATACCTTTTGTTCTCTATTACCTCGTATATATAGGTTTAATAAAATCTTGATAATGTTTGATCAAATTATGTAGGGCGTTATTATATAGATTCAACTTGACCATATCGATATTTATTCGAATTGAACTTGAAAAAATCAAGAATGATTCAACTTTATGATTACCCGATCAAATATTATCTGACCCAAGCCTAACCCGAACCCGAATATACCATCTATTTACCCGCCTAAACCCGATTCAACAAAACCCGAACATGAAATTGAACCTAATTTGAATTTGACTCGAATCGAACCTGACCTATACCCGAAAGGGTGAATGACCCGGAATAACTTGAAGCGAAATTGACCTGGCCGGAACCTAAACCTAATTTAAGGCTAGATTGACCCGACATAACTTAATCTTGATTTGATTTGAGACCTAATTTGACATGATCCAAACTTGAGTTGAATATTCAAATTGACAGCTGTAGTCGTGCGCATTTTGCACTCTGTCAAAATTGTGGGCCACGCCCCTATATAGTACTCCCTCTGTTTCAAAATGATGTTCCTGTTTCGTAAATCGATGCAAATTTTTACCCAACTTTGACCGAAAATATCTTTAATCTCACACTAGAAAAAATTATAAAAGTTAGATATTAATAAGCTACTCATCAAGATGAATCAAACTAGATCCCACATATTTTTATTCTTATAGAATAAGAGAAAATTAGAAGATTCTCTCTTTCTTAAAAAAGTCAAAGATTCAAAACAAGAACATCATTGTGGAACGGAGGGATTATGTCTCCTTTAGGCCTTTAAAATCTTGCTCTGTTGGTTTGTTGTGAATTATTGAGTCCAAAATGATTTTGAATGTGTACTTCATACTAAGAAAAGTTTTTTTTTAGGAAACTTCCGTACTAAGAAGTTTTTAATAATGTGTGTGTTGTACTTGTGCAATCAAGTAAAATGTTCATTTATTCAAGAGGGTGTTCGTTTAGAGGGGTAGAAGAGGGGGAGGGATTTGAGAAGTCTTTTGTTTGTTTAGAGGGATGGGGATTAGAAGGAGGGTTAGGAGGGCGATAAAATATGAAGTTATCCCTCCAAATTAACAAAACGTTTTGTGTGAGACAGGACTCACGTGAGACCGGACACCTTAATCAAAAAGGTGTGGGCCTGATAAACCCGACCAAAGCCCGCGTGCCATTTTATAAGATGTCTGAATTTTTTCATTTTCATCATTTTCCTAAAATTTCGAGCGTCGTCATTCACTTAAAATTTCGAACGCTTTCATTTCATCAAATTTCAACGACTTCATTTCCTCAAATTTTAGAGCATTCAAATCTTCAAATTTCAAACAATTCAAATCAAAAAAATGGAGAAATCAAACAACATAATTATGATTGAAGGAGAATCTGATTCACCAATAGAATCAATTTGTAGCTCAATTACAGCTGAAAAAGGTACAATTTAGTTCATAATATCAGATTGTATTTAATTTCAAATCATATTTGATTAAATGTCATAGTGAATTTGTAACATGAATTTCAACTGATAATTTGCATGCAAGGCAAATTGAATTTCAGATCGTATTTTATTTCGATTTAATATTAGATCGTATTTAAATTCGAGTTAATTTCGACTTATTATTTGCAATCAACGCTAATCTAATTTCAGATCATAGTTAATTTCGATTTATAATTTGAAATCAAGGCTAATTTATATTCCAATAGCATTTAATTTTGACTAATAATTTGCAATCAAGGCTAATTTATTTTTCGATCGTATTTAATTTTGAATTATAATTTGCATGCAAAGCTATTTTAATTTGAATTGTATATATAAGATGTCACAGAAAATTAATTTAAATTTGAATCCATTTTTTTTGATAATTTTAGAGTGAAATTCAAATATACTAATACTAATGATGAATGCGGCAGATAATGTAATTATAGAGGACAACATCAATGAAGAAAGAGATGATGAAGAAAGAGATGAAGATGCTGCAAATATAATAGGTATATTGATAATTAAATGCTCTGTAAAATTATTATATACTGATAATTAAATGCTTTGTAATTTAATGATGTAATTGTAGAAAATTTATTTAATATAGTCTAATTTCTGATAGAAACAATATATTTCCCGACTAATAGAACCTATTTCCTAAGAAAAATAATATGGTATCTTCTGAAAATTATCTAATTCCTGACAATTTCAATGTATTTCTGATTGGATAAAAAAATCTAATTCATGTATGCTATAATATAACTGACTATTATTATCTTAAAACTGACTATCATTATCTATTTCATGACTAATATTATCTATTTCCTTTTCAACTCCTATATAATTCCTGACTATTATTAACTGTTTCCTGACTAATATTATCCTAAACCTGACTGAGATGATTTAATTCCTGACTAATATATTGTAATTCCTGATCTAAACAATATTATTCCTGACAGAAACAATATAGTCTAATTTCTGACAGAAACAATATATTTCTAGACTAATAGAACCTATTTCCTAAGAAACATAATATGGTATTTTGTGAAAATAATCTAATTCCTGACAATTTCAATGTATTTCTGTCTGGATAAAAAAATCTAATTTCTGTATGTTATAATAAAACTGACTATTATTATCTTAAAACTGACTATCATTATCTATTTCCTGACTAATATTATCTATTTCCTTTTTAACTCCTATATAATTCCTGACTATTATTATCTGTTTCCTGACTACTATATTGTAATTCCATATCTAAATAATCTAATTCCTGACTGAGATAATTTATTTCCTGACTAATATATTGTAGTTCATGGTGTAAATAATCTAATTCCTGACTAAGACATGCTAATTCCTGAGTATTATAAATTTAAAAAATATTTAATACTGTCTATAGTATTGTAATTCCTAATAAATATAAAGTATGATATGATTTAAATTTACTTTTGTTGCAGATTATTACAAATATGACAAGGGTGAAAACATAAGTAGATGTCTAGCAGGTTATACAGAATCAGACTACAATGATGGATTTTTTTTTTACACAAAGCTCATTCAAGATCTGTTGGTTTCAGCGTCAGGAAATCAATAAAGAGAAGAGATACCAATGATAAATTGTATGAGTTTTATTTTGGATGCTCTAAGGAAGGACATACATACGAAGGGTAAAATGAAGATAGCAGGTGAACAAAATTCAGTGGAAATACCCATATTGGGTAAAACTGATGAAAAAAAGAGAAAAGAAAGGGAGGTAAACGAGACAAGAACTGGATGCAAAGCTCATATTCGTTTCAAGAAAAACAAAGAAGGAAATTTTGTTGCTCTTACACATGAGTTGGAACATAATCATGAATTGGTAATAGCAGTTCAACGACATCATCTAAGATCAGAAAGGAAAATATCAACTCCAATGGGTGAACTAATTGAGAGCATGGTTGAAAGTGGTATTAAACTAATGCATGCTTACAATTATATAAGCAATGAAGCTGGAGGAGAAGAATGTGTAAGTCATACTAAGAGAGACCACCTTAACTATGTATCAAGGGTGAAAATGAGTATGGTTGAAGGTGGAGACATGCCGAATGTATTAGATACCCTTCAAGAAAGAGCAGATAATGATCCTTCATTCTTTTATAGACTGAAATTTGGAGAAGAAAATAATGTGGTGAGCTATTTTTGGCGTGACTCTCAAATGCTTGAAGATATCAAAGCCTATGGTGATGTTTTAATCTTCGATACAACATACAGAACAAACAAATATGGGTTGATATGTGCACCATTTGTTGGTATAAATAATAACTGGAGAACAACAATGTTTGGATGTGCATTCATAACTAATGAAAAGACTAAAACATTTGTTTGGCTTCTTTCAATTTTCAAAAAGTCAATGTGTGGAATAGAATCAAAATCAATCTTCACTAATCAGGATCTTGCAATGAGTACCGCCATACCAGAGGTAAGCATTTTTGTCTTCATAATATATGGTTTCCTGATTAAAATATTTTAATAACTGATAAAAATAGATCAATACCTGACATAAATTATCTAATTCCTGACATATATCTTACACCTGTTTTGACTTCTAAGAACTATTTAATTCCTGACTAATAATATATGTTTTAGCATCATAATATATGTATTCTATAATTTAATGCAACCTAATTCCTGACTAAAATAATATTATTCATGAGAAAAAAAATGCAATGACTGACTAAGATATATTAATGACTTCAAATTATTTAATCCTAATTAACAGAATCTTATTCATGATAGCAACATCCTTAATCCTGACATAAGTATTCTAATACCTGCACGAAATTATCTCATTACTAATTAAAAATGTATTTGATTTCATTTTAAGTCAATTTCTGACCAAAATGTTATAATTCCTGAGTAAAATATTCTTATTCCTTTTTAATTTATCTAATTTCTGACTTGAACATTTATTCCTGATTGAGATAATATATCTTACTTCTGAAAAAAATAAATAGCTACATGACAAATTAAATCAAATTCGTGACTAAAGTAATATAATTCCTGACGAAAAATTATTCAAGCCTGACTATCATAATTAATTCATGAAAAATAAAACCAATACCTGAATAAAAAACAAAACAAAAGTTTTTGATAATCACATCAGCAAATAAAGAAACATAATGTATTAGTAAATTTTAATTATTACATATCATTTTATCCATATATTTTAATGATATTGATTGAGCTTAAAACTTAACAGAAAAAAAAAGAAAAAGAAAAAACCCTAGAATCTTAATCTTCTTCTTGTTCTTCTTGAAATTTTTAACTTGTTTTTTCTTTTGATCTTCTTTTTGTTCTTTCTCTTCCTTCTTTTGTTGATCTTCTTCTTTCTGTTTTTTGTTGTGTGCTTCCTGGCATTTCTCTTATACTCTCTTTCTCTTCCTCAGTTCTTCGATTTCATTCTTTTCCACTTTTTCATAGAGCTTCATCAGTCCATCCTTCACTCTATCTCTCCTTTTCAACATATCATTTAAATTTTTTTTTCAAGTTATCAATTACATTTTTTTCTGGATTGTTTGATGAAGTAGAAGACTGAGAATTGTTTTGCATATTTGAGCAATACAGAAAAAAAGAGCTTATTTTAGGAGAGAGAATATACCAAGAACAAAACCATACAAAATGTGTGAGAAAATAATGGTTTTATAGACAAATAAAAAATATTAAAAAAATACTTTTTAAATATATTTCTATTTCTTATTATTACATTTTTTTTGTCCTTATCCAAAATTCAAAGTAAATATCTTGATTCTAAATATCTTTACCCAAAACACTGAGTATTCATAGTCACGCTTAGTGAACTATAAGACTATTTAATTCCTGACCAAAATATTTTTATACCTGACATAAATTATCTAATATCTGACTAAAATATGCTAATTTTTTACTTTAATATTGTTATGCCTGACAAAAATATACTAATACCTTACATAATTTATCTAATATCAGACCAAAATATGCTAATTCCTGACTAATAAAACCTAAATCCTGATTATAATAATCATATTTCAAGACATCTTATGATCTGCATTTCTTCTTGTTTGTGGGAGATGAGTTATTCCAAGACATCTTCTAACCTGCAATAACAATAAAAGATGTTAGTTTATGCAACAACATCCAACAAACCACGAATTATACTACCTCCGTTAATGGTTATCTGCAACTTTGAGGTATTATTTGTGAGATATAAAAAATTTCAAAGTTGCAGATAACCAGTAACGGAGGTAGTACACATCTTACTCATGCAGACCTATTCACTGTGGTGGTTGGCCACCATAATGAGGATAGCCTGGGGGTGGCCAAGTCCGATTTTGCTTCATCCTGTACTCAATGATACAGTCAGCCAAAAAACCAGGGTCATCTGTGCTCCCCACATGTATGTTGTATATGTTTTGATTAGGTAACCTCCTAATCATCTTGAATACATCACCATCATCCTCTAAGGTCCTATACTTTCACTTATAAATATACTGAAATACGAGGTACAAGAGGTCAATTGATCCTTCTACTGGATCATCCATATCACGAAGTTGATCTTCAAATGCTATTGTTGTATCTTGCAAGTTATTTTTGCCAATCTCATATTCAATGTCAATAACAACACTTAAATACTTAAATATGAGAATCACCTTATTCTCCTCCATTTATGCGATAACAATTCCAACAACAAATAAACAACAAAAGCTTAAAACTAGTTCCAATCAATTCTAACAATCCCAAGAATTAGTAGCTACAAATTCACAAAAATTATTTTAAATTCAAGCACACACTATAACAGAAACCCAATTCAACACTAGTAAATAACCTAATACCCTACATAAATTAAGCACCCAAATTCCCCCAATTAAATTGAGACAAGAACCCTAATTTTTATAGAAAAAGAGGTTACCTGAAGCAAAAAGATTTTTTGTCGCAGTTAGGGTTGCTTCTGCAGTTACAATTGAGCTCTAATTTGTGGAATTTGTGATGAAATTGAAGGTGGGATGGCAAATTGTGTTAGTGGCAATGATTTATAGGAAAAATCGGGGAGGGAAAACTATTAAATTAGAAGGCAAAAACCAGCCGTTTTTTAGCCGTTGACTGGGGGTCACATGACAGAATTCCAATGGAAAATTAATTTGGGTGGTAATCTGAGTAATATCTGACTAAAATATGTTAATTTCTGACTCTTATATTGTTATGCCTGACAAAAATATACCAATATCTTACATACTTTATCTAATACCAGACTAAAGTAATCTAATTCCCGACTAAAGTAATCTGATTCCTGATTATAATAATCATATTTAATTTCTAACTGAAAAATATAAAATCCTTGCTAAAGTAATTTAATTCTTTATGCAGGTTTGCCCAAATTAAAGACATAGACTATGTCTATGGCATTTGCAAAAGAATTTTGTGTCACACTTTGGAACTCTAGAAACCAATCTTGAATTCAAAAATATGTTTCACAAATGCTTAAGTGGCTGTGATTCAGAATCTGAATTTGAAGATTGCTGGCACGAGATGGTTGAAAAACATGGATTAGGAAAAAAAAAAAAAAAGGAATGGTTTGACAGGTTATTCAGTCTACGAGATAAATGGTGCACAGCATTGAGCAAGGATATTTTCTCAGCTGGAATTCTTTCAT
Organism: Chenopodium album; assembly: GCF_948465745.1. NCBI lineage: Eukaryota > Viridiplantae > Streptophyta > Magnoliopsida > Caryophyllales > Amaranthaceae > Chenopodium > Chenopodium album. The sequence continues at coordinate 14,367,723 of NC_137853.1, read as the reverse complement.
CTCAAAGAGTAGAAGTAACAAACAGAGCAGTTTCATTTAAGGCCAACAGAAACACTAAGCTTTTGGAGTTCTTTTACATATTTGAAGCTACTGTGAAAAGATGGAGAAGCACTAAAAAGAGTGACAACTTCAGATGTACTACTGAGAAACCAAGAACAACAACACAAATATTAAAACATGTAGCTGAAGTTTATACTCTAAACTTATACAAGGATTTTAAGTTGGAATTTGATACAAGTCTAGGAGCATATGCAAGAGTAAAGGCCACTTCAATGCAATATGTCAAATTCTTTGATGTTTCTCTTGATGAAGATTATAAGCACACCTATCAAGTCATATATTACACTCAAAACCATGAGTTTATGTGTTCTTGTATGTGCTTCACAGAGACTGGATTGCTCTACTTTTACATCCTCAAGATAATGCAAATGTACAGCATACATGCTATACCAGAGAGATACATTCTGGAACGTTGGACTAAGCTTGCTAAATCAAGGATATCGGATGAGAATGAATCAGGTACGTACATACTTTGTTATTTTAAAATTTATTACTTGTTTATTTACTATAAAATAAAAATATCATTATTCCTGATCCAAATATTTTAATTCCTGAAAAAAATAATTTCCTAACATAAAATTGTAACACCTGACTTAAAGAATATAATACCTTGCCATGATAATATTATTCCTGATCAAAATAATTTAATTCCTGACCTAAATAATGTAATACCTAACCTAAAGAATATAATACATGAAGAAGATAATCTTATTCCTGATATATTCAATCTAATTTCTGATTGAAACAATTTTATTCCTGATATATTCAATCTAATTCCTGATATATTCGATTTAATTCCTGATCAACATATTTTAATACCTAACATACATAATTTAATTCCTGACAAAACAAAACTAATAAATGACAAAAATAATCTAATTCCCGACGATGATGAACAATCAAATTTCTAATAAAATAAATTTTATTCATAGCAAAATATATCTAATTTCTGACTAAAATCAACTACTGACTAAATTTATTTCTGAAAAACATAATTTAATATTTGATACAAATATTATTATTTCTGATATAAAATCATATTTATTACAAACATAATCTTAATAAAAAAAAAAAAACTTATACATTAGTACCATTTTCTGCTTCAGTAGGAAGCCTTTCAGTACCATCAGCATTAAAAACTCTAATGTAAATGGAATCATGATCATGGTAAATATCAAGTCTGTCTCCAGGAACAATGTTGTTAGTTGTTATGAAGTTTTCCCATGCACGATCAATCAAAATACCACCACATCCTCCTGTATCTTGTGGTACGCTTACCACTCTTACTTTCCAAAATCTGCGTTGTTTGCCATTATTCTCACAGTAGACTCTAACAGGATTACTAAATCTTAAAAGAAAGGTTCTCCATTCTCCAGGAAGAGGCTGAAATAAAATAAAAAAGAATGAAATCATTAAATTTTTACTAAAACACAAAACAAACAAAAACACAAAACAAATGTATAAATTTGAAACTTAATGTATAATGTATTTACCATACTGAGCCGATGAATTGGTCTGACATTAACAGAACATTTTTCCTTATTTGCGTAGATATCAGCCATTTTTTTTAATATGTATTAGAAGAAGAAAAATATAAGTTAATGATACAAGACTCCACCTTTTATAGAAACTGTTTCGGGATTTTTTGTGATTTCCTCGGATACTGGTCACGCTCTGCTGACAATGAGACTTGGACACCTGCAAAACAACGAATATTTCGGTGATCGGAATATTCGCCTCCGACGATCAAGTTAGTGATCGGAAACCGGAAAAGGCTAGAGAGAAAGTAGAGAGAAGTTGGAGCTTTTAGTGCTCTATATTTATGTTATGTCACCATCCACCCCTCCCATCATAAATGATTGGGGTATTTACAGGGGTGGGAACATGTGCCCCTCTAGGGTTTATGCCCTAGACTTTCGTGACATGATTGGCTGCGCAATCAGAGGTCGCCACGTGCCATGGGGGGCGACGTTTTACGGCTTTCAAGGGTTTCTCGGAATTTGGGCCTGAGGTCATCAGGGCCTTTTTTCTCTTTCTGATGTTGTATTTGGGTATTTAAAGATGGTTGACATGTGTCACCCTGTCAGGTGTACACGTGTCACACTCTCATAGGGCCACGTGTCGCCTTCTTACTGGGCCACGTGTCACTATGAGATTGGGCCACGTACTTGGGGTATTTTTACCCTAAACATTTGCCCCTCAGAGGGGGTGGCTCGTACACTTACTGGCCGCCTCCTCTGATCTTGCATTCTGGACATCCTGGTACTCTGGGTTGGGTTTACCTCCCATCTGCCCTGGACGTCCATATACTTTTGATTCAAGGCTCTTTTTGCTACCCGGACGTCCATATATTTCGTTCTGGACGCCCTCGTAGTCTGGAGTGAGCTTGTCTTCTTGCTCATTTGGACGTCCATACTTTGTACTGGACGTTCTCGTACTCTGAGAGAGGCTTAACCTCTAGGTTCATTTGGACGTCCATATACTTTGGGAGGAGTTTATCTCCTAACCCATCGGGACGTCCACAAAAGTGGGGCTGGACGTCCTGATGCTCTGGGAGGAGCTTATCTCCTAACTACCCAGAGCGGCCACAACAATGGGGTTGGATGTTCTGATACTCTAGGAGGAGCTTATCTCCTAACTACCCAGAGCGGCCACAGCAATGGGGCTAGACGTCCTGATGCTCTGGGAGGAGGTTATCTCCAAACTACCCAGAGCGGCCACATCAATGGGGCTGGACGTTCTGATGCTCTGGGAGGAGCTTATCTCCTAACTACCCAGAGCGGCCACAACAATGGGGCTGGACGTCCTGATGCTCTGGGAGGAGCTTATCTCCTAACTACCCAGAGCGGCCACAGCAATGGGGCTGGACGTTCTGATACTCTGGGAGGAGCTTATCTCCTAACTACCCCGAGCGGCCACATATTTTTTGAGATAGATTGGGCTTCCATGATTTCAGACGTACTCTCTGGCTCGTTAATCATGCTGCGTACGTCTGAATTTTTCCTTTTGGACTAAACATCTGAGAACTGGGCGGATGCATTTTTCTCTTAGATATTCTCAAGTTTTGGAGACTAAGTGTTGAAGGTGTAAAACTCTTGAATTTGTGACTTAACCCATTTCAACTCACTTTGACGTGCCGCCGTCAATTGTCCGTCTGATTTTTCCACAAGTTAACAGAACCCTAACGTCGTTCTGTCCCTTTCTTCGAGTAATTTCTCAAGAAATGACCGTTTGAATGTTTAGGCGGGAAAGATGGTTTTACCATTTTGCCCCCATGAGTTCATTATATAAATATGGGAGGTGAATTCTCATTTTCACACTTTACCCAATTGTGAATTCTAGAGAGAAGTCAGAGCGTTCTAGTGAGAGAAAGTAATTTTTTCCTTAATCTTCAAGGGCGCCGCCGTGAGTTTGAGTTTTCCGGGCATTTTTTGAGTTTTCCGGTCAATCTTCAAGAACTTCACCACCACCTTCAAAGTATTCAGAACGTACATAGGTAGGCCGTCTACATTTTCTCTTTTACTTTTACTTGTTTTTCTTTCTTTTACTTCAATTCTGGATCCATACTCGGCTTCGTCCGACTCTCCTCATGAGGCCGGCCGTTCGCGTGGGACTGAGGAGTCTAGAGTGGACGGAGAAGAGTTGTCTCCTCCTTGGAGTGAGTTTATGTCTAGTGCGTACATACTCACCCCCACTTATTCTTCTCTGTCCCAACAGGCAATGGCTAGAACAATGCGTACGCGCGAGCGTCATGCGGCCAAGAACCCAGACGGAAGTCTGGTTCATCCTAGGGTCCCTTATGACCCTAGTAACCCTAGCACCATGGAGGTGGACACTACCTCCACCATTCAGACAACAACCGCCTCCACGGGCTCCCATCACTTGGCCGTGGAGGTTACTTCTTCTTTCGAGGAGCTCCAACAAGCTCAGGGCGCCTCGTCCGCTCCAATCCCGGAACTTAGGTTCCCTCAGTTTGCCAGCTGTGTCATGGATGAGGCCGAGCTGGTTGCCTGCCAAGACCATCCTACTCGATCTGGGGCGGACGCTGCTGGTTCGTCCGTCCCCTCTTCCTCTCAACCTCTGCTCCAACTGGGCGGAGTGGACAGACCTAGGACGGGTATCTCTATTAGGGAACCGTCCGACCTGCCTATTCGCAACGCCCCTCCTTCGGGAAATGAGGCGGACGCTGCCAAAGATAAGGGCAAGCGTCCAATCACTACCACAAAATAGGGAATATAGAGCGCCTAAAACAACCAATATAGATCGCCTATAGGGCGCTCCTCTGAGGGGGTGCCCTATAAAGTCTATAGAACGCCTCAAAGAGGCGATCTATATGTAACACAATACAGAGCGCCTATCTAAGATAGGCGCTTCATATTTTATATAAAAAGTAAATAAAAAACTAGGAAAATAGAGCGCTCAACTTCGCATAGGCGCTCTCTAGCTACATAAAAACAGAACGCCTATCATAGATAGGCGCTCTCTATTCCTCACTTTTTTAATAAAAAAAAATTATTATTATTATTATTATTATTATTATTATATATAATAATAATAATAATAATAATAATAATAATTCATCCGAAGTAGCTAATAACTAAAACACCCTAACAACTAAATTTCTTAAAAAAAAAATTTACATTATGATTTCTCTATAATTAATTACAAAATAATTATCAATGTGCTAACATGTATAGCAGTGCACAAACTTAAACTGTTGTCGAAAGTCGAAACCGTTTTAACCACGAAACCACCGCAGTGCCTCCACCAACCTCAACCACAGAACCACCGCAGCTGTTTTGGGGTTTTTTGTACGTACCCGAATGGAGGGTGTGTACGTCCCTCGGGAGACAGATCCGCAATGCAACACTCGAGCGGCCCGGACACCTGCAAAACAACGGACCCCGGGGGGCCGGAGGTCCGCCTCCGATGATCAAGTCAGTGATCGAAATAATGTATTTAAGAGAGAGAAAGTAGAGAGAAGGGAGAGTAATCGTGGGGGGCATGGCCCTTGGAGAGAGAATTGGATCCCCTGAAACTGATGTAAAGATCAGTATTTATAGAGCATTGGGATATGTGCCTCTTAGGTTATTTAACCTAAGTAGATTGGCTTTCCCATCATTTTACGGTTTCTAGGGTTGTGGGCTTAGAGCCCATTTTCACCCTTCTATCATTAAGTGACACGTGTCATGCTCTAATTGGCTCATTGAGCGCTGAGCTTGCGGACAGGTGTCGAGGTGGCATTGGTCCACATATAGGCGGTATTTTTACCCCAAACATTAGCCCCTCAAAAGGGGTAATTTCTCTTTTAAGAGAAGTTACTCCTTTCGAAATCAAGGCTTTATTATCCGCTTGTTCAAAAGCTCTATGGGCGGCATATGTCTAGTTCAACAAAAGAGAGATTTGATTAACTTGGAAAATTTGATACCTTAAAGGGTATGATATTTTCTAAGTTAATCAATCATAATAATGATTGCCGCCTGAACTAGACAGATGACGACTTTTATTTCTTTTAGCCCCACTATGGTGGTGATATGACCTTTGGGTGACTTAGAATATTTGTGAGACGTTTGACATCCCATAAGGCAGGAGGCAAATGGCCGCCTGGGGGCAGGAGGCAAATGGCCGCCTGACTTTTCATAGGGCAGGAAGCGAATGCCGCCTGGGGGCAGGAGGCAAATGGCCGCCTGACTTTTCACAGGGCAGGAGGCAAATGGCCGCCTGACTTTTCACAGGGCAGGAGGCAAATGGCCGCCTGACTTTTCATAGGGCAGGAGGCAAATGGCCGCCTGACTTTTCACAGGGCAGGAGGCAAATGGCCGCCTGACTTTTCATAGGGCAAGAAGCGAATACCGCCTGGGGGCAGGAGGCAAATGGCCGTCTGACTTTTCATAGGGCATGAGGCAAATGGCCGCCTGACTTTTCACAGGCAGGAGGCAAATGGCCGCCTGACTTTTCATAGGGCAGGAGGCAAATGGCCGCCAGACTTTTCACAGGGCAGGAGGCAAATGGCCGCCTGACTTTTCATAGGGCAGGAAGCGAATGCCGCCTGGGGGCAGGAGGCAAATGGCCGTCTGACTTTTCATAGGGCAGGAGGCAAATGGCCGCCTGACTTTTCATAGGGCAGGAGGCAAATGGCCGCCTGACTTTTCATAGGGCAGGAAGCGAATGCCGCCTGGGGGCAGGAGGCAAATGGCCGTCTGACTTTTCATAGGGCAGGAGGCAAATGGCCGCCTCACTTTTCACAGGGCAGGAGGCAAATGGCCGCATGAGGTGTTTGTAATCCGATTATACTTTTAATGTCCTTTTACCCCATTGGGAGGACTTGTATAATTTCAAAAGGTTATCTAAGTTAGAACTTCGGTCGGTCACCGACTGATGTCTTTTGGACATCCGGTTGTAGAAACTTGGTCGTTCCGTAGATTGCTCAGGTCAGACGGCTATGGATGGCTGATTCAGCCGTCCAATTGTGGCCGCCTGCATTGGTACGTAGAGTAAGCAGGTTGGCTTCTCTCTGCGACGATTGCACCCGTAGGGGTGTCGCCGGACGCCTTTGTCCATGTTGGGACAGACGAATTTGTGAAAAAAGCAGCCATCCGGCCATTGGCCTCTGGTCTAGGTTGAGACCGGCTGTATAGCCACTAAGCGGTTTTGTGCTTAGCTTAATTATCTGGCCATTGGCCGCATGTCACTTGGACGTTGAATTTGATACTGAGTTTCAAACTTAGTTTATTATCCGGCCCTTGGCCTCACGTCTCTAGGACGTTAATTTAGTTACTAAGTTTCAAACATAGTTTATTATCCGGCCCTTGGCCTCACGTCTCTAGGACGTTAATTTAGCTATTAAGTTTCAAACTTAGTTTATTATCCGGCCATTGGCCTCACGTCACTTGGACGTTAATTTATCATTGGAGTTTGGACGGTCCGTCAGATTATATTAAAATTCAATCAATGAATCAATAATAAAAATTATAACAATAATAATGAAGACTATCATTACTATCTTAATGCATTAATATTATCGGAGGGAATACAATCATATTATAAGGTTACCTCCAATATTCAAATGCTTGGTGCGTCATTGAATTGCTTTGAAAGCTTAAGAATCGGAGCCGGAGACATCGCAAGATCCTTATTGTAGTGCCATGCGGCACTTGTCATTTCATGCCGCCTGCTTTGAACTTAATTTGCCGCCTGTGCTAGCTTATACACGCTTGAACACAAGTTCTCGAAGGTTAGTCGGCTTTGAGATGTCAAGCGACTGAGCTTGAAGAATGATTTTGATCATTGATTACAAAGGCGGTTATTTTGCATAATAATGATGAACATAGTAGCCCCTGCTCACATAAGACAACGCATCCAAATTGGCTTTAGAGCCGTTTGAGTGCAGCCGGGCTTAATTGAGACAAGAAGCAGCCCACAGCCGAGATGGATAGATGAGCAGAGCAGCCCCTACATTCGGTAGGTGCGGCTGCTCTCTCAAGGTGAGCTTCTTTGCATCAGATTGGAGGTCGAGCGGTTCCATGATTACCGACTGAGTGAGCTCAACCAATGAGATATGGAGTTGAAGTTCGCTGCTAGAACAATCTTGAAAGCCAAGCTCTTGAACTCAAGTAAATAATTAGAGATTGCTTGCTCACTACTTAAACGGCATACATATAGCCACAGCCGCATACATCGAGTAATTTGTAATGCCAACAACTTAAACAAAGCAGCCCCTACAGCACATACAACCGGCCTTGATTGAAGAACAAAACAGCCATGGCAGCCACCTTTGAGCTTGAACAAAACAGCCATGGCAGCCGGCTTTATCGAGGCAAGAAAAAGCCCCACAACCGGACTTAATCAAGGCAGGCAGCAGCCCCTCATCCGGGCTTCATTGATGAACAATGATCAAGTGTCGTCTGCCGATTTGATAATTATTTATACATCCGGCTTCAACACATATACAGACGGATCTCGTAAATTATTGAGAATGCCGCTTGTAGATGGGAGATGAAAAAATAAGGCTAGCTTGTACATGCGGCTTTTCCATCATCCATACCAGCTCCTATGTTGCAAAAGGAAGATGAATAAAATAATAGACAAGCTTGTTCCACTAGTTAATATTGAAATAGTAGTAGATTAAGCTTTGTGAATTAATAAACAAGCTAGCTGTCAAAAGCAACCGCCTGGTATTATCAATTATGCAAAGCATTTTATTGATAATTTTCATGACAACCCAATATTTCATGTAAGCAAATAGGCTTGAGCAATGATGAACATAGCAGCCATGCAGCCGGTTTTAATGAAGAAACAAAGCAGCAGTTTGTAGCTTTATTTGGCTTAGTTGCCCTTTGACTAAGCTCATAATATTTTTTTTTTTTTTTTTTTTTTTTTTTCGTAATCATAATAATGATTGCAATTTATCTGTCATTGCAAGCTCACATCACAGCCGTTTTTGAGATTGAACAAAACAACCTTGGCAGCCGGCTTTGAGGTTGCTCAAAGCAACCCCTGCAGCCGGGTTTAATTGGCTACAACCCAGGCGGTATGGAGTGCAAAAATATGAATTGATTGATTACGACCCAGCCGGTTTAGAGTCAGTTCGAGCTCAATGAGCCAATGCTGCAGCCGGGTTAATAACATTGGTGATTGTAACCGGCTGACCCTATTGATACTCACAATCAGTTTGCCTTGACATTACTACTTAGGCCAAGCACACATGCCGCTTGTTCAAGATTAAAATCGAACGCAGGCGGGCTGACACCATTGATAATGCTGACCGGCTGATATGCTTGATGATGGTAACCGGCTGACACCATTAATGACGGAGACCGGCTGCCATCCTTGATAACCACTTCTACTGGTTGGTTATAATTGCCGAGTCTGTCTTGTTAAGGCAAGAATAAATAATGGAGTAGCTCTCCCTTTTTTTTTTTTTTTGAATCATAATAATGATGAGTAATATAGCAACCATTCAACCGGATTTGAGGTTGAACAAAGTAACCACGACAGTCGGGCATAAATGAGGCAATCAAGCAGCAGACCCTACGACTGGGTCTGATTGAAGCATAGAGCAGCCCTCACGGCTGGGCTTGGGAATGAACAAAGCACCCCACAGCCGGGCATAATTGAGGCACAAGGCACCCCTGCAGGCGGGCTTAATTGGTGAGTAAGGCTGCCCTTACAGCCGGGATAAATTGACGCGCAATGCAGCCATGGCAGCCGTTTAATTGAGGCACCGATCATGGCTCTGACCGGCTGCCACTGTTGCTAGCAATCACTGGCTGACACCATAGGAGCAAGGCTGCCCCATGCCGCCTGCATAACAGTTGAGTTGGACTGACTACGGTCGCGTGCCGCTTGTGTATGCTAAGACAAGAAAGAAGCTTGGCCGCTTGTGCTCATTCTTAAATGATGAGCCATCAAGATGATTAGGTGCCGGCTATGGAGATGAAGCTCCATTTTTCATGAATGAGCGGCTCTCGATCTCCCCCACAAATGCTATATGCATGCGGCTCTTCATATATCAATATATATGAATAATTTTGTGTGATGATGATCTGACATCAAGATGATGCCGCTTGTATACCCTTGTTAATAGGATATTACTCTTCAAAAGCTTTCACATATATAAATATGAAAAATTACAAATGGGAAGAGTTAGCTAGCTAGCTGTTTGGAATGAATAACCATCAGACGCTTGGTTAATTACATACGGCTGCCGCCTCTTATTAATTTCTGCTTGAGAACTCAAGCTAGCAAACTCTCTGCTTATTACTTCCTATATAATGCATGAGTATAATAAAGGGGAACCTTATTAAAACAAGTGGAGTACGTAGCTAATCCCCATTTGATAGTTTATTGCCGCCTGGCAACTTTTTCCACCAAGCTCTCATGCAAATTATAAGGTGGGCTAGCTCATCATTATAATAAAATGCTGCTTGAGTGTAAAGTGAAGGATGGATGTTTTGGCCGCATGTGATAGTGCATAACAACACCTTGTTGGTTTAATTAAAAAACCATTAAATTCTTATTTCTCTTTTTAACCAAAGATGAATAAGCTCCTTCCATTAGTTGTCAAAACTAGTGGAATATATATAGATAAAGTAACATGCGGCCACCGTCTGTATATATCCGGCTGCATAGCATGCGGCCAACTCATTAAATGAGTTGGTTTAAAATAGTGGAGTTGGCCAATTTAGCCGTCTCACCCCTAATGTATCATCCTCCAACTTAGATCAAACGACATTGCCTTTTGGCCTTTCATTGAGAGAATAAAAGATGCATGACTTAGTCTGACAGGCCTTTTTGGCTGCCTGACTCTCGACATTCAGCCTCATGACGCCTGTTGTACTTGACATCCGGCCTCATGACGCCTGCTGCCTCCCAAAGGAGGCTCCTCTCTTGAGTCGGTGATCCACAACCGTTGTGCCATTACAGATGTATCTCCCCACAGACGGCGCCAAATGTTTTGGGGTTTTTTGTACGTACCCGAATGGAGGGTGTGTACGTCCCTCGGGAGACAGATCCGCAATGCAACACTCGAGCGGCTCGGACACCTACAAAACAACGGACCCCGGGGGGCCGGAGGTCCGCCTCCGATGATCAAGTCAGTGATCGAAATAATGTATTTTAGAGAGAGAAAGTAGAGAGAAGGGAGAGTAATCGTGGGGGGCATGGCCCTTGGAGAGAGAATTGGATCCCCTGAAACTGATGTAAAGATCAGTATTTATAGAGCATTGGGATATGTGCCTCTTAGGTTATTTAACCTAAGTAGATTGGCTTTCCCATCATTTTACGGTTTCTAGGGTTGTGGGCTTAGAGCCCATTTTCACCCTTCTATCATTAAGTGACACGTGTCATGCTCTAATTGGCTCATTGAGCGCTGAGCTTGCGGACAGGTGTCGAGGTGGCATTGGTCCACATATAGGGGGTATTTTTACCCCAAACAGCAGCGCCTCAACCAACCTTAACCACCTTCTAGGCTTCCACTAACAACGCACTAAAATAGAGATTCTGCACCAAAAACCCACACATAAACATGAAAAATCAGAAATTAATCTAATTATAACACCAAAATCCTTGTAAAAAAAAAAACACCAAAATCAATTGATAAAAGATGAAAATCAGAATTTAAAAAAATGAAAACCAAATACCCACAGATCTAAAATAAATGAGAAGTAAAACGAATATTTAAAATGAAAATCAAAAGTTTGAATTAGAATTAAACTATGACCTACATAGATTGACAAAAAAGGGGCAAAAAAAATCATATCAATCACTCTAAAAACATAAAAAACGGATTTGAACACTAAAATTCGGACACAAACGGGATTAATCTTCATAAAACTTTACAGCAGCAACACTTCATTTCAATGCATCGAGATAAACGACGACGACTTCTCTTACTCGATCTATGGTCTTGATTTTAAAACCAACAAACAAATTTAGCAACCTGGGGTTTGAGAGGAGAGGAGATGAGGGGAGAAAGAAAGAGGAATGGAGTTTTTTTTTTTTTTTAGAACAAAGTGGAATGGAGTTGAGAAGACAGAAAGAGGAGAAAGAAAGAGGAATGGAGTTGAGAGGACAGAAAGAGGAGAGAGAAAGGAGAGGAGGAGGCGGCGTGTTTATTTTAGGGTAAGATTTCTATTTTTTTTACTTTTTTTTTTAATTATCTAAAAATCATATAGATCGCCTAGCTTAGAAAGGCGATCTATATCTATAATCATATTTTTTAATATAAACGTATGGAACGCTTAATTAGCAGAGGCGCTCTATAGGTACAATATACAAAGCGCTTATCTTACATAGGCGTTCTATAGAATGCTAGAGATCGCCTATCTAACTTGACAGCTCTCTATTATGCGTTACTTATTCCCTATTTTGTGGTAGTGAATGGTTGAGGAGGACGTTCCTTCTTCTATGGGCGTTCCTAGCTCAAGGGGCCGAAGCTCGGCCGAGGCAGCAGATTTGGACAGAGTGCTGTCCTCGGAATTTGGGAGTGCCCCTTCTCACCAAGTGGAAGAAGAAGTTGAAAAAGAGGCCGAGGGTGAGACAGCCGAAGGCGAGGCGACGACCGAACAGAACGTCGCCAATATTGACAACTTCAGAGACCCGTACGCCTGTACGGTAGGAGAGACGGCTCTAAAGTTCTTGAACGATAAATTTGCTAAGTTCAAGGAATCCCTCCATCTTGGGGAGGGATTTGAGATACAACCCCCTAGGAATGCCATTGCCGTGGTTTCCTGGGAAGAGGAGAGGCCGCGCAAAAGGGCATTCTGCGCATATAGGGCTGCCCTGGATGTGGGCCTTCGCTTCCCCCTTCACCCCTTCGTTCGGACTCTGCTGGACGAATATGACATTGCTCTCTTCCAACTGACGCCAAACAGTTGGTTGAACATTTTAGGATACTTAGTGACGTGCATCTGCAAAGGCTTTAAACCAGACTTTGCCGTCTTCTGCGAGATGCACTCACTTACCAGACTGGAGAAGGACACCGGACGGTTAGCTCATCTTGAGTTCGACCAGAGATTATATGGTGGTGGTCGACCGTGTCAGCAAATGGAGGGATTGGAAGCACCGTTTCTACCGCATTAAGACTAAAGATACAGAGTTCAACTTGCGGATGAATAAGTGCAACCCCGAGCCTATCCAGCTCGGACGCGGGGATCACAAACCCGACAAGCCACCCGTCCATCCAAGCCAAGAGTACCAACTCGAGTATTTCCGAGTGAATAGGGTCAAGCAGGGTAACAAGACTGTACGCGTTCCCCGCAACTGGGTTCCTCTATCCAGTTGGCTTAGGGACTTTACTTTTATGTCCGCGTATGGCCTGTACCAGAACTTGCCCCAAGGTGGACGTCTAGATATAACTTTTTGTACGCATAAGAATTTCCATTAGAGAATTATTCTAACACTTTTTCTTCTTCTTTTTGCAGCGGAGGCGTACGCTATGCTTAACCCAGAGCAAAAGGGTGAAGTGGTGATGTCGGAGATCGACTTGGCCAGGTACAAAGCTCGTCAAAAGATGTACGAGCAAGCCAAGGAGGTGAGTACCTGTCCTTAATCTTTTAAACTTTTCTTTTCTCATTGTCCGTCCTGCTGTATTGGGAGGAGCTTGCTTCCTGAGTTTGCGCGGACGCATTTCGTCCGTTCAGACGTATTGGAAGGAAGCTCCCTCCCAACTTCATTCGGACGCAGGGGCATTCATTGCTTTGTCCCATTTTCTCTAACAGTTTTTCTTGTGTGTCTAACAGGCCTCCTCCACCCCAAGGGCACGAAGGAAGCAGTCGGCTTCTCCAACTCCGGATGCGAACGTATCTAAGAGAAGGAAGATGGTCGCCACCAAGACTCCTTCCCAAATAGCGGCCAAGGCAAAGTCGCAGACTGCTACAACGCAGTCCAAAGGAGAACAGCCCCGGCTGACACAAAGCGGGATCTCCAAGTCCGCGGATCCTGGAGTTGATCAAGTCCGTGATGAGTCCGTCCCTTTGGACGGTAGGGATAAGTCAACCCCAGAAAAAATGACCGGCTCCCTCTCGATTCCGGGAATCGAGATAGTAAAAAAATCTGACTGGCTAAATGCCGGTCAGTCGGCCAGTGAAGCTGATGCTGGCCGCCCAAGAAATGAAGGGGAGGCCTCTGTGCCGCCTCCTCCCATCAATCTCTCTCCTCCAAGCTTCTCCACTGGTTAGCCTATATTCTTTACTCTAGTAATTTTTTTTTTGCACTTGTAAATTTTAACTAACTCTTTTTGACCGGTCGTCCGCAGATATCTCAGAGGAGATGCAACTGAGGATGCCCGGCCAGTCACTGACTGGTGCGGACAAGAAGGCCATGCGCGAGGCATGGTTCGCGCGGTCCCCCAAGCGCAGCGTGACAAGCTGCGGGGGATCAATGAGGGCTTCCTCGGCCCCATGCTCAATTGTAGTGTCGAGGTACGTTTTATTTGCCTTATGATTTTTCTTTCCAACACTTAGCAAATTTTTTCTATATTTGACTAAGTCTTCTTCCTCTGTCCGCAGCTCTTCCTCCGCCTGAACGCCTTCCTAGACAGGAAGGACAAAGAAAATGAGCGGTTGAAGCAGGCTTGGCTGGAGATCAGGAAGGCTGAGGATGCTGTAACTGGGACGGCCACCGTACAAAGGGTGCATTTCGAGACCCAAATAACCGCGCTGTCCGACAAGGCGGCGCGGCAAACAGAGGACCTGGTCAAACTGGGCAAGGCTCTCGAACAGGAGTCTACGGCCAGAGAGGCCATGAGGGTCGAAAGGGACGAGGCCGTCCTTGAAAAGGAGAAGTGGAGGCTAGGCTTCGAGGCGTCTGAGGCCTTGAGGAGTGAGCTGAAGTTGGCCCAGTCCAACCTTAAGTCTGCTCTGGATGAAGCGGACGCGCTGAGGGCCGAGGTTGAAACCTTGAAGAAGTCCGTTGCGGACTATGCTGAGCAGCTTAAAGCTCCTCGGCCGCCCAGCGCGGAAGAAGTTGTCCGCATTGAGCAAAACGCTGAAGATCGGCTTAAGGAGTTTTTCTTTGATGCCTTTGAGCTGATGGTGGACGAGGGCGAGGCCGCTTATTATGAGGAGCGCTTCAAGAAGCGTCTTACCTACGTCTGCCTCAGAGAAGAGGCAAGGAGGGCCGGCCAGCCTCCTCCAGAGTTGGTAGTCACCTCTCCTGAGTCCGGAGAGGACGAGGAAGAGGGCAATGAGGCGAAGGAGGCGGACGGTGATGATGCTCCAGTCGACGACGCCAAGGTTGCGGAGGAGCCTGCCAAAGATGATACGGCTAGATAGAGCTCAGGTCCTCTAGCAACCGTCTGCTCAGCTTCCCAGCTTCTTTTCATATGCAGCTTTTTATTTACTTAGCCCATTTTGTACTTTTCTTTTTTTTTTTGTTCTTATTTTGAGGCCGCCTATTGGAGCGGTTTTGTAAACATTTCGGCCGCCTTTGCGCGGTCTAGTCAATGAAAAATTTGTCCGCCTTTTGAGCGGTTCTTTACTTCTGTTTCATACTTAGCAATATTTTTTGCAATTTTGTGCTTCTTGAATGATTTTCGTACGTCTGAATATTATGCTTTTTCGTACGCTCCTAGGGGTATACCCCTTTATTCGGTGTTCGCCTAGTCCATTCTCTTAGTGGTTTGATTAACTTGGTAGTTTTTATGCCTTAAAGGGTATGACGACTAGCAAGTTAATCAAATCATAGTAATGATTGCCCTTGGACTAGGTGAAGCACCGAATCAATTTAATCGGCCGTTCGGCTATCATTGTACGAGTAGTCCGTTGAATCTATCGCTCGGACACACCCTAGAAATCCCAAGTATTATCTCAACTTAGAGATTCCTGGCTCGGTCGGGCTAAACGCCTAGGTACCCTTGCCCTATTTGTAAAGGACACTTGCTTTCTACACAAGTTCGGAATACCTTGCCTCAATCGTCTGCCTAGAATGGGGCGGACGCGTTGTTCTCTGAATTTTATTTTTTTTTTTATTTTATTTTATTTTTTTTTTTTTTTGTGTGGCCGAATTGCTATATTGGGAGCAACCTTGCTTCCTTTTCCCTTCGGCCATTCGGTGAGACTGATAAGCCGTGTTGCTATATTGGAAGCAACATAGTAAATCATTTCATTCGGCCTTTAATCACAAATCATGATATGCAAATAAATACAAGTAAAACAGTAAATAGTTCAACAATGCCTGACTTTTCATTAATTTTGTCAAAAGTACATTGTTGTGGCCGTATGGCTTTAATTACAAGGCTCGGTCAGTAGACCTAACTGTATACACAGCTTTTTGGCTAAGTACTTAAAGAAACAAAAACTTAAACATGATATTTCTTCAGATTGTCAGTGTTCCATGTCCGTGGGATCTGACGGCCATCAATTGCCTCAAGGCAATATGTGCCGTCTCGGACTTCTTCCCTGATTCGGTACGGCCCCTCCCACTTTGGGGTCAACTTGCCGTCCTCATTGGCACGACCAACAGCTTCCATTTTTCTCAACACTAGATCCCCCATTTTGAGCGGCCGCTTAGACACTCGGCGGTTATATGCCCTTGTCATCCTTAAGCGATAAATTGCATGCCTAAGCGCCGCATTGCCCCTAGCTTCTGGAAGAAAGTCTAGGGCGGTCTTCATGGCCTCCCAATTGGCCGATTCATCATAAAGCATTACCCGCAAAGTGGGCTCGTACATTTCAATTGGGAGTACAGCCTCAGCTCCATAGACCAAAAAGAATGGAGTCTCCCCTGTAGAACTCTTCGCTGTTGTCCGTATGGACCATAACACATTGACCAACTCGTCTGCCCATAGGCCGCCTGCCTTTTCAAGCTTGCGCTTGATCCCATTTGAAATCAACTTGTTATAGGCCTCAACTTGACCATTGGCTTGTGGTCGGCCAACTGAGGCAAAGCAATGAGTTATGCCCTGGTCTCCCAACCATTCCTTGAGTTGGCGCGTCTCAAACTGAGGTCCATTGTCGAACACCATTGACTGAGGTACTCCATACCGAGTGATTATGCTCTTCCTAATGAAGGCTGACACATCCGTCCATTTAATGCCCCGGACGGCCTCAGCTTCAATCCATTTAGTGAAGTAGTCTTCTGCCACTAGTACATATCGTCTCTGGCCGGATGCAGGAGTATACGGCCCCAAAATGTCAATGCCCCATTTAGCAAAAGGAAGCGGACTACTGATGGCTGATAGACTATTTGTTGGACGATGAATAAGGGTTGAAAACCTCTGGCACTTGTCACATTTTTTCACCATTTTCATGGCGTCCGAATTCAAGCTCGGCCAGTAATATCCCAAATGTGTCACTTTTTCAGCTAAGGCTCGTCCTCCAATATGTGAGCCACAATGTCCCTGATGAAGGTCGTCCAACACATCATGCCCTCTTTCAGGAGTTATACACTTAAGGTAAGGCTTTACAAATGCTTTTTTAAATAGCTCCCCATCCTTCATCTCGAACCAGGCCGCTCTCCTCTTCATTAGCCAACTCTCTTTTGGATCGTCCGGAAGTATTCCATCCCTTAAGTAGGAAATAATTCCGTCCATCCAGGTTGAACTTCTATCTATTATCTGAACGGGCTCGGCATCAATGCTCCTTTTCTCCTTTACTTCCCAAAACACTGATCTTGGAGTATCACATGATGCCGAGGAAGCCAATTTGGAGAGGGCGTTCGCTTGATGATTTTCTGAACGAGGAACTTGTTTGAGAGAGAAATGTTCTAGGCCCTCGGCCTCATCTTAAACTAGCTGCATGTACTTCATCATGGCCGGCTCCCTGGCTTCGAAGCCACCATTGACTTGGTGAACTATTAGCCGGGAGTCCGAGCATACTTCAACTTTGGTTGCCCCGGCCGCTTTACACATTCATAGGCCGGCCAACAATGCTTCGTACTCAGCTTCATTGTTTGACGCTTGGAACTGAAATCTTAATGCGTACTCATACTTGTCTCCCTCAGGAGATTCACATATAATACCAGCACCACATCCGGTTGCTGTTGCAGTACCATCCACAAACACTTTCCAGACTTGGTCCCCGGCCGGCTGAAGATCAGGCCGTGTCATTTCAGCCAAAAAATCCGCAAAAGCTTGCCCCTTGATTGCCTTCCTTGGTTCAAACACAAGGTCAAAACCTCTGAGCTCCAAGGCCCACTTGAGCATGCGGCCACTTGCCTCTAATGTTGAGAACGGCTTCTTCAAGGGTTGGTCTGTATAGACCACAATTGAATGTGCCAAAAAGTATGGCCGCAGCTTCTTTGATGCCATGTACAAGGCCAGGCCAAATTTTTCAATTGGGGGGTACTTAAGCTCAGCATTGTGAAGTACATGGCTGATAAAATACACTGGGACCTGATGGCCGTCCCTCTCAGCAAGAAGGACGACACTTAGAGAGTGTTTAGAGATGGCAAGATAGATATATAACTTCTCATTCCTGAGCGGACTGACGAGGCGAGGCAATGTATGCAAGTGACTCTTCAACTGTACGAATGCTTCCTCGGCCTCCTCTGTCTACTCGAACATGGCTTTCTTCTTAATGGTTTGAAAAAAGTAACGGCACTAATCCCCTGACCTTGACAAAAATCTTCCAAGGGCTGCTAAACAGCCGGTCAGTCTTTGCACTTCCTTGATTGTTCTTGGAGACTTCATGTCAAGGACGGTTTGAACTTTTTCAGGGTTGGCCTCAATTCCACGTGGATCAATCAAAAATCCGAGAAACTTGCCGGACTCAACACCAAATACGCACTTCTTTGGATTTAACATCATCTTATGCCGCCTGAGTTTGGTGAACGTTTCTCGTAGATCCTTGAGATGGTCGGCCGGCTCTTTTGACTTGACAATCATGTCATCAATGTATGCCTCCATGTTCCGGCCGAGCTGGTCTCTGAAGACCGTATTAACAAGTCTCTGAAATGTAGCAGGGGCATTCTTGAGGCCGAATGGCATAACTTTGTAACAGTACAACCCCTGCTCGGTCACAAACGTTGTTTTCTCTTGATCTTCTTCCCACAAAGGAATTTGATGGAATCCGGAGTATGCGTCCATGAAACTCATTAGGGCGTGTCCGGCCGTAGAGTCGACCAAACGGTCAATCTTAGGCAAGGGGAAGCTATCCTTAGGACACGCCTTGTTCAAGTCCGTGTAATCCACGCACATCCTCCAAGTCCCATTCGGCTTTTTCACAAGAACTACATTGGCCACCCAATCTGGGTAGAAGCATTGCCGAATGAAGCCGGCGTCCAGCAGCTTTTTCACCTCTGCTGCGGCCGCCTGATACCTCTCTTCTCCGTGATTCCTCTTCTTCTAGCGGACAGGCTTTATCAGAGGGTTCACGGCCAACATGTGCACGGCCAGGTAAGGACTTATTCCTGGCATTTCCCCAACTTCAAATGCAAACACATCTTTGAATTCTCTTAACAGCTGGACTAACTCGTCCCCAAGCAATTCTAAGGCTATAGTGCCAACACTAACTGTCCGCTCTGGGTGGTTGGAGTCAAGCACTATATCCTGGTGGCTGCCGGCCGGCTGGGGCCTCAATTCATCTGCCCGGCCGATAGTCATTAATTGCTAGGCTTCTTCTGTCCTAGCCGCCTTACGCTTCTGGCCGACCTGGTATGCTGGGAGTGAGGTTCCTTCTTCCTTAGGCTCGGACGATTTTGGGCCGTGCGCTGTTGGCTTCACGGCCAGCTGATTACATTCCTTAGCCATTTTCTGACTTCCTTGAATTGTTCCAATTTTTCCGTCCGACCTTTCAAACTTCAGCAACATTAAGTGGGGTACTATGACCGCCTTGGCTGCATTCAGAGTGGGACGACCAAGGATGACATTGTACCCGGTCAATTCTTTGACAACAAGGAAGCGGACGACCATGTCTCTTCCCTCTCCCTTCTGCCCGAAACAGATTGGAAGATCGATCCGTCCAACCGGGTGAATGATATTCCCCCCAAATCCTACCAAGGGGTGAGTGATGTCCTGGATAGCATCTTCCGGGAAGCTTAAATCCCTTAGGGCGGACAGGCTGATGATATCGGCCGAACTACCCGTATCAATCAATATCTGTCCCACCTTCAAGTTTGTTATTTTCATGACAAAGACCATGGGATCATTGTGCAAAGCCCTGACTTCTCCACGGTCAGCCTCACTTATGATCACTTCAGGAAATGGCTCGGCCTTAACGGCGTCCGTTTGCATCACATTTGACAAATTTCGAGCGTCCTGCTTGATTCCTTTCATGGTAGGGCCGCCTGAAGCAAAGCCTCCTGATATCACGGCCACAAAACCTGAATCAATGCTATTCCCATCATCTTCCTTGTCATTTTTCTTATCACTTTGTTGCTTTTTCTCGGACGTGTTGTCTGTCCGTTTGAAGGTGAATTTGGACTTGGTCACATAGGGTTTCAGCAGACCCTTGTCGGCCAGCTTATCCAACAGCCTCTTCAGATTGATACACTCGTTCGTGTCATGACCCACATCCTTGTGGTAATGACAATACTTTTTCTTGTTTCTGTACTGGGCCGAGCCTCTCAAAGGCTGAGGCTTCTCAAACTCAAACTTGTCTTTTATCTCCATCAAAATGGAGTAGCCATCCTTATTGAACTCATACTAAGGCTCGTACGTCTTGCTTTTCTTTGACTTGGGTTGCTTGTCATCAGCCACCCAGATTTCTTTTCTTTTGTTTGCTTCTCTCTTTCGGCCGGCCGAGTCTTGCTGAGAAGATTGCTTCTTCTCAGCCCCCTTGGCCGGCTGTTCTGATTTGGTGAGCGAACAAAAGTTCGCAGCCTCAATATAGGCTTCGGCTTCCCGCAATACACCTGCGTATGACCGAATCTTTTTTCTTACCAAATCAAACTTACAACCATTATGACTTAATCCCCGGAGAAATTCTGAGTAAGCCATTTCGTCCGAAAGATTATGAATTTGGGCTTTTTCTTGGTTAAATCTTTGGACGTACGAGCGTAGTCCTTCATTCTTTCCTTGGACAATTGTTGCCAAGTTGAGACTTGTCTTTCTTGGTGGGATGTTGTATGAGAAGTTTCCCACAAACAACAAACTGAGAGTAGTAAAACAATTGATGCATCCAGCTGGAAGGCTGTTAAACCAATCCTGGGCCACCCCTTTGAGAGTGGCCGGGAAGCATCTGCACCATGTAGCATCATCTACACTTTGCAAGTACATCAAGTTCCTGTACGAGGTAATGTGCTCCTCTGGGTTGCCCGTACCATCATAGGCACTCACTAGTACACTCTTCACCTTTGCTGGTTGAGGGGACGCTAGTATGTCTTGCGAAAACGGAGGCGGCTTATCTCCCAAATTCAGCAAACGCATTTGCCAATCAATGGGCTGAGGCTGAGCGGACGTTCCAGCCAGGTAGGGAGCCTGGCCGAACATCTGACCATACGGCCCATATTGCCCAAAGACTTGGGGAGTTGGCTGCATCAACCCATTGAGTACTTGAGGGGGCTGATATTGTGATGGCTGAACTGGAACGGGAGTAATAGTATGAGCGGCTTGACTTCTGCTGGAAACGGTCGTGTTGGTGTATTGGGAGAAAGATTGGTTGGAGACTTCATCCGGCATGGTTGGGGTAGAGGTCGTGTCAGAGTATGCGGCCCTCTCCCTTTGCTTGTGCCGAATGTAATCCCTTGCGTCCTTGAAACGCGGTGACGGCTCAGTCTCAACTCTTTTCGGCTGTCTGGCCCTCCCCCCAGCCGACTGTGTTTTCGCCAGCAGGTTAGAGAAATTGGTCCGTGGGACTCGAGGAGACCTTCCGTGCGGACGGCGGAATGGGGTGTTACCAGCATCAGTTGTGTTAGTCTTGTTGTTGGCTTTCTTGGAAGTGCCTCCTCCCCCCTTTTGCTGGGTAGCCGCCAACTCCTTGCGGAGCTTAGTCAGCTCGGCCATTAGGGTAGCTGGGGTGATAGGAGGTTGTTCGGCCTCTTCAAATGAGGCAGTCAAAGGATTGCTTGAATGTATGGTAGTACGTATGTCTTCTACATATCCGTCCTCGCCTGGACGAGGACCAGAATTAGGTGTCTGACCATCTATTGCCATAACGGACGAGTATCCCCACAGACGGCGCCAAATGTTTCGGGGTTTTTTGTGATTTCCTCGGATACTGGTCACGCTCTGCTGACAATGAGACTTGGACACCTGCAAAACAACGAATATTCCGGTGATCGGAATATTCGCCTCCGACGATCAAGTTAGTGATCGGAAACCGGAAAAGGCTAGAGAGAGAAAGTAGAGAGAAGTTGGAGCTTTTAGTACTCTATATTTATGTTATGTCACCATCCACCCCTCCCATCATAAATGATTGGGGTATTTATAGGGGTGGGAACATGTGCCCCTCTAGGGTTTATGCCCTAGAATTTCGTGACATGATTGGCTGCGCAATCAGAGGTCGCCACGTGCCATGGGGGCGCCGTTTTACGGCTTTCAAGGGTTTCTCGGGATTTGGGCCTAAGGTCATTAGGGCCTTTTTTCTCTTTCTGATGTTGTATTTGGGTATTTAAAGATGGCTGACATGTGTCACCTGATGAGTGACATTTATGTCACTCCTAGGATAGTGTTTATGCCTTGTTTTAGCTTGTCTTAGGGTGTTTTGTAGTTGTTTTGTTCAAATAATGCGTGCATACATGTCTCGATGTGATTTTAATGAAATCGCGTATATTTTTGTATGCTTGCCTTCATTGCGTGTTTGCACCGTTCCCTATACCTTATTGCTTCCCTTGGTGTTTGTGCTTAGGTATTTGAAGTCTTGGATTGCAAAGAAGAAGCCAAGGAAACATGAGAGAAGAATCGAAGAAAGCAAGGTGCAAGGGCGCAAATAATGTGCGGGCGCGCAGCCCTGTGAGAACCCGCGCAAAATTGGCGAAATTGCAGAATCGAGGCAGAAAGTTTTGCGCGGCCTGTGCGCGACATGTGTGCGGGCGCACACCAACACCGTGCGGGCGCGCACACCCAAGCACAAGCCGCGCAACCCACAAATGCGCGGGCGCGCAGGCTGCTGCGAGGGAGCGCAGGCCGCTGCGAGGGCTCACAGACCGCTGCGAGGGCGCACGCGCGGGCGCACAGCTACCATGCGCGGGCGCACAGATCCTTGCGCGGGCGCACAGCGGGTCCTGTTCAGCGTTTTTGCGCGATTCTTTATATATTGCGGGGCTTGTTTTGTAAAAGGAGAACTTCATTTTTTTTTAGATCTTTTTCCCTAGTTTTAGGAGAGCTTCCCTCTCTAGGTTTAGCTTAGGATTAGAGTAGTTTAGAGAGAGAAAGTGAGGGTTTCACCATTGTTGAGCTTGGATTTTGAAGAAGAAGATTGACCATCTTGTTTGTAGACTTTCATCTTCAATCAATGAGAATCTCTAACTCTCTCTCCTCTATTTTTATTGTTTTATTTTGATTATTGTTTTTGTTGTTGGTATTGCTTGTTAATCATGTTGATTCTTGATTATTTGTTGATTAATCTTGTTGTTATCATGATTAGTGAGTAATTTCCCCATTAAGGGGATGGTTGTGGTGTAGTTGGATCTTGAGAATGTTCAAGGGTTTGGAATTGATTTATTGTGATTAAAGTCTTTATATGCTTGATGTTCTTCAATCTACTTGCAAAATGCATGTTGTTAGTTGATTGGGAGTGAATCTTTGCTAACATGAAACGGAAGTTGACTTAGCTAAGTTCATTTATATCGATTGTTATTTGATAGTACCTCCTAGTATATGGTTCTAATGTGGAAACATAGAGGCTATGTTAGGAGAAGCCGATTAGCCCCGGAAGGCGGTTAGATTGGACCTTACTTCGATATTCGAGCATGTTTAGTTCATAATTAATTCAACTCCTATGCCTTTGTTTATGTTCAAGTGAATGCTACTCCTAGACCATTTCCCTTAATGTTTTATTTCTTGTTTTAGCATATTTAGACTTTAGTTATTTTTCTCCTATCCCGGACTAGCTTAATTGTCGATAACATTTGGTGGTGTTTAACCGTTCTCTGTGGTTCGACCCCTATGCTTGCCTTATACTCGTATTAGGTTTGTTTAGGTTGTATAAATTGTATTTGATCTAGGTGTAGTCGTTTGACGACGCGATTATTACCTTGTCAAATTGGCGCCGTTGCCGGGGAACGGCTTCCATTACCATTGTGTTATCTTATTGAGACTAGTCCATTGTGTATATTTATCTTTCTATTTGTTGGTTTTTATTTGTGTTGCTTTATTTGAAAAAATGGCTTGTATTTCTATTCCTCAATTTGATAATGAACCGTTTTGGGTGTATTTTAATAGACTTGAGGATTTCTTGGATGGTGTTAAGGGTTTTACCAAGGGTGATTATTGTGAAATCATTAATTTGGGATTAAATGAGCATTTTAGAGGAGTGGTTGATAATATGTTAAGTGGTGATCTTGAAACTATGTCTTCGGATGAAGCTTGGGATTTCTATTCATGGTTAGCTAGGGATAATTATGATTGGGAGAGGGCCAATCATGAGACTTATGTTCGGGATTCTCATGCTTTCAATGTTGATGCTAATTGTCATGATTTGTCTAATATGAATTCCCATGATGTGCTTGATGCTCCCCATAGTGACCATGTAATGCATGATTTCAACTCCCCTCCCTCTATAGCTCAATGTAATGAGGTACATTCTAATGATGATGAAGTGCATGTTCTTTCTCATATTGCATCCGATTTTTGCATGAATTCTAAAGGTGTGTCCCATAGTTCCCTAGATGATTCCAATGAGCAAGCTTTTGACTCGTCTATCCACGATGATTTGGACTCATTTGAGATTATGGCCCAAATATTTCTTGCATTTCAAACGAAAGCCCATAACCTTTTGAGTGAGTTCATTGATAATGCTTCATTAGAAAGAGATGAGTTTGAGAGGAATTTGCCCCCATTCACTCTTGGATTTGAGATGGTAGGACTTGAGAAATGTATGGGAGATGTTGTTCAAGATGATGAAGAGGAGGTTGAGGTTGAATCATTTGGAGTTTTTGAGCTTGAGGGAGATGTAGATCGTGAGGGTTCTTCATTTGAGGATTCCATGATTGATTTCCATGCCCTCATTAGTGATGTGAGACCTTGTGGTGAGGGAATAGCTACCCCTTTTCCCCTTTCTCATACACCTTTCTCCCAAAGGTTCAACCATATCCCCTACTATCCTATGTTCCTCCCTTCTTTTCTCAAAGAACCGCTTAGGAATCCTCTTCCTATCCATGCTTCCGAAGCCCCCAACTCTTTTATTGTTGATGAGGAAAAGAGTTATAATGCCAACCAAAAAGATTTTTGTGAGGATAGTTTGCCTCCCTATCTTTCTTTTTCTTCTTATTTTATTGTTTTTTCTTTTGATTCTTTTACTTTTTCTTTTCCCCCTTCTCTCAAACATAAAGTCTCCTTGTACTTT
The DNA here is from genome assembly GCF_948465745.1 of Chenopodium album. NCBI lineage: Eukaryota > Viridiplantae > Streptophyta > Magnoliopsida > Caryophyllales > Amaranthaceae > Chenopodium > Chenopodium album. Next base: position 14,342,779 of record NC_137853.1, on the reverse strand, counting down.
ATGTTTGCTTGTCATATGAGCATCGCGTATGCTCTATTTCTTGATATGTTTGCCGGTGCATATGACAAGCTTTTGCGTTCTTTGTCGGGTTATTTACTAGTTTAGTCGTGCTTGGACGTTAAGCAAGCCTTTCTCGGGAAGTAACCCGTGTTTTATTGCTTTCATTTTCTTTTATTTTTAGAATAGATTTTCTCTCATGGAAATGTTTGTGTGCCTTTTGCTAGGTACATGACTTGGTATACTTTGGTGCATTGATTTGGATCAAGAGTCAAAGAAGATTGGCACCGCAATTGCTAGCACATGGAGGGCGAGATTCGATACCAGAGGAGTTTAGTCTTGAAAGGTTTATTTGGGTCATTTGCGGGAATTTACACCCACCTAATATCCGGTAACATCTTTCCTTGCTCTTTCTCTAATGGTTGATGCCTTGTTGGACATGTGTCGGTTTGTGGTTTTATCTCTTCCTTTTCCCCTCCCATGGATTATTTGGTCTATGTTTGAGTATGTTGCCTCATTCAAGCTTGGGGGAGGGTATTCTATCATGTTTGGTGGGATGTTGATTCATATATGTCATGCATTGAGTATATGCATTTCCATGTTTTTCATGCTTTTGGAAAATCCAAAAAGATTTTTGTTTACTTCAAGGCAAGTTTAGCAATCGTGTTTTGTTTGTTCTTAATTGGAAATTATATCTTTTGGATTTGTTTACTCTTGAATGCCTTTCTTCCTAAGTGGTTAATGTGTGCACGGTTTGAGAGTGTCATTGGTTGACTCTAGGATATTACATGCTAAGGTAGCCGGGTTAAGAACTTTTAGGGCGCCATGAAGCCCTAGTTCACGGGTATGTGGTAAGATGGTGTTGCTCTCTATAGTGGATTTGGCACCCTTGGTTGGTATTTGCTTAGTTATAATCCCGTGTGAGGTAACATTGTTCTAGCCTTCATCACTTTGTTGTGTGGCACATTTGGATCCTTAGCTATGCATGTCTTGATCCTTGTTTTGACTTATAGCTCCCAAGATCGTGACCGAAGCACTCTAGGGGAGGAAAAGGGCATTTCTTTTTTTTTTTTTTTCTTTATCTTCTTTTTGTTTTGTTACAAATTTGATTTTCTATTTTGCATAAACCTACTTGCTAACCAATTTGAGCCTTATGCTTTCCGCTCTTGTTTAAACCACATTACAAACCTAATGACCTATGTTTACCAACCTTTTAGTTAGTGAAGCATTGGCATGTGAGGTTTGAGTTTTGAGTTGTTAATCATAAACAAGATGCATTTTGAGATTTGGTTAGAGTTGAGCTTGTAAAGAAATATGCAAATTTATGAAAATCAAGTGAAGTTTCAAGGAAAAGCCGTCCAAAATTAAAAAAAAAAAAGGCAAGGACAATGAATAAAGTTAAAAAAAAAAAAAAAAAAAAAAAAAAAAAAAAAAAACAAAACAAAAACAACAAAAATATTCTAGATGGTTTCATTTTCTTCCTTAGTTTAAGCATTGAGGACAATGCTTTGTTCAAGCTTGGGGGAATATTGTGTGTTTGTTTTGAATAAGCTTGGGGAATGGCATTAGTGGTATTTTTGCTTGATATTTAGTGAATTCTTGAGTTTTTTTTGAGTGTCGGCCGCACTTTTTGCTTCACTTAGGAAATATCACCAAATTTTAAATTTTTACCCCGCCTTAACCCTTAGCCTTACGTTATAACCAATAAAAAGACCCTTAGACTCTAGTGGGTTAGGTCAAAAGAACGGTGGAGGGAGATAGACTTCAAACCTATGGAAAGAGTATGCATAGTTGAGACGTCGGGATTACCTTCTCAAAGTTTTTCATTTCTTTATATTTTTCCGGTTCCTTCGTGGAATCTTGAGAAGCTAGCTTAAGGGTTGATTTGAAGCTAGTGGAGAGAACGTGGCCCGATTGGTTGGGGCTAGGGTGGATTGAGTCCTAAGTAGTTCTCTATGCTTAGCATGTGTTATGTTTCAATCAACCATTGACATCTTGGAACGTGCATACATTTGTCCATTTAGAAAGGTTTGCATTCATTAGTACTTGTCCCTATCTCTTGTCCATATATGAGCTTGTGTTTGCTTTTTCTCTTCGTGTTTCTCTTCCTTTTCCTTTTGTTGCCTTGCCTTGGTTTTTCTCAAGAGTTGTGGGTTAAGCTCTTAGGAAACCCTCACGAGACCTCACTCGTCCTCATAGGCGACTTTGGGGTTTTAAGGGCTTGTTGTAGCTAAAAACAACCGTGATTCCTACGACAGTGAGTTAGTGTAGATTCTTTCTCTTTGTTTCTATTTTGTTTCTTTTGCTTTCAATAATTCCATCTTATTCTCTTTTGCCTTAGCTTTGCTCGAGGACAAGCAAAGGTTTAGCTTGGGGGAATTTGATGAGTGACATTTATGTCACTCCTAGGATAGTGTTTATGCCTTGTTTTAGCTTGTCTTAGGGTGTTTTGTAGTTGTTTTGTTCAAATAATGCGTGCATACATGTCTCGATGTGATTTTAATGAAATTGCGTATATTGTTGTATGCTTGCCTTCATTGCGTGTTTGCACCGTTCCCTATACCTTATTGCTTCCCTTGGTGTTTGTGCTTAGGTATTTGAAGTCTTGGATTGCAAAGAAGAAGCCAAGGAAACATGAGAGAAGAATCGAAGAAAGCAAGGTGCAAGGGCGCAAATAATGTGCGGGCGCGCAGCCCTGTGAGAACCCGCTCAAAATTGGCGAAATTGCAGAATCGAGGCAGAAAGTTTTGCGCGGCCTGTGCGCGACATGTGCGCGGGCGCACACCCACACCGTGCGGGCGCGCACACCCAAGCACAAGCCGCGCAACCCACAAATGCGCGGGCGCGCAGGCTGCTGCGAGGGAGCGCAGGCCGCTGCGAGGGCGCACAGACCGCTGCGAGGGCGCACGCGCGGGCGCACAGCTACCATGCGCGGGCGCACAGATCCTTGCGCGGGCGCACAGCGGGTCCTGTTCAGCGTTTTTGCGCGATTCTTTATATATTGCGGGGCTTGTTTTGTAAAAGGAGAACTTCATTTTTTTTTTAGATCTTTTTCCCTAGTTTTAGGAGAGCTTCCCTCTCTAGGTTTAGCTTAGGATTAGAGTAGTTTAGAGAGAGAAAGTGAGGGTTTCACCATTGTTGAGCTTGGATTTTGAAGAAGAAGATTGATCATCTTGTTTGTAGACTTTCATCTTCAATCAATGAGAATCTCTAACTCTCTCTCCTCTATTTTTATTGTTTTATTTTGATTATTGTTTTTGTTGTTGGTATTGCTTGTTAATCATGTTGATTCTTGATTATTTGTTGATTAATCTTGTTGTTATCATGATTAGTGAGTAATTTCCCCATTAAGGGGATGGTTGTGGTGTAGTTGGATCTTGAGAATGTTCAAGGGTTTGGAATTGATTTATTGTGATTAAAGTCTTTATATGCTTGATGTTCTTCAATCTACTTGCAAAATGCATGTTGTTAGTTGATTGGGAGTGAATCTTTGCTAACATGAAACGGAAGTTGACTTAGCTAAGTTCATTTATATCGATTGTTATTTGATAGTACCTCCTAGTATATGGTTCTAATGTGGAAACATAGAGGCTATGTTAGGAGAAGCCGATTAGCCCCGGAAGGCGGTTAGATTGGACCTTACTTCGATATTCGAGCATGTTTAGTTCATAATTAATTCAACTCCTATGCCTTTGTTTATGTTCAAGTGAATGCTACTCCTAGACCATTTCCCTTAATGTTTTATTTCTTGTTTTAGCATATTTAGACTTTAGTTATTTTTCTCCTATCCCGGACTAGCTTAATTGTCGATAACATTTGGTGGTGTTTAACCGTTCTCTGTGGTTCGACCCCTATGCTTGCCTTATACTCGTATTAGGTTTGTTTAGGTTGTATAAATTGTATTTGATCTAGGTGTAGTCGTTTGACGACGCGATTATTACCTTGTCATCACCCTGTCAGGTGTACACGTGTCACACTCTCATAGGGCCACGTGTCGCCTTCTTAATGGGCCACGTGTCACTATGAGATTGGGCCACGTACCTGGGGTATTTTTACCCTAAACAGAAACAATAGAGGTTGTTAATATAACTCTTTTAATAGAAAAACTTGATTTAGAACAGCCTTTAAATAGAGAAGAGTTATTTATGAACAGCAATAATTAACCAGCAATTTAACTGAAGAAATTATGACCTTAGTCAGATTTAAATGACTTTTTAATGATGCAATAAATTACTTTTTCTAGATATGAATGACTTTTCAATGATACAATAAATTACTTTTTCAGATTTATAGGACTTTTTCATGACTTTAGTTAGATTTGTATGACTTTTTCCAGAAATGCAATAAATTATTTTTTCAAATTTGTATAAATTTCCAGCAAAAAATTTTTTCTTTCTGACAAATTTGATCTTTCTCCTGACAAACAAAATTTTATTTGTCAAGAATAAGATCTTATTTATCAGGAATAAATCAAAGTACTCAAGGATAAGATCAACTTTGTCAGAAATAACATATGGCTTAAACAGAAAACAAATATCAATACTTATTGCTGACTTTTCTTATATTTTTCATGACATGTATAATTTTATTTTTGATATTATAATATTATTATCACAGAAAATTATAATATTATTCCTGAGCTATATGTTTTTATTCCTGATTAAAATTGTCTTATTACTGACAAAAATGTAGTAATCTTTGTTTTTTTTGGTTAGGAAATTCAACTACAGATCATTCATTAATAAACACTCCTTAGAGGCAATCAATAACAAAGAATTTTTACAACCTTGTGACAATATGTCAAAGGAATGAAGAAGCATCAAAAATATGTGATGATACTTTGGAACAAGTGTACAAATCTGTAAGGAAAGTGTTCCAAACAAATAAAGAAAAAATTAGTGAACTTCATGAAGAAGAAGAGAAAAGAAATACAGTAAAAGATCCAAAACGACCAAACAAAAGGAAGGCCAAAGAAGAACAAAAAAATTAGAGGACAATTTGAAAGAAGAAGAACAGCAACTAGAGATCCAAATGAGTTCGGAACAAAAACTCCAAATCCACAACTCATTTAATATACGGTCATTCATCAAATAATTTTTTTTATATATTCAAAATAATTGTGAAAAATATTATGTTTTGGTATTTTGATTTTGATATTTTACAAATTTTAAAATTAAGTAAGGTTTGATATTTTTTTATTATTCTTGACATAAGTAATTTAATTTCTGACTAATATAATTTATTCCCTGAAAAAATTATTTATTCCTGATCAAAATAAAACTAATTCTTTACCATCCTTTTCTTATTCCTAATAAAGGCAATCTAATTTCTTACATAAACAACATTATATCAGACTGGTATTACCAAAGAAAAGAAATTTTATATCTTACTATTTATATATATACATATATATATACATATGTATATATATACATATGTATATATATACATATATATATATATACATATATATATATATATATATATATATATATATATATATATATAAAATATATACATATATAAATAAAATTTATATGTATCTATACAAAACAAACCTAATATCTAACTACATAAAGAAAATATATACACGTTTGAATAATTGTAAAAAAAAAAAAAAAAAATCTAATTTTTGTCTTTATTTTGCTGGATCTGTTGTTCAGATTCTTTTTGTTGTTCAATTTATTTTTGTTGTTTTTGCTGCAACAACCACTGCCTATCTTTTGCTCTCTGAATGACAGCCTTTTCCTTCTCATATTTGGCCTCAAGTCTCTTGCAGGCTGAGCTTTCCAAATTTTATGCTTGTTAATAGAAAATTCAATGCAATCATTCCACAATTTCTTCCGCAAAAAATTCTCTACTCTGTTAGACAACTCATAAGTAAGTTTGCATCTATACAACTTCCGATTTTCCTTCTACAAATTTATACAAAAATACCAAATTAGAATACTTAAAAATAATAAGTATATATCCAAAAACAAAAGATAAAAAACACTTACATATTTCAAGTCAATAAGACCTCCATCTAATCCAGTGTATTTTTTCATACACGTTAATGCAAAAAGCCCACAATCCTGATTTTCATTGCTTGTCAGTCGTGTAAATTCAGGTTCATGCCATTTCAACTTTGAAATATTATTATTACCTTGTGGATGTTCTTTCTTTTGTGAAAAAATACATATGTATATTATATATATATATATATATATATATATATATATATATATATATATATATATATATATATATATATATATATATATATATATATATATATATATATATATATATATATATATATATATATATATATATATATATTCTTACGCCTCTTAACTCCCTCATCTTCTCCCGTAGGATCTAACTCAAGCTCCTCAAAATATTGCATGAAAAACAAGAAATCACACATATATTTTTCATGTTCACTCAAGTTTTTCAGATGCAAAGGCTTATTTTCTTGCAAATTCCTACACACAAGAATGTCTTTATTTTGAATCAAAATCTTGTGAATAGGTGGTTCATCCCAATCTGAATCCACCAGCTGCTTCAAAATCAGCCTGCAATCTCTGATCCTATTTTTGTCTTAATTCATGTCATCTCTTCTCCCTTATTCCAGAATATTAATCAGCAGCAATAAAAGTAGATTCACCAGGAACATTTGGAGCACTAGCGGTACTATTAATATCAATTAACTCAATGTGTGTTTTGGGAGGCTGATTTCCTGATACCATAAACTCATCACCAATAATAGGAGGAGTATGAGTTTTATCTATTTCAATTATGTCAGCAGTAGCAGCAGTAGGAGATTCAATTGCAATACATTAAATTGGAACAGCTTCAGTAGGAACACTTTTATTCCTCAATAATTGTAAAATTGCACATGCATCTTTAGGCTGAGGTTCTACTTCCTACAAGGAAAAAAATTGTTAATATCAAACAAAAGTCATCTAAATCATGACAATAATAATCTATAATAATATAATATAAATCCTGACAAAAGTAATTTAATTCATAACAAAAGTAATTTAATTCCTGACAAAAACAATTTAATTCCTAACAAGAACAATTTAATTCCTGACTAGAACAATTTTAATCCTGACTAGAACAATTTTATTCCTGACTAGAACAATTTAATTCCTGACATTAATAATGTAATTCTTGACAAAAGTAATTTAATTCCTGCCAAGAACAATTTTATTCCTGAGAAAAGTAATTTAATTCCTGACATAAATAATTTAATACATGACACTCATAATATAATACCTGACTAAAATAATGTTATTCATAATATGTTTAATCTAATTCCTGACCATGATATATTCTGAAACTAATTAAAAATATGACACACATATTTTAATTCCTGACAAAAATAATCTAAAATATGACAAAATAAACTAAATCCTAACAATGATAACAATCAAATTTCTGATAAAATTATATTTATTAATGACAAAATATATTAAATTTCTGACAAAAAACATTAAATTCCTGAAAAAATTTAACAAAAGTCATTACCTAATGCGCCTAATCAATAGCTAAAGGGGGTTCTTCTGTAACTTTAGACTGAATTACATCATCAGATTTAGTAAAAACCTGAAAGCATATGAATAATATAAATAAAAAAATAAATACAATAAACACATTTATTTATATAAAATATGATAGTTAAGTACAAAAACTTTTGGGAAATTCTCTTTGGTAGACCTCTAATAATAAACATTCCCAGTGGTAAAATGCAAAAAAAGTTAATATCCTTGGTAAACTATGTTTTAAAAAGTTAAGTCAATGGTAACCTCAATCCATGTAATTAGGCATTTCTTAACCATGGTTAATCATTCTAAGTAAAAAAAAAAAGTTGTGATGCCTAAAATACCCCCATTCTAAAATTAATTAAAAAATAAAAAAATAAAATCACCACCCTGCCACCACCTTCCCCACCATCCTGCCACCATTCCCTCTCCCCCTCCCCCAGCCAGAAACCCGACGGCCGGCTTTCAGTTCACCCCCTATTCCCCAACCAGGCCGAAACTCCGACACAGCCCCGATTCCACCCCTTCCGACCACCGCAGCCTACCTCCACCACCCAAAACTCCCACAATTCGTAGCCAAAGAACCCCGACACCCAACCCCGATTACCAGAAAACCCCAACCTCGATTACCCAACCCCCACCCCGACACCCCAAGTACCCAACCCCGACACCCAACCCCGGTTAACCAACCCCCACCCCGACACCCCAAGTACCCAACCCCTTCGACGACCCTTCCCCATCTTCTCTCCTTTCTCGCACCTCACCACCATTGAAAGCGATGAAAAAAATCAAACTAAATTTGTGAATTTCTGGTAATCGAAACCCTAATTTCTCACAATTGAATAAGAAATTATGTGAATTACAGGTAATTGAAATTAATTTGATGTTTGTTGAAGCAAAATGTGTCGCCAGTGGGGATTTAGGGTTGGGGATTTATCGTTTCGGGAAAGGGTGTGGGTGGGGGCTGGTGGTGTCGAGGGTAAGGGAAAAGGGAGGGGGGATGAAGTCGGCGGTAGGGGAGGAGGCTGTGCGCCGGTTAGTTAGGGGCAAAGGGATGCCGGCGGTTTTCAGGCGGTAGGGGAGGGGGATTGCGTGCAGGGGAGGGATAGAGGTGGTGGTGCTGGGTTGGTGGGGAGGTGGTTCTTAACCATGGTTAACCATAGTTACGCTTAAAATGCTAATTATCTTGCTAAATGTTACCATTGACTTAACTTTTTAAAACGTAGTTTACCAAGGATATTAACTTTTTTTGCATTTTACCACTAAGAATGTTTATTATTAGAGGTCTACCAAAGAGAATTTCCCAAAACTTTTTATATAAATTATTTAGTTAAAATACAAATATTACACCTTAGATGTGTTGTCATCATCCTTGTCATCTTTATTTTCTTTTTCAAAAGTTTCTTGAATTTCTTTTTCAGTGACTTCTGCATTTTCTTTTTGAGATACTTGAGGTTCTAGAGAAGTATGAGGAGTAAGAGTAAATAAATTAAACCTAGGCATAGAAATATCTCCCTTCAAGAAACTCATTGCATCTTGCACAAGCCTAGCCTGATTCTCATTCATACCAGAATAATAAATTTCATTGAGTCCGTTAGGTTTCTTTGGTGTTCTTGGAGGTGATGTGGTACTAAGAACACCTTCATCACCAACTGAATGAACCACTTTTTCTGATGGTCTTTTGCCAAGGATCAGAAAATATAGCACCTTTTGCACCAACTGAAATATCAACTATTTTTGGTTCTCTATTCAAATTATGATCAACATCAGTTTCTTGAACAACATTCAAAACATTGAATTCATCTGCATTATTCTCTGGTATCTTTTTATTCGCACCAATTTCAAGCATATCAGTTTCAATCTCTACATTAATTCCGCTTCCTTGGTTTGCATCCTCTAAATAGATTTCATTATCTTCAATTTGATCTTTTTCCAAACCAAGATCAGAAATAACATTATTCACCTATATAAAATCAAGATTAATATCAGATACAAATCTTAAATGATTTTAATATATAAAATAATAATAATAAAGGTAATTAAACTTACAATTGCATCAGACTTAAGCTTTTTATCAAACTGATCCAAATCAGTAGCTAAACTTTTGGTCTGAATAGCAGCTTCAACTATTGCATCAATTTTTGCTAAGAATTCAGGATTAGAATAGATATCATCTTCTTCTTGAGATTGAGATTCTTGTGAATATGTTTTTGCTTCATCCTTCAAATCAATAGCAAAGTCTATTTGGTTCTCTGATACGATCTTCAAGTCTCGACCAAATTTCATCATTTTCTTCTTCACATGCTAATAAAAAATAGAATAAAAAGTGAATAAGTAAAATATAATAAAATATCCTAATTCTTCTTCCTAACAGAAGTTATATAATTAAAAACTGAAAACATGTTATTCCTTAGTGTAATAATTAATTCCTGATTAATATAATTTCTTTCCTGCCTATAATGATTTAATTCTTGATTGAGATAACTTATTTCCTAAATATATTAATTTCATTTCCTGACCAAAATTAACATATTCCTGACTAACAGTTTGCTGGTAATAGTAATCTAATTTATGACTGACAATATTAAAGTTGATTGAGATAAAAGCAAGTTATACAAAATCAAAACTTGAATAATAAACTTTAAAAAAATAATAAAAAGATGAAATTGTAAACTTACATCGATATCCATATTATCAATGCCAGCATCAGTGGGATACTCTTTAGGAATCCTGTACGTTACATATCTATCTTTGTCATCTTCAACTTTCAAATCAAAGCTAGTAGATTGTACACCCTGATTTTCAACTTTCTTTTCATCCAAATATTCATCATCATCAGTGTCTTCAAGCTTAGCTCAATACTGTCCAGCCGTAAAGCTTTTAGAAGAGCCTGTTCACTTTTGCTAGCATATTGTTTTGGTATGGCAGGAGGATACATTTTTACAGTACCATAATCCATATTTTCTGCAACAGACTTAATCCTCTCATTCAAACTCTCACAACTCCAATTCATTATAAATAGCTTCCAATGTAAAGTGGTCCCAAACTCAAACTTTTGCAAAAATGCAATTACAAAAGCAACAAGACAGACATTTACTTGTTTGGATTTAGTTTTCAACTCCTTTCGTGCCTTCTTCAAAACAAATGCTTGAAAGTCTGCTATTGAACCACACTTAAGAAGTCCATAACATAACCAGCCTAGTTGAAAGACTTAATAAAACGTACATCTTCTAAAGACTTGATGATGTTAAAATTGGGGGACTTATCACCAATTAGAGCCAAGAAATTAGAGACAGCAAACATAACAAATAGTTTCTTAAAATCAGACGCACCCTGTCTATATATCTCAAAAAACATTTTATAAGTAAGAATATTGACATATGTCTTCTTCTTCTTCTTACTCTGAACATCTTTTTCAGATTCCTTCTTACTTGGAACAGCTTTTTCTTCTGTTTTCCTCTTCTTTTTCTTTTGTGCTTCAAATTCATGTCCCATTGAGAGTCATCTTTTATATCTAAATCCAAAAACTTCCTTCACTCTATCTTCAAATAGTTATCAAGATTGAATGATTTCTTGTTTTTAGAAATCTCTTTCACAGGTATATCGGTAAAAGGAATACACAATAACACATCAGCAATATCAGAACTATCAATATGAATTGCATGTTCCTTTTCACCCACAATCAGATTTCTAGCCTGTGGATTATAATAAGTTACTATATAGTTGTACAACTGATGGCTAATATTTTCCTTCAGATTCATATGAAGCAATCCACCAAAACCAATGTCTATTACATCCTTCTTTTGGTCATCACTGAAATCTTCCATAAGTAGACAAAAATAACTAGGACCAGATTTATTACCAAGTTCAAGGTCTGAAATATCATCTTCAGTAAGAGCACTGAAAAATTAAAAAGTAAAAAATAACATTAAAATTATAAGATGAATCAAACAAACTTATTCCTGACAATAATTATATTATCCCTGATAATAGTAACCTTATTTGTTAGCATAATTATCTAACCTCTCACAAACATAACTTCATTTCTGACCAAAATAATCTTAATCCTGATGAAAGCAATGTAAAATGTAATGACACATATCTTAGGCCTGATTTAAATAATCTTATTTCTGAGCATAATTAAGTTCTTCATGACAAAAATATCTTCATTTATGCACAAAATAATCTTAATCCTGATAAAAGATAGAATCTTAATCTTGATAAAAGATATATCTTATTTCTAATTGAAGCAATATTATTCATTTCTGATGTAATTTCAATACTCACAAGAACTTAATTTTTGACCAGAAATATCACATTAAAATTGTAAAAAGAATAAAATGATCTTATTCCTGACAATAATTATGTTATCCCTGATAATAGTAATCTTATTTCTGAGGCTAGTTTTCTTTTTCCTGACAAAAATAACATAACTTCTGACCAAAATAAGCTTAATAATCCTGATTGAAGAAATATTATTCAGTACTGAAGTAATTTCAACACTAACAAGAAGAACTTAATTTCTGATGAAAATCATCTAAATCCTGACAAACACATACTATTATCAAAATAAAATAATAGAATTCAAGATAATATAATAAAATGCTAATTTCTAATAGAAAGAATATAATTCCTGACCATTTAATAGTGAATCCTGACAATAATAATGTAATATCAAATTACATCAATATAATTACAACAACAATAACCTAATTCTACACAAGAATATTCTAAGTATAAACCTTAATGCTATGTTTACTAACAACAATTTGCATTTTATCGAACACCCGACGTGCATCTGGTTATACAAACAAGACCTTTTCCAAATTTAAAAGAATTCATTTCGAATATCACACCTAACAGATCGACTTCATTTATAACCTGGTTTAGGACCACGCATCTTCAATGGAGGCTGTGAATGATCCCTACAGATTAAAATAATATATTAGTGAAATTTTCTTTTTAGTATAACCTAAAAATAACTGAAAAATAATTAACCTTTCAGCCATTACAACTATCTTCTTCTGTGTTGATGATTGTTTAGTTCGTTTCATATAAACTTTTAAAGGCGAAGAATCATTTAGAGAGGGAAGGTCAGCCATTAATGGAGTTGGGAAAGACAAAAATTAGGGTTTATATAAAAGAAATAAAAATTAAGTACATGCAAATACAATTAAAGCTAGAAAATAAAGGAGTGATGCGAAATTTTCGGGAAAATGGAGGTAATTTGAGAGTAATGGAGTGTAACTGCTGAAAACGTGGGGAAGAAGAAGGAGAAAGGCGGAACGTTGGAATGAATTTTTTTTTTTTAAATGATAAAAGTCAGTGATATTTAATGTCCGGCCGCGCGCGGGCCGAATAATACACATTATTTTTTGCCAAATTAATAACTAAGGGGGTGGTATAAGGGATGAGATTAAATTTAATGGGTAAAGACATTTCTACCCTTAATGAAAGAGAAAGAAGAAGAGAGTGAAGAAAGGATAGTAAGGGTAATTTTGTATTTTTATTAGTTATTCCAATCTAATCCCAACCCATACTAAACAATGGAATATAATATTTTTATATGTTAATTCCACCATCTTATCCCATCTCCTTATCCCACTTAATCCCAGCCCTCCCACCAAACGCCCCGTAAGAGAACTTTTATATCTTTCAGGTTCCAGCTGTAATATGAGCACGCTATTGTTTTATGTACATCTAAATTTTTGACAATGTAATAATATACTAAGTACATTGTTTTATGTGCATCTAAATAAACATACAATCTTGTAAACTTGGATTAAAAACATTATGTTACGTAAAATTATTGACAATATTATGTGCCCTGTCTTATTCAATTCAAAAGGAAAATGCGTATAGAAAATAGAATAGGTGTTAGGTCGGTGCATCGTAAACGTGTATTATACGTCTTTAAATACGTTAAGCCACTTAGCATAATATGGATTAATCAGTGCATCACCTAAATCAATCAAACAATCTAAGCAAAGTAAGCCCTTCAAATGCGGCATGTTTAACTCAATCAAACAATGTAATGCTGTATCAATGATTTAAGGGAGACAATGAGCTTTCAGACAATTGTGTTTTAACATTAGGTGGTTTGTCCCTAATGTGTTTTTAATCCGTTTGACTAGTTAATAGTAGACCTGGCAATTCTGACCCAAACCCGATGACCTGGCTCGAATGACCCGACCCATGACCCGAAATCAACCCGAAACCACTTACCCGCAATTGACCCAAAACCTGAATCAACCCAACCTGACCCATACCCGACCCGAAGTGGAACTGACCCGACCTTGACCCGAAACCAAAAATGACCCGACCCGAGATGACCCGACCAGAAGTATACCCGAGACCCGAAACGACCCGACCCAAAGTTGACCCAAGACCCAAATTTGACTCGACCCGTAGGTGACCCGACCTTTTAACTTGAATTAGTTTACCTAAATAGACTCGAAACCCAAAGTGACAAGAACCAAAATTATATTATACCTGAAATGACCAGAATCTATTTAAGCTAAAGATTTGACCTTAGCAAACCAAAATAGAAAAAAACCGCAATCAAATTACCTTATTACAATAGTGAAAATGATAATAAGAGTATTAAAAGTTTAAAACTAAGACCAATAAGAGAGTGAAGTATAAATTAATTAGTTAGAGCATCCCTCTCTAGTTTCAGGAGATCTTGAAATTGATTCTCAATCTAAACAATTACTTCTTCCGTTAACGGTTATGTGCAACATTTACCTAAAATGGGTGCTAACAATTATTTGCAACAAATTTTTTTTTCCTTTTTTAGTAACTTTTTGGGTGATAAAATGACCTTCTTGCCCTTATTAGAAACTGATTATTTCCTAACTCAGTTTGTTATGTTAATTAATTATCTCACTTATCTACAACTTTAATCTAATGACTCCCACAAAAAAAAAAAAAAAAAAGATCTGGATCCCTTCTCTCTTCATTTCATTAATTCATCATTCATCTTCTCACCAACCTCGTCTACTCAACCTCCAACCACCTCCATTAATACGGCTATTGAAGGCTTTAAATCTGGAGAACGTTCCAGATCTCACTTCCCTCTCTCTTATCCTCTTCTAATCTAGGCTACCACACTCTCTCTCCTCTTTATTTTTCAAACCCTAATTCGTGAACTTGTTCTCTCTTGTCTTCCGATCTACTTCCTTCTCTGAAAAATCTACCAAAAATGAGTGCCCCAAATGAGAACAACCCAGATCTGGATGTTATTGCAACCTACAAATGTAACCGTCGTACCGGAAAAATGAGGTTGATCGGCAACAAAAAAGCAATGTACTTGGACATGAAACCGAGGTATGGTGGCGGTGCCAAGATTGCTCCTTTAGACTCCGATGACGAAGGTCAAGGGTCAAAAGGTGCAGATCTGGTTAAGAAGAGTGTCGGCTTGAAGGAGAAGGATGCTGAACCTTCGTTGTTTGTTGATAAGACTCACAACACCGACGCTACGGTGGCTGAGAAGGTCGAATGTGCTGAGAAAGTCGAAGTTTGTGTTGCTGAGAAGGTCGACGGGGTTGTTTCTGGCAAGAAAAGGGGTAGATCTGGCTCCCCTGGCGCCGAGGAAGATGATGTTGGGGGGGACTACAGCCCTTCCAACTAATGCTGTTCATAAATTCGCAGCGTAACCCTTTTCTGACCTTTAAATTCTTTGAATTACATGCTCTTTGTATTTTAGTTCCCCTGTTGTTCTAATCTGGCTTATATACAGTATCATTGTTGCTTGTTGTTGATGATTTGTGGGCTACTGTATGTTGTGATTTTCTGGGTATACTATGGATTAATGATTGTAATTGTTGCCTGTTTCGGTATATGTTGGCAGATTATGGTTTTCATTTGGTAATTGATGGCTGATATGATTTGTTGCCTGTAATTGATGATTTGTTGCCTGTTTCTGGTTATTGTTGATAATTCATTGGAAATTGATGGCTGATATGCTAGCTGTTGTTTGCAATTGTTGGCTTGTTCTGGGTTTTAGGGGTTCATTAGTGTCAATGGCTGTGGGAATTGTGAAATGATGAATGATGATGACCTTGTAGGCTGTGTTTGTGTGTGTTGGGCAGTCCCTTCAAGTATGAGTCCCTCAATGAGTGTTCTCAATGACTAATCTAAGAGAGAACAATGTCGTTGCCTAACTATGTGTGTCACTTCATGAGTCCCATTGATTTGAGTGTTCTTACCTGATGTATGAGTCCCCTAATGGAGTGTTTGTTTGGGTCACAAATTCACATGATGAAGGGACTCATTTCACACAACAAAATGTTTAGTCGGAATTGCTCCAACAACAGCAATTGTAAGTTGTTGTTGAGGGAACCAATTAGGCAATAATTATGATAAAAATTCCCTCTGATGGATTAAAAATTGTTCTGGTAACATGTGTATCACAATGGTAAACTTGATGTAATAACCTAATGTACATAAAACAGCCATAATTTATATCATTAAGTTCTTCAAAGGTTTCACATGATCAAAATAAGCTAGGTAAGACTACCTAACAAAATATGCTATGAAATTTAACAAAATACACATAACCAATTAGTGTCAAACAATGGTAAAACCAAAAACACAAAAGACAACCAACTATTTTACCATATGCTTCAATGTTCTTCATTGGTTATGTGTGGCAGTCTCATTGTCACTTTCTGTCTCCATGTCTTTAATCTGCATCAACCTGCATGCCTTCCTCCTCTTCAATGCCTTCACCTGTTGAAATGAACAAAGTGTTGAGGTAATCAACAGCTTGTTGTACCAAATTCTTGTCAACTTGTAGTTGTTCTGGTAACAACCCTAGTCTTTCCAGCCTTTTCTTCCCTTTGTGTGGGGGTGTGAAATTATTCCCCCCAAGATGTCTGAGGATTTCTTCCATGCAACATTGTAGAGTAATCCAAGTATGTTTGTTCAACACTGGGTTGAACATCCCATATGCCTCTTTCACCTTCTCAATGAGTTCCCCCAAATTCTTAGGAAATGATTGGTATTGTATGGATTGTATAACATTGAATAATCCTAAGTCAAGCACATTCAAGTCTGGTGACTGTGCTGGCTGGTAGATGAACTGAATATTAAACCCATCTGACTGACATGCAGCTAAGAATTCCTCATCCTTAGGAATTTGGTGGGGTCTGGCATTATCCCACTGAATGGTTATGTCCTTGGGCAGATGGGCAGGCCACTTCTCTTTGATTGCAGGAATGTAATTGTTGAGAAGCATTTCTCTGATTGCCTCTTTGTTTACATTTTGATTAGCTTTAATCTCCACAGCCCCAGCTTCTCTATTCTTGCTTTTTTTCTTTGCAATAGTCTCATATACAAATGGAAAAATACCATATTTTCCATCATGTAATACTTGTCCATGTATGTCAAAAATTGGCTTACCAATCATTGCCATGAACATCCCCTTAACCTTGAATCTTTTGGACTGTTGGCACCGATATGGATTTGGTTCATTAGGGAGCAAGTAAAACCTTCTTGTTTCCGGGTTCAAGTAGAACCACTTTTCATCTATGTGAATGTGTTGTTGCATATTCTCAAACTTTGGGTCAGCATTCTGTTCAGCAGGCAGTAGATAATTTAACACCCATTTGAGTCTTGCTATTTTGTGGTTGGATGTAAGAGCTGGGTGATTGGTAGCTGTATGTGTTCTCAGTCTACCTTTTTTCTTTAACTTGTGAATGGTAACGTGTGAAATATTGAGAGCAGCTCCATAGCTTCTTTCAGTTGTCCTTTTATACAAAGGGACTGATTGCAGAAACTCATCTGTATACTCACTTGGTTTTGGTCCAGTTCTGCCCAGCTTCTTGGATCTGACATCTATCACATTCCCTTCAGCCATTTGTCTTTTGATTTATTTGAAAAGCCTTTGTGTGGTTGATCTGTGAACATTAAACTTTCTTGCTTGCTGTGATAAAAACCCCCTAGGCAAATCCTCCCCATCTAACTTGTGTAGTATAGCATCTACAAGTTCTCTTTTTTGCTGGACAGTAAGTTGCTTCCTGCCTTTTTGTTGCTGTGGTGGTTCTTCATGAATCTGATTTTGGTTACTCTCCGTAGCTTCATCACTGCTGCTTGACTCAATGTCTTCCATATTAGCTTCATCATTTAACAATTGATCTAAGCTAAAAAAACCATCATCAAATAAATCTGACATTTTGTAAAATTCTGATTTGTTGTTGCTTACAGAGCTGAAGGTTGGTGATGAAGTAGGGGTTTTTTTTTGGAAGTGCTCAAGCGGAACCAGACTTACCTTAGAAGATGAAGGATGCTGCTACTAACCTAGCATTAGTTAATTTTAGAGAAGTAGCTAGGTGTTTGCTGTTGTCATGAAAACATGGTGTAATTTGATGAAGGAGATGACTATTGGTTTGTAAGAATATTTTGAACTGAAAATGCTGTCTGTAGGTTTATATAGTCTCTCTTGAATGAAAATTTCAAGTGGAGGGAAAAAGTTTCATGTGAAAAATGAAGTGTAGGAAAAAATGGATGAAATTTTAGATGGGAAATTTGAAACCACCAAAAATTTCAGTTTCTCTGTCCTCCTTTTAAAAATATCAGTTTCTCTCTCCTCCCTTTACATAATACGGGTCCCCTTTTCCCTCCCTTTTAGTAAACTAATCACATGCCCTTCTATCAATTAATCTCACTTAAACACTCCTTAAAAGTTTTGCCTAGGAGTCCGCGCATGTCCCTTTCGTTGCAAATAACTGTTAACGGAGGAAGTACTATATTCCATGGAAAAAAGTAGCCTTAATAAATATAGTGAGTTTTTCGTCAAAAAATAAATAAATATATATACAGAGTTGAATTTAAGCTAATGCATCGACCCGAATATGACCCGACTCGAAGTTGACCCAAAAATTGACCCGAAAATTGACCCGACCTGAACTGACCCGACCCAAACTTGAACTCGACCCGAAGTGGTGACCCGATACCAGACCCGACTCGATTATCAATCGACCCGAAATCAACCCGAAACACGAAATGACCCGACCCGACCCGAACTTGACCCAATAACCTTTTGACCCGAACCTGACCCGACCCGAAATGACCCGGCCCATATCCGACACAAATGACCCATTTGCCAGGTCTAGTTAATAGTACCACGTGTATAGTTATAGATAACTCTATAGTGGTCGTTTGAAATATGACTACCATAATATTTTAATAATTATATAGTTCGTAATTGACTTTCTAAATAATAAATTATATTACTTTATTTATTGTACAATTTTTTTTTTTTTTTTGAATGGAATAGGGAGGGGTGATTTCATTAAATAATAATATTCATTTACAATCATCCCTTAAGAGATTTAAATTCTCAATACAAGAATTAAATACCCCTAAACTAATGGCATCGCTTTGAACTGCTCCTGGATAGTTTTAGATGTTTTTGCATCGTTTTTGACGGAGCTCCATTGATGTATAGTCGCAAAAAAGATATAACTTGATTAATCATCAAGATCTGCAAATTTGCAAGACGAATCTTCTAAATCTTCACCCCTATACCAACAGAAGCACAATTCCACAAATTTACAAGACGAATCTTCTAAATTTGTATCCCTGCACTCACTAAAACCAAACAAACAAACAATACTAAACCCTACATGGAGGGACTGACAAAACCCTACATGGAGGGACTGACTATAATCACCATACTGATGGTGATCTTTATTGGCCAAAAACATCAAATTAAAGAAGAATTTAGGGCTTACCATCGATAAAAATCGATGGCAGCCCCTAAGTTTTAATATAGTGGCTAGGTTTGAAAATAGAGAACTAAGAAAATTTTAGGGTTTTTGAAGAGAGAGAGAAAAGAATAATAAATACCCTGTTTTTGTATAAAATATTATTATCAACATGTTATAATTTATCAAAATTTATGTAATTTTTATTCTTAATTTATAATTTCTACTGGAAGTGGAATCGGGACTCAAAATGGTAGCAGCTATGCACATTGAGAAGCTAGTAGTTCAGATGGATAATATAGAGGTTATATAAACGAAGGGTTGAGAGAGATTTAGAAGTGTCTCGCAGGGGTAGGTTGGTCATTTCATGCGGGATTTAAATTTTACCATTTTAGATTCAGTTGTACAAAATACACTCTCAATGGTACAAAGTATAATTTCAGTGGTACTTAAAAAAGTTCAAATATCTCATTAGGCTGTCAAATAATACCATTAGAGCTCAGTGGTACAAAATACACTCCCAGTGGTACTCAATGCAGTTTTAGTGATACTTATAAAAATCCTCAGTGGTACAAAATATATTCTCAGTAGTTGTGGTCCCATTTTTTTTCTTTTTGCACGTGAAACCATTTCTGACGAAAAGGTGGGTCTTACCTCAGCCTTTTTTCACTCTCTCTATCTCTCTCTTCCTTTCTCCCTCTTCCTAGTACATTTGGTATATTATTTTATGTTGTGAGACATTGTAACTACCCCGATTTACTAACTAATAGTAAACAATAAATAAAGGAAAAACAAACAACCTTTAAATAAAACTTCGGAAGCATACACCTAGGTCGGAGGTATCACCGGCACACTCAACAATCTGTCAAGTGTTAAGGCTTACAAAATCCCAATAATTACAACTCAATAAACTAGGTGAGATATTTATACAACTTCACAAACTCGTTATGGCATACTAGTCGAAAGACTTGAGCTCCTTCAGCTATGATCACTTGATCAACATGTTTAAGGACAAATTTCAAAATAGATCGTCGCAGGGCCATCATAAGAAAAAGACATGGCCGCAAATAGAAGTAGCACAACCAAACAACACCCACGTCAGCAAAAAGCCGAGTAATCACCACCAATCAAAATACAAAGAGTAATAGAATAATTAATATAATCAACTCAATTAAACAATGTAGTTCGAAACTACATTACACATATACACCCTAAGAGTGAAATAACTCCCTACTCTAAAAATAACCTTTATCAACTTAACCTCGAATAATAATACGAACCTTTACTCAAGCAACTCATATAACCCATAAGTGTGCCTTGCTCTTTGTTCTATACCTAACCTTGGACATGGGTAATTTGAATAACAAACCAACAAGTATAAAAACATGAATACTCTCAATAACCAGAAAACACCTTAAACCAGACCACATACGGGTCAATTCCCACTGTAGGGGACCATATATAGAAAAATAAATAATAAAGATTGTACCTCATTCTTAACTCATAATTATCATCCTCTTACCAATATGCCAAAGACTAAGGTCTATAATGCCGAGTCTCAAACCAAGAATAAAATATAATTCTCAACCTTTTGATCTCATACTTGATCAAATAATCATTCATAAACTGATTTATATTTTTTTAACAATAGCACGGGTTCCCAAATAATATAACATGATGAACTCAATTCAATCATAGAATATCTTAACGCTTATAGGACAATAATAGTAGTGCCCAAGATTAATTAATTCTCAACCCAAGATTATATTAGTAACCCTAAAACCTCAAGAATAGTACCTTTCAAGAATAGTACTCCCTAGAGCAACAACATTAAAACTTTCGAATTATAACACAATCAATATAATCAATAATACAACAAAATAATATGACAATTAAATCATATGTTACAACATATTAACAATATATACAATAATTGAAGTATAACAAAGCCAACTCCAAGAAAATTTTGTGTGATTACCGATCTAATAGTAGTGTGCAATATTGCAATTGCATATGACATGATTACTCCAAACCTTATACTA
Organism: Chenopodium album; assembly: GCF_948465745.1. NCBI lineage: Eukaryota > Viridiplantae > Streptophyta > Magnoliopsida > Caryophyllales > Amaranthaceae > Chenopodium > Chenopodium album. The sequence goes on along the minus strand of NC_137853.1, from coordinate 14,321,500 downwards.
GTCATCACCAATTCACCAATGCATGACTCAAAATTTTTGGAATAAAGGTAATTAGTTTGACCAATTGATGATCATGAATCTAAAAATTAATAGCACATGGGTGCTACTATAATCCCCAGGAACATAATGGATTTAAGAGAAAGCTAGGAATTTTATATCAAAACTGTTGTACAAGTTTATTTATCAAAAACTTGGGCTAAAATATTTTATATACCCTTACGAATATAGAGTCCTATATAAATTAAAATAGGGTTTTAAAACTTTCCAAACCCTAAAATAAAAATATAAAATTAGGAAAGTTATTTAATAAATAAAAATAAACTATATTTTTATAAAATATATTATATAAAATTATAAAATATTTGGGTATTACAGACACTTACAAATATACTTCAATTCCTTGATAACATAGCATATATTGAAGCACTTCAGAATGACCAGTCCCATGGAAGTGAATGCATCCATGTGCTAAACGAATGCTGTAGAATTATTATGTGTTTTGGTTGTAATTTTTATGTTTCCCATTTGTTTTCGTAAAGGTAACAAGGTCGCCGATAAGTTAGTCAATTTAGGAGTCATCCAAGCGGGGAGGGTCAATTATTTAATTTCGAGGTTCCACCTATTGAAATAAGAGACCTTCTTCGTGAAGATATTATAGGTGTGGCTACCTCTCGGTTTATTCTTTAGTTAATTTTTTATTTTTGCTCCAACTTGGTCCACCCTTGCACCAAAAAAAAAACAAAAAAAAACAAAAAAAAAACAAAAAAACAAAAACAAAAACAAAAATGTCTTCTCAAACAATATATATTTTTTGTTGATTTTTAAATTTTATACAATCTTTGTTAACATACAATATACATTTTATACAATCTTTGGTAATACTGTGGTTTTTAATTTTCTAAGTGGTAAATTGCAAAAATTCTTATTATCAATGGTAAACTTGAATTTTTTATATTAAGCTAACCATGATATTAATAATAAATTATTGTTACATATTTAATAGTTAGTTTATTTATTTATTTTATTATTATTATTTTACTTAAAAAAAAATTTTTTCTAAACAAAAATAAAAGAGCCACCCCTTCCTGCACCAACAAGCCACCATTCTCCGCCTACCCTCTCCGGCGCCCAGCCCCTCTTCCGCCGGCACGCCGACCTCCCCTCCCTTTGAACCGACAGCAACCACCACCACCCAAATCGCAACCAAACCACTTCCCCACCCCACTTAGCCACCAGCATGTCACGTGCTGACTTATTTCCCTAAGTCCCCTTGCACGCGGTCCACTAGTCGACAGCACTCGTTAGTCTCCTAGTCAGGACTCCCCTTGTTTTGCTAGACTAAGTGTGCTACAAATTTGGCTAAGTAAGATATTTAAGATGCTCACAAGAGATTTCCAAAGTATGCTTTGATTGCTTGAGAGAAAATGTAAGTGTGTTGGCTTGTGTTGGCTGAAATGTACAAATGAATGGGATGGCCTATTTATAGGCATCCAAGCTAACCCCTAAGAATCTAGAGAGTTCCTAACCTCCTTAAATGGAGGGTTCTAGACCACTACTCTCTACACTTCTCTAGAATGTTCCCACCTCCAAAGGAACATAGATACAAGGAGGTTTCTACACACTTCCCTAGCTAGAATGTTCAAGACCACCCTAGAACACTCTAGAACTCTACAACCTTTATGTACATACAAGAAGATCCTAGACCCTTCTACTATATACATGAAGACTCTTGAATATTCTAGGGACATCCCCTCTAGAATACTCCATCAAAAGACCACTCTAGATAAGCCCGGAACCTTCTAGAAGCTTCTCACGTATTCCGGGCTTCCCGCTGCCAAAACTCATACTTCGGGACCTCCGTTTGGAAAACCGTCACCTCCATGGTCTTCCTTGGCCCAAAATATGGTGGACCCCAAAATTTGAGCCCATTTGGAGCCCATTAGACCGTCCAAATGGCCCATTATTGTGTTACTGTCAAGTGGGTGTTCACTAGGATTTGAAGCAAGGTACTAAATAAAGCTCTATAGGGGGAGGTGCTTAGCTGAGCACCAAGGCAAGCCCCCTAGCCCCGATTGTTACCTTGCTGCCTAGTGACCCTCTTGACGCCCATCCTTGGTGTGGGAGACGACCCGTGACATTCTCCCCCACCCAATTTCTTGCCGACCTCGGCAAGATCGACCCTTGGAGTATGTGCCCGCGTCCCGGTCTAGCGCACCACTCGTCCCCTTGATGCTTCCGTGCAACGCTGCTACATCCCTCCTTTGGACTCCACACTTGAGCCCCTTGTCCCATGCTTGAGACGCACCATGATGCCTCACCCTTGGCACCGAGTTTCCGACCCTTCGTCGGACCGACCCTTGACGCTTATGTCCCAGCGCCCACCATGCCTTCATGGAAGCGAGCCTCGCTCCAGCTTCCTTGCCCCTTGCAAGCTTGATCTCGTGCTTTCACCCGTTGTGTGTGATGGTCATCACATCACGATCCAAATTGACGGGCGCGACGCTATTCATGAACTCCATGCCTGACACCATGTCCTCGTCATCCATGTCGACTACCAAGAAGTCGACTTTTCCCTTCCACTTCCCCAAGCGGATAGGGACTTTCCACGCTTTCCCATGCACTGGCGTGGCCTCAGCGTTGATGGTCTTCAACTCGCCATCTGTCTTGGTGAACCTTATGCCTAGGTCCTTGGCTTCCTTCAAGCTCACAAGATTGTGTGATGCACCTGTGTCCAAGAGCATCCTAACATAACCCCCGTTCACCTCACCATTGACAAACAAGAAGTCTCCTTGCTGCTTCATGCTTGCCTCTTCATTTGTCGAGTGTGCCTCTCCCATGGGCACTTCTTCCTCGACTACCCCTGTATTTAAGAGTCGCATATGGGCTAGTGTGGCCTCCTTCAGTGCGGACTCCTCCCCAAAGTTGGCGATGATGGCACTCAATTTTTGTCGCTGCGGGCAAGTGCGAGCCATGTGCGGCCCTCCGCACAACCAACAAGAGAATGGCTTGCGAGACTTACCTTCCTCATTGCGACTATCCCCCTTGGACTGGGCCTTGTCCTTGCCATATGCGCCGTGCTTGACCCTAGGTTGGAGTGATGCCTCCTCCCCCTCATGGTCGCCGTCCTCGACCGTCTTGCCCCTGTCGCGCCTCGACCCACTCGAAACTTCGACCAAGGACTCCGCCACAGCAATGCCTTCCGCAAGAGTCTTGACCCCACGTCTCCTTAACTCCTGCTCGGCCCACCTTTGTAAGCCATCCATGAAAAAGATAAGGCGAGTCTTCTCCTCCATGTCGGGGATCTCGAGCATGAGTGACGAGTATGCACTGATGTAGTCCCGAATCGACCCCGTTTGCCTCAGACCGCGTAGCTTCTTCATAGCTAGCTCCTCGGCATTCTCCGGGTAGAATTGCTTCTTCAAGTCCTTCTTGAACTCGTCCCACGTCGCAATCGAGCACAGCCCCTTCTTGATGTCCTCTTGTCGCCTTCTCCACCAAAGGATAGCATCATCCGATAAGTACATTGTGGCGGTGCAAATTTTGGAAGCATCGTCCTCCATGTGCATGGCCTCAAAGTATCTCTCGACACTCCATAAGAAGTTGTCAAGAGCCTTGGGGTCACGCTTCCCCTCGAATCTTGGCGGCTCCGGAACCTTCACCCTTGGTCCCGACCCTTGTATGGCGCACCCGGCCACTGCCGCCCTACATAGAGCCACGTCGCCCTTGAGTGACTCTACTTGCTCCTTCATTGCTTGGAGTTGCCCTTGAAGGGTTTCTTGGAGTTTGGCCAACTCTCCCTTGAAGGTGTTGGCCACTTGCGAGACAAGCTCATGGGCCGCCTCCTTGGCTCCCGATGCCGCTGCCTCGGCCCCTACCTCCAAGACTTGGATGCGGCTATCGATCCCATCGATACCACGCACCAGATCCTTGGCAAGAGTCTTCACCGTCTCGACGTCTTGCCCCATCGTCGAGGTGATCCCCTTCATCCCCTCGACGTCGTCGGAGATAGCCCCAATGCTACCCTCCAACTTAGCAATACGACTATCCAATTCTGCAGTCGATTGCTTCTTCTTCTTTGTCGACTCATCGACAACCCCTGATTGACCAACACCCGACGCCATAGCACTTCGTCCACACAACAGCTAGCACCCAATGCAACAGACCGCCCCTACGATCAATGTTGCTCTGATACCACTTGTCACGTGCTGACTTATTTCCCTAAGTCCCCTTGCACGCGGTCCACTAGTCGACAGCACTCGTTAGTCTCCTAGTCAGGACTCCCCTTGTTTTGCTAGACTAAGTGTGCTACGAATTTGGCTAAGTAAGATATTTAAGATGCTCACAAGAGATTTCCAAAGTATGCTTTGATTGCTTGAGAGAAAATGTAAGTGTGTTGGCTTGTGTTGGCTGAAATGTACAAATGAATGGGATGGCCTATTTATAGGCATCCAAGCTAACCCCTAAGAATCTAGAGAGTTCCTAACCTCCTTAAATGGAGGGTTCTAGACCACTACTCTCTACACTTCTCTAGAATGTTCCCACCTCCAAAGGAACATAGATACAAGGAGGTTTCTACACACTTCCCTAGCTAGAATGTTCAAGACCACCCTAGAACACTCTAGAACTCTACAACCTTTATGTACATACAAGAAGATCCTAGACCCTTCTACTATATACATGAAGACTCTTGAATATTCTAGGGACATCCCCTCTAGAATACTCCATCAAAAGACCACTCTAGATAAGCCCGGAACCTTCTAGAAGCTTCTCACGTATTCCGGGCTTCCCGCTGCCAAAACTCATACTTCGGGACCTCCGTTTGGAAAACCGTCACCTCCATGGTCTTCCTTGGCCCAAAATATGGTGGACCCCAAAATTTGAGCCCATTTGGAGCCCATTAGACCGTCCAAATGGCCCATTATTGTGTTACTGTCAAGTGGGTGTTCACTAGGATTTGAAGCAAGGTACTAAATAAAGCTCTATAGGGGGAGGTGCTTAGCTGAGCACCAAGGCAAGCCCCCTAGCCCCGATTGTTACCTTGCTGCCTAGTGACCCTCTTGACGCCCATCCTTGGTGTGGGAGACGACCCGTGACATTCTCCCCCACCCAATTTCTTGCCGACCTCGGCAAGATCGACCCTTGGAGTATGTGCCCGCGTCCCGGTCTAGCGCACCACTCGTCCCCTTGATGCTTCCGTGCAACGCTGCTACATCCCTCCTTTGGACTCCACACTTGAGCCCCTTGTCCCATGCTTGAGACGCACCATGATGCCTCACCCTTGGCACCGAGTTTCCGACCCTTCGTCGGACCGACCCTTGACGCTTATGTCCCAGCGCCCACCATGCCTTCATGGAAGCGAGCCTCGCTCCAGCTTCCTTGCCCCTTGCAAGCTTGATCTCGTGCTTTCACCCGTTGTGTGTGATGGTCATCACATCACGATCCAAATTGACGGGCGCGACGCTATTCATGAACTCCATGCCTGACACCATGTCCTCGTCATCCATGTCGACTACCAAGAAGTCGACTTTTCCCTTCCACTTCCCCAAGCGGATAGGGACTTTCCACGCTTTCCCATGCACTGGCGTGGCCTCAGCGTTGATGGTCTTCAACTCGCCATCTGTCTTGGTGAACCTTATGCCTAGGTCCTTGGCTTCCTTCAAGCTCACAAGATTGTGTGATGCACCTGTGTCCAAGAGCATCCTAACATAACCCCCGTTCACCTCACCATTGACAAACAAGAAGTCTCCTTGCTGCTTCATGCTTGCCTCTTCATTTGTCGAGTGTGCCTCTCCCATGGGCACTTCTTCCTCGACTACCCCTGTATTTAAGAGTCGCATATGGGCTAGTGTGGCCTCCTTCAGTGCGGACTCCTCCCCAAAGTTGGCGATGATGGCACTCAATTTTTGTCGCTGCGGGCAAGTGCGAGCCATGTGCGGCCCTCCGCACAACCAACAAGAGAATGGCTTGCGAGACTTACCTTCCTCATTGCGACTATCCCCCTTGGACTGGGCCTTGTCCTTGCCATATGCGCCGTGCTTGACCCTAGGTTGGAGTGATGCCTCCTCCCCCTCATGGTCGCCGTCCTCGACCGTCTTGCCCCTGTCGCGCCTCGACCCACTCGAAACTTCGACCAAGGACTCCGCCACAGCAATGCCTTCCGCAAGAGTCTTGACCCCACGTCTCCTTAACTCCTGCTCGGCCCACCTTTGTAAGCCATCCATGAAAAAGATAAGGCGAGTCTTCTCCTCCATGTCGGGGATCTCGAGCATGAGTGACGAGTATGCACTGATGTAGTCCCGAATCGACCCCGTTTGCCTCAGACCGCGTAGCTTCTTCATAGCTAGCTCCTCGGCATTCTCCGGGTAGAATTGCTTCTTCAAGTCCTTCTTGAACTCGTCCCACGTCGCAATCGAGCACAGCCCCTTCTTGATGTCCTCTTGTCGCCTTCTCCACCAAAGGATAGCATCATCCGATAAGTACATTGTGGCGGTGCAAATTTTGGAAGCATCGTCCTCCATGTGCATGGCCTCAAAGTATCTCTCGACACTCCATAAGAAGTTGTCAAGAGCCTTGGGGTCACGCTTCCCCTCGAATCTTGGCGGCTCCGGAACCTTCACCCTTGGTCCCGACCCTTGTATGGCGCACCCGGCCACTGCCGCCCTACATAGAGCCACGTCGCCCTTGAGTGACTCTACTTGCTCCTTCATTGCTTGGAGTTGCCCTTGAAGGGTTTCTTGGAGTTTGGCCAACTCTCCCTTGAAGGTGTTGGCCACTTGCGAGACAAGCTCATGGGCCGCCTCCTTGGCTCCCGATGCCGCTGCCTCGGCCCCTACCTCCAAGACTTGGATGCGGCTATCGATCCCATCGATACCACGCACCAGATCCTTGGCAAGAGTCTTCACCGTCTCGACGTCTTGCCCCATCGTCGAGGTGATCCCCTTCATCCCCTCGACGTCGTCGGAGATAGCCCCAATGCTACCCTCCAACTTAGCAATACGACTATCCAATTCTGCAGTCGATTGCTTCTTCTTCTTTGTCGACTCATCGACAACCCCTGATTGACCAACACCCGACGCCATAGCACTTCGTCCACACAACAGCTAGCACCCAATGCAACAGACCGCCCCTACGATCAATGTTGCTCTGATACCACTTGTCACGTGCTGACTTATTTCCCTAAGTCCCCTTGCACGCGGTCCACTAGTCGACAGCACTCGTTAGTCTCCTAGTCAGGACTCCCCTTGTTTTGCTAGACTAAGTGTGCTACGAATTTGGCTAAGTAAGATATTTAAGATGCTCACAAGAGATTTCCAAAGTATGCTTTGATTGCTTGAGAGAAAATGTAAGTGTGTTGGCTTGTGTTGGCTGAAATGTACAAATGAATGGGATGGCCTATTTATAGGCATCCAAGCTAACCCCTAAGAATCTAGAGAGTTCCTAACCTCCTTAAATGGAGGGTTCTAGACCACTACTCTCTACACTTCTCTAGAATGTTCCCACCTCCAAAGGAACATAGATACAAGGAGGTTTCTACACACTTCCCTAGCTAGAATGTTCAAGACCACCCTAGAACACTCTAGAACTCTACAACCTTTATGTACATACAAGAAGATCCTAGACCCTTCTAATATATACATGAAGACTCTTGAATATTCTAGGGACATCCCCTCTAGAATACTCCATCAAAAGACCACTCTAGATAAGCCCGGAACCTTCTAGAAGCTTCTCACGTATTCCGGGCTGCCCGCTGCCCAAACTCATACTTCGGGACCTCCGTTTGGAAAACCGTCACCTCCATGGTCTTCCTTGGCCCAAAATATGGTGGACCCCAAAATTTGAGCACATTTGGAGCCCATTAGCCCGTCCAAATGGCCCATTATTGTGTTACTGTCAAGTGGGTGTTCACTAGGATTTGAAGCAAGGTACTAAATAAAGCTCTATAGGGGGAGGTGCTTAGCTGAGCACCAAGGCAAGCCCCCTAGCCCCGATTGTTGCCTTGCTGCCTAGTGACCCTCTTGACGCCCATCCTTGGTGTGGGAGACGACCCGTGACAAGCAGCCCACTTCCCTTGCTGGTGGCCTGGTGCCCCACCCCCAACCAGAGACGCCCAGCCTCCCCTAACCCACCTCCTCTTTTCACCCCCTCCTCAACGGCCCCCCACCTTTGTTCGCCTGATCGGAAACCCTGAACTCCACCCAAACAACAAAAAAACTTAGCTAAATCCAACATATAACCCTAAATCATCGCCAACATTTCATCCAATGAATTAATTTCACCATCATCAACTTTAATCGCTGCAGCATCTCTAGAATCTTCGACAGTTTAGTAGGGCAAGTAGAAAGAATCAATCTTTTGTTTTGAAAAGGAGTAGGATTAACGATCAGGTCACAAATTTGGGCATAATTTTGTCGGGATAACGGGCGATCAAAGCGGAGGATTCTTTACCAATCAAACGAATCCCAGATTGCGGTTTCGTGATCAAACGAATTCCATGAGATTTACACTTCGTCGTTGCTTGCGAATGAAAGTGAAGGTCGTTGGCCTGGTTCCAGGAATTGCAGTAGATTTCTACAGATCAATATTGTAACACCCCAACCCCAAATAAATTAGGGATGGGCCTATTGTCACAAAATGCGCATCAAGGGTTAACAACTTTCCTCACAAACCAGCACAAGTCTTTCCGGCGCATTTTTTCCTCACTCATGTGCACCCTAAGAAAAATTTCTTGGAGGTCACCCATTCCAAGACTATTCTCAGCCAAGCACGCTTAACTATGGAGTATCTTAGCATATGAGCTCCCTGAAAAGAAGATGCATCTTATTAATATGTATGAATAGTATATCAATCCTTTTTTTTAAGGCAATCATAAGGCTAGGGATAATACAAATATTGCAGCAGGGGGGAAGGACTGAACATGGGGCGGGGAAGGCTGGGCCATTGCCGGCCAAGGGTTGGGCGCCTAGTCGCCGGTAGAGGTTCTGTTGCGTGCTGGTGGCTAGGTGAGGTGGTGAGGGGTTTGGGTTTTATATTAACCATGGTTAGGTAATTAATATTAAAATAGACATTCTCTTTGGTAATCAATAATTTAGGTTTACCAATGATAATAAGATTTTTCACAATTCACCACTGAGAAAATTAAAAAAGATAATGTTACCAAAGAGAATTTCCCAAAATATATTTACATTGTTGAAATTATAATATTGTATCCATTTATGGTGTGAAAAAGTAGATCACTCATATTGTTTACCATTAAAATAATATGGTAGTCAAATCCATCATCACTCTGAACATCCATCCCATCCTTTTTCACCATCTTCCAGTTAAACACTAACAACCACGCCTCCCAACCTAAGCTACCAACTACTTAACATGTTTACAAAACCCTATTGCTACTGCCACCTAGGTGTGTTCAGATCCGGGTACCCGGCCCGGATCTTCTGGTAGTTGACAAATCGGCCCGTGTCCCATACCGGATAATTTGGGTACCTGGGTACCTGGATCATTCGGGATGGGATACGGGTACCCGAATTTTATCTATTTATTTTTTTGATTAAGTTTAATTTCCATCTAAATTCATTTTACTTTTGACAAGTTGTACTTAAAATCTGGTGTTTTGTTTTTATTTTTACAAACCTGCAGTTTTATCTTTTTTAAAGAAAAATCTTCTGTATTTTTACTAATTAAGAAAAACTGAATAAAAAAAGAAGTTTAACAAAAAAACAAAAAAAAAATATTCAAATAGCATAAAAAATGAAAAGGGATAAAAAAAAAAAAGATCAAACAGAATTTCTAAAAAAAAAAATCAAACCGCATACAAAAACAAAAAGAGATTAAATCATAATAAAAAAACGAAGTCAGAATAAAAAAAATTCAAACAAAAATAAAAATTTATCTATATTTTTTTTTGGAAAACTCTTCTGTATTTTTACTAATTAATAAAAACAAAATAAAAATAGAATTTAGAATAAAAAAATATTCAAATAGCATAAAAAAAAAAAAAAGAGAAAAAAAAAAGATCAAACAAGATAAAAAAAAAAATCAAACCGAATACAAAAACCAAAACAGATCTAAGAAAATCAGATTAAAAAACGAAATCAGAATAAAAAAAAATTCAAACGAAAAAAAAATTAAAACAGAATAACATAAATGAAAACAATAGGAAGTTTTTTTTTAAAAAAATCAATAATCTATACAAATTCCACATTAGTTTCATACCACAATTAACAAGTCAACAGCCCATTCACAATCAATATTCAATAACCCATGTAAAATTGCAAATACTCCTCCATAACCAATTACCCAGCAAATTATAATAAACAAAAATTACTAAAAATTTTAAGGGAAAAGATGAGGCGCCGCAGAAGAAAGAGAAGATTAAAAGACTAGGGTATGTTATGTTCACCTTATTTTTACTTATTCAAGTATAATAAGTTCAGATAAGTTCAGTTAAGTTCAGATAAGTTCACATCAGGTTTGATAAGTTCTAATAAGGGTTACCCAAGTACAAATTGCAACTAAAATAAGTTTTAATAAGTTCAGGTAAGTTCAGATAAGTTAAGATAAAACACACCCTAATTCTGAACTTGTAAAGGCTGGGAGTGAGAAGATGAAAAATGAAACCCTAAGTAAGTTTAAGTGGGATGGGCTAATTATAAGGGAGGGAGTCAGTAAGTCATTCATTTTTTTTTCTTTTTATTTATTTTTTATTTTTTTTTAACGGGTCTTCGGGTACCCAGTATTAGTAAAGCATATCCCATGTCCCGGCCCACGAAACTGTTTTTTTAGCGGGACGGGTAAAACATACAAAATTGTCAAATTTCTGTCGGGTTTTTTGCGGGTTACCGGGTAATCGGGACGGGACAATCGGGTCGGGGTTTTTTGAACACCTCTACTGTCACCAATCGTGACTGTGGTTTTGGTCTGGTTAGTTTATGGTCATTAAGTGGAAATGGCTAAGGATGGTGATGATAAGGTAGGTAAGTAGTATACAAAATTGGACACATCGACGACTAGGGCGTGGTAAATGCAATAATGGTGGAGAGAGATCGGGAGAGGAGAGATCATTTTTTTGAACAGATCACTAAAAATTTAACACTGACAGCCTTAACCGGTTTACCTGGTCCTAATAGGCTATAAACTGTTTAAAAAAGGCATTCAAAGTTGGGATTGTCATAGGCAAATTACTAGTTGGGTTTTTTTAAGGAATAATGTTCATATTTGGGATAGCTAAGGTCAAATTTTCCAATCCATTTTATTTGGAGCGAGAACTAGTTTAGCTTGCACTAATTGTATGATATGTCTCGTCCATGCATTACATTATGTTAAAATTGTTTTCTTTTATCAAAGCACAAATTCTTATATATAGATAGTCAAATTATATGTATGACCACTTCACATACATATATTATTCTAATGACAAAATGGGATTATTATTCTTTTTAACAAGTGGTCAATTATTCTTGTAATAGTCAAAACAAAAGAAAATGGTCGAGATTACTCAAATGAATAAATGAGGTTATTTTTTCTTCATGAATAATTGAGATTTTGCCGATATGAGTAAATAAGTATTACCTACTTATCTTATAAACAAATGTGGCCACACCATATGACTATATACAAGCTGTTTTTCCAATGTATCAATCAATCAAGCACAAGTTATATAGAGTTATAAACTAAGATCACAATAAAGAAAAACACAATTAATCTAATTAACATTACACTCTTTTATTAATACATACAAGGTTATACATAAAATGAATTAAGATACAAGAAATAAACAATAAATACGCTTATTTTGAAAGCGGAGGAAAAGTAAATAAGGGCTTCCAATCAATTTCAATTAGATAACCCTTAGTTTTTTTTTTTTTTTTTTTTATCTTCTTTGCATTTTAGTTTTGTTTCCTACAATTTTTTCTAATTTCTCCCCCAGTTCCAGGAAGATTACCCATTTTAATCATAGCATTTACAAAGCTTTGCCTGAAAAGGTTATTATTGGCGGCAAGGCTTGTAACTATTGAGGCACTTAAAGGGTCAAGTGCTAACTCTTGGTCAATTTGCAAGATTCCTTTGTTCTTTTTCATTTGGTTGTAGACTTCGTTATCTAACACAAGTGTTGTGTTTTGATCAAGGAAAGTAGCCGGATTAAAGGTCAAACTACAAAGATTTTGTAGCTTGGTAAGCAAATTCTTATCCATGGTAGGATCAGGTGCACCAGTGCCTTGGAAGTTAAATACCCTATCTTGAAAGAAATTACAATGCGCTCTTCCAATAGAATGACCGCCTCCAACTAAGATTACCATGTCATTAAGAGTCATTTTACGGGCGCTAAATGCTTGTTGGATCTGAGCAACGGTGGAAGCCGGACCGGGGAGATTTACTTCACTTGCCCTAGAAATGGTGCCATCAAGCCTGCCTGTTGGCACGCTGTACATAGGTCCTCCAGACAAGGAAACCGCGTCTCGCGTAGCAAGTGCTATGATATCTGCACAAGAAACCTTTTGAGGGCATGCTTGTTCTAGAGCGGTCTTGATTTGGTCTATGAGTGTATACTCTCTTACAGATCCATTTGCACCCGCGGCCTTCTCTGCTTGATTGGTGGTGTTTGAGTCGATTAATATTGATGCATCACAACCCTGTATAAAAAAGAAAAAAAAAAAAATTATGTCAATTGATTGTACATTCCATGATACAGAAACTTTAAGGTTTTATGAAATATAACTTAAAAACGAAATTCATCTCAACAAGTGAAATATAATATTTCCTATTTCTGTGTAAAAATAGAAAGTGAAATATAATATTATTTGTTGGGACATGAATGACACTAGTAACTTTTGATTTTAAATTCTCAATACAGGTAAGTACAAAATTATTTTCATGTAGCCGCTCTATACTCTATGTTATGTTGTGCAATTAACTATCCATTCATTTACCAAACAAACATATTCAAATTTCTAATCTATTTGAATATATTCCAATCCCTTTCCATTCCTATCAATCTAAGGTTGTGAGAGAGATTTAAACCCATGTGGCTTAACCATTATTTTATTCTAATTTGAACTGTTAATGTACATTATGTCCTTATTGTATGAACACCCATGAATATGGGATAAATGATTGATGTATGTGAACATAAACATCAAGCAACCTTCTGTACACATGGAAAAGGGATTACTTTATTATACAAAAAATATAGCAGTATTGTAGCTCTTTTGTCGTAGTTCATAGAAGTTTGATGGTGTGAAAACTTCATAAAATTTATACGGCAACATTCTATCAATCACTTAAATTGGCACAAATATGCAATATACTAATATGATTACATATTAATAAGTTATTTCCTTTAGTTTGTTGTCTAGAAGCAAGCAATTATGTGTCAAAAGATGTATACTACCTCCGTTTCTTATTACTTGCAACAAATGAATATTTTATGTCTCACAAATAATACCCCTTTGTTGCGAGTAATAAGAAACGGAGGTAGTATATATCTTTCATGTAGGAGTCTAAAATCTTACCCTGATAAAACAATCATGAAAATGCATACGAAGCAAAGCCGGAGCAACAGATTTATCAGCATTGAACCGTTGTTGCACAGCTTGTCGAACAATGTTCTCAGCGTTCGGACAGGAAGAACTATAGAAACCAACTTGAAGGGCTGAAGAAATAGGAAGAGCAAAGAAAAATAACACTAAAGAAAACACATTGAGATGCTTAAGAAAACTCTCCATTTTTGTAGTTGTACAAGTTATAATATGCTTGTAGATGTAGTTTATGTTATGTTTTGGGTTTGCAAAATTTAAAACATCAAATTGAGTATTTATAGAAGTTGTAAGGTAAGTTGGCAAAAGGGTGGCCAAAATAGAAAGTCAAGAGTGGGGACTACGTGTTGCAATTTTTAATTTTTAAAATGAACTGATTTTAGGGACATGCATCAACACGTTAAATTCAGCCAAAATTTTCATAATTAATTAATTTTCCTTAATTTTATGAACATTTTATATATATATGCAAAAAGCATAATAAGTTAAAAGATTTTATTTATTTTTTGACAAAAAGTTAAAAGATTTTTATCATATGTATAAATGCATGGCGGCTTTGGGTGATTATTATATGTTTATGAATTATATTATCACCCACTAATACAAAATTAAGTCCACTAATTATATTTTAAGAATCTCCAGCAGAATAAAATGGAATTTGAAGAAAATAGTACAACCTAAGTTGAAAAGATTTATTTTGCGTAGTTATAATAAACAATAACAAAGTTGGAAGTATTGATAATAACTATTTAGGTTGCTAATAAAGTAGTATTAACTGTAGATTACAAGATATTAACAACTTTAGTATTTGTCACTATCCAATTATTCATGATTAGATTATGCAATGTAGAAAGTTAAGCTCATAGTAAAATTAATTCCATTCATAATGAGACATGCATTTAAATCAATATTAATACTTTTAATCCATTTTTACTGTCCTACTAATTACTAGCTCATTGTGGCTAAATTAAATTTATTTTATTAAAAAACAAAAGGCAATAAGGAGGGGGTTGTATTGGACAACTAGGACAAAAGTCATTTAAATTTTGTTTATTTCAATTAGATAGGAATGCAAGGGGGGGTCAAACTCAACTGGACAATTGCATTTTAATAAAGCACAATAATTGCATGTTTATAAAATTCATTAAGTTTATCGATCTAATAGATTAGGGGTCAAAAAATGATATTTAACATTTTTGAATCTTACATATTGAGGTCGAAATATGTCTTTTTGGAGCTCATATGTGACATTTGCAACCATCATCAATTATTAGATTTTTGATGAGGTTTCGCTAAAAAAAATACTGTTATTTTCATTTTCATATAGCTTAGATGTTAGGATATTCCCCTTCTAAAGGTTTAGAGAATATTATTGAATTCTTTGAATGTAAGTGGCTTGTTTTTGTTACTTGTTTTTTCTTTCATACATTTTATGGTGTGAGAAAAAATTTAATGTATTAATGGAACAATTTAGCACAAACTTAAGCTGACAATAAGAGTGGTATATATATAAGATTTTAAATTTTTCGCAACGTACCCCCTCATATGAAAGCCTATTGAGCTTAGTATATATATATATATATATATATATATATATATATATATATATATATAAATGAATGAATTGAAGCATGGGCCACTTATACTACCAAGCGCATGCTAAATATTTCATAAGGAGTGAATTATATATTTTTGAACTAGCTTGACTTTCTTGTCATGCTAGCTTTTGATATTGTTTTAGATGGACGGGAGTTTTTGGGTCTATGTATATGTTGATTAAGGAAACTGCGAAAGAGACAATTTTATTGGCTTGAGTAGGATGATAGTCATTTGATGGCAGTGGCGAATGGGATAGATGGCATTTTGTGTGTGTCAGCCATTGGGAGTGACGGCTAAGGAAGGGAGGGTAAGCAAGGATATCAAACTGCACAATTCTCAAAAATATAGAGAAGAGAAATAAAATGTTAAGGTTTAACGGATTGTTTATGTCAATAAACTGACTCAATTAAAAGATTTAACTAATTGTTGTACCTAGAATTACTTTATACACTTATTTTATTATAATAATAAAAATTTCTACTACGTATATACACCATGAAAGATTTAAATGATTGGGATATAAGTAATTAGGTATGTTTATTCCAATACTTGGTAATTATTATGTAACAAAATAAGGTGGCAAGTTAAAATAAAAGATTATTATGATGCATGATTGATGATGTACGTGGTTATATGCATAGTTGTGTACACTTTTCCAAACATGGTCGCAGTTCTAGCCTTTGATAGTTGATCGTTGACAAAGCACACACATTTGCATGTTCATGCATGGACTAATTTTGTACAAATAATGTTAGATAAGATCAATTCAACTTAACTAATTAATTAATTTATGTAACAACATTGTGTCGTCTATAATTTGTACTTGTGCGGCTGAGGTTATCGGAATCCTACAAGTTGGTTTTTTTAATCCTTTATTATCATAACAACCTTGAATTATTCATCTTAATTTTCATCTTATCTGTCTTAGTTTAACCTCTTTATTCTTCACAACTAGAGAATCAAAATTTGTCGGCAATTACAATAAAAATAATTGATCTACAAATTATACCTTTGACCTTCGGAAATGATCATTTGGGCGAAGCGTAGTCTAAGCCGTCTATAACTCTATACGTACGTTGTGTGGCAAATGTTGATCAAGCAATAATACATTAGGTTATATTCGGTGAGGACCTTCCACCGGGCCGTTTAAGGGCCAATCTCCGATAATTTATTGTAATTAATTAGTTAATAAATTTAAATAACTTTATTTTACTTTTAAAATATTAGGATATAGAGTTAATTTTTAAGCGAGAGTTAGAAGATTCAAATCTCGGCTTCTCTAATGTTTTTTTTACCAATATCCGCCACTGGAACTTATATTAGGTTGTGGTATCCCCTTTGAAGAACAAAATTTCTCGTATCTTTTAAATATATACTACTCCCTTCGTCCCTTTATTACATGTATATTTCTCATTTTGCACAGGAATTAAGAAAGTTAAAGATTCCTTAAAACTAATATTTGGGAATATAAATATGCATGTAGGGTTAGAGAGAGATAGAGAGAAAGAAAAAGTGGTTGGGAATTAGGAGAGAAAAATTATTGGGAATTGATGTTATATTACAAAAAAGAAAAATAAAAAAGGTGACAAATCATCAAAAAGAGAATAATATTGTAAAAAAATATAAATTATAAATAGAAACAGTCACTAATTTTGGTCATCCCAAAAATGAATATATGCATGTAATAAAGGGACGGATGGAGTAGTATTTAGGGCCTGTTCATATTTACTTAATTTCAGTTCAGTTCAGTTCAGTTCAGCTCCAATAAGTTCGGTTCAGTTCAGTTCAATTCCAATCAGTTCAGTTCAGTTCAGCTCTTAATTTCCCTCTCACATAAAATATTCATTTCAGCTCAATTCAATTCAGTTCAGTTCAGTTCCAATCAGTTCAGTTCAGTTCAATTCAGCTCCAATCAGTTCAGTTCAGCTCAATTCAGTAAATATGAACAGGCCCTTAGCCTGCGCAATGCACAAGTTAAAAAATTATATTGTATTTCCTAGGACTTTACACTTGTTATGGTGTATTAGGATTTGAATTCCTGACTATTTAGGGGATCTTGAATTAGAGTTGATCCCATCATTATGCTTTAATTTATAAGAAACTATCGCTAATAAGGAGTCGCCAATAAACTCATAAACCTCGTCATGTCTTTCTCCCAAATAGAGTTCAAGGCCGAGATATTTAGCATAAATCATAAGCTTACCCCATGCCCAAATTGGTCTACTTAAACCAGAATTAGGCTAAAATCTTTTATGGATCAAAAGATATGGTCGTTTGAGGGCAAGGGTGTTGGTTTTAGGGTCTAATTTAGTATTTGATGATAAATTCTTTTGTTTTAGCTCGGAATTGGGCTTATAATATACCGTTGAAAATCTCTTTGAAAGGGTTATCCATTTGTATAGGCCTTGCATGGAAATTTGATGGTTGGTAAATCTGATTGGCTCGGTTTTTAACAATGTAAGATCCATTGGATCCAATCATTACATTTAATGCATTACGGTATGTTATTAATCAAGTTTAAACATGTATGAGCACGTTTTAGGCCTAATTAGTAATCGGATAAGGCTCTTAGATGACTTGGTCTCGAAAATGGGTTTTAATTTACTTCATAATGTATTTTGTAGTCCATAAACACTTCAACTTTGATCTAGCATGAAGAACGGGTTTTTGTAACATCATCGCACTTCCTGTCGGGACAAAAGGCCAAAAGTAGGTGTCTACAAGGACTAACTCCATTTTTTTTTCCAAACATTTTTTTTCCAAACATAAAGGACTAAACTAGTACTTAACTCTGATGTTTCCATTAGGTGTTCTTTGGGCTTTTTCATCATTTGGTATCCAATTTTTTCTTGGATTTCAGATGGTACCACTATAATTTACATTTATTCTCTACGGTAACATCCCATCAAAATTTGTTTATATAATTTTATTTGGGTGCTATAAGAAATTATAATACTACCTCCGTTTCTGAAAGTTCGAATCACTTACTATTCATGTGGTTAAAGTAATATAACTTTGACCACAAGTTATGATTTATACAATAGAAATAAATGAGCATGAGAGATCTTATTAGATTCCCCTTATTATAAATTTTTTAAATATCAACTTTTTATAATTTTCACTTTTACATACTTCCTCTGTTCTTTTTTACTTGACCTGTTTCTTTTATCACACTTGCCAATGCAAAACTTTGCGATCAATAACTTTAGTTTTCCATAAGTAAAAAAATATAAAAGTTATATATTATGATAGTATTTATTAAGACGAATTCAAAAAGACATGAATATGTTTTTCCTTACATATTATTAACAAAAGACGGTCAAAAGAGGGTAATGAATAGTGTAAAAGTCAAAGCGGGTCAAGTAAAAAAGAACGGAGGAAGTATATAGTTAAACATATTTATGGTCAAAGATGTTCATTGAAGACCACACAAATACACAATGAGTCGAAACTAACGGAGGGAGTATATAGAGTATATAAATCCAATGAAAAGGATCTTATAATGGAAAGATGAAAATGAATCTTGACAGTATAATTTTTTTATAATCTTCCAACACTTCTTATGCATAACACAAGTATTTTATAATTATGATATATATCAATTTTAACATTATATATAACTAATTTAAAAAAAAATTTAAATGAGAATTATTTATAATATATTTCAATTGATTATAAATAAACACGTACAATCTAAGGTGATTATTGTTATATTATACTTCTTAGTTTGAAATATACAAAACTACTTTCATTAACAACTTTTAGGAGTGTAGGTACTGTATTATTTATTTTACAACTACCTGATCACTAATATATAAAGTCGAATCTCGCAGTCGTGTCACGAGAAAACAACACATGATGTTCCAACTTTTTGCCAAGTTCGGGACATATAGGCAACAACTACAAATAAACATGGTACGTTAGAGTGTTAGACGTCATGTAAGAGATATCGGATAGTTTTTGATAAATTAATCATTTTAGAGTAGGGATGGCAATCCACTCCAAATTCGACCCTACTCTGCCCCGATCCGAGGTAAAAAAATCCGCTCCGAGTCTGAGAAAAAGTAATCCGAGTTCGACTGTATTAAAATAATCCGAATCCGAGTCGGAGAAGGGTCGGAGTCGGATCCTACAAAAATTCGAGAAAAAAAATCTGACTCCAATAAATGTCCAACTCTGATGGATGATCCAGCTCCGACTTCGATAGATCGATCATGGATTTTAGTGTGGGTCATGGTGTCATTGGGTGTGGGTTTGAAGGCCCAAATAGCCCAATTTCTCAAAGTATATATATTGAATAATGAAAAAAAACTTGGAATCGGGTCGAATCGAAATCGAAGATCGGATATTGAAGTCGGAGTCAGAGTCTCAGAGTCGGATGTCGGAGTTGGAGTCGAATTCGGAGTTAGCCTCCGACTTCCTGAAGGGTCGGAGTCGGATTTAGCATAATCTGCTCCGAGTTCGACCCGTTGCCATCCCTATTTTAGAGTTATATTTTGATAAAATTTTATCTATCGCGTACATAAAATATTTTCTTATTTTCATTAAATATGTTTTAAATTGTAATTTTTTTTGTCATTAAATCTATTTTTAATATAAAAATTACTTTAAAACAATTTCCATTATTTACGATATATATTTTAACCAAGTAAAACTTTTTTCTTTAATTCAACATATATAGAAAAAAATACAAGAAAATTATTTATCTATTTTATTTTCATATATCATAAAAAAAAACGTTTTTAAAAGTAATTACTGCGTTGTGGTCTTCACCTTACATAAATAATAATCATAAAAAATAATTTTAATTCCTTAAAAATAATTTAAATCCTTCAAAAAAAATTTCAATCCAACTAAATAATTTCAGTTTAGTAAAAATAATTTAAAGTAAGTAAAGATAATGTCAGTTCATTAATTTTTTATTTTTTAGTAAAATTAAACCGATCATGGCCTTAAATAAAGAATGTATCTAATTGATTACAAAAATCACAATCTAATAAAAAAAGAATTGTGATAGTCTACCTCATAGCATTGTACAATCATCCTATATATCCGTTAAAGTCATACTTCGTAGTACATGTTTGTATATTATATAAACTACTCTGTCAATAAATTAAAAGGCGTCGTTGTGTATTATGTGTTGAAGACCAAAATTTGAAGCTGTAATTTTTGTCCAATATTCTGATCGATCTTCATTAATTTGGTATTGTTATGCCTATTCTATTCAAGCAAGAACAAATAAGTCCGAACCAATCAGTAGTTTAAAGATTTGTAGCGTAGAGGACAACTTCTAAGAAATTGCATGCATGAAAGTTTATTATCAAGTTGCTAATAATATGATCGACCTTTACGAATGATACAAAAAATCATAATATAAGAATGTATAATTTTCTCAATTGCACTTCATAATAATGCTGTCAGATTCTGAAACTCATCAGTAGTCTTGTCTTACTTATAGTATGTATGTGTAGCTGGCCAAAAAAATAATAAAATTAATAAAAAAAGCTAATGCATGAGAATATAATGATCAATGGTTTAATAAGAAAGTCATCCGTAACCCAAACAAGGAAGAGAGTTATGGTTTATAAACCATGTTCTTTAGAGCTGCTCTGCTTAAAAATAATAACTAATATTTAATAATAATAAAAATAAATAATTGATATTTAATAATAATAATAATAATAGTATTAATAATAATAATAATAATAATAATAATAATAATGTGATGTGCTACCGGTTGGGTGTTCCATTGTTCTCTATCACGACACCATGCTCTGCTTGTTCAAGGGTTTTTGCTGGGGATATTTTCGGTGATCACGCGGTGTCATGTGCTGGTATTGTGGGCATTAAACATCGGCATAATATTGTTCGGGATACCCTTGTTGATGTTTGCTATCGGTCAGGGATTTCAGCTAGAAAGGAGGTGGACATTGGGTTATTTGGAGGGAACGACGGGGCTCTCAGACCTGCAAATTAAATGTGTTACTTTATTCATGGGATCGTGGTCACGATATTTGTGTTGACTTGACAGGGTCTTCTCCATTGACACAGTCTGGGCTTTCTAGCTTTGTTCCTGGACGGGTAGTGACTGATGCGGCCAATCGGAGGCGGGTCAAGTACGAATCCAGTTGTCGAGCAATTGGATATGGTTTCCTTCCTTTCTCTTTCTCTTCTCTTGGGGAGTTAGAAAAGGAGGCTGTTAAATTGTTAAAGCAGATCCAGAAGTTCTCGAAGACTCAGGATATTGGGGCACGAGCTGCAACTCATATCTTTACTAGGATCGGCTTTTTTATAGCTAGAGGAGTGGGGGCCCAGATTGTATCTCGACTTCCCACTAATTTTCTATAGATTGTATAACTTTTTCTGTTTTTGAGATATAATGATAATAATAATAATAATAATAATAATAATAATAATAATAATAATAATAATAATAATAATAATAATAATAATAATAATAATAATAATAATAATAATAATGACATTTTGTGAAAAACTACCTTATATAACACTTTTTTTGCGAGAAACCACCTAATAAAAAAATTGTTGTAAGAAACTACCTTATAAAAGAGTTTATGTTGTAAGACACTACCCATGGTCGAAAAGTAATCATTCACTTTTATCTTCCAGCGTTGACCATATCACGTGCCAGTTAAGAAAAACGGAGGGTAAGGGTAAATTAAAAGTCACGTGATTGACACATGATGTGGTCAACACCGGAAAATGAAAGTCAATGGTGACTTTCCGACCAATGGTAGTCTCTTATAACATTTACCCTTTTATAAGGTAGTTTCTTACAACATTTTTTTTATTAGGTAGTTTCTTGCAAAAAAATTGTTTTATTAGGTAGTTTTTCAAAAAATGTCCTAATAATAATAATAATAATAATAATAATAATAATAATAATAATAATAATAATAATAATAATAATAACAATCTGCTTATTCTTTAACTCCTCGACAATCAGCATTGTGGAAATCACAGCAGGGTGATCACACCTCTGCTTGGCTTCCCGCGGTTCCTATTTCGGGGTTGGGTCAGACGATGAACGCCAAGACTTATCGCTGTGTGTTGTCCTATCTGTTGGGTGTTCCATTGTTCTCTATCTCGACGTCGTGCTCTGCTTGTTCGAGGGTTTTTGCTGGAGATATTTTCGGTGATCACGCGGTGTCTTGTGCTGGTATTGTGGGTATTAAACATCGGCATAATGTTGTTCGCGATACCCTTGTTGATGTTTGTTATCGTTCTGGGATTTCAGCGAGAAAAGAGGTTGACATTGGGTTGGCTGGAGGGAACGACGAGGCCCTCAGACCTGCGGATGTGTTACTTTATTCATGGGATCGTGGTCGCGATGTCTGTGTTGATTTGACAGGGTCTTCTCCTTTGACACAGTCAGGGCTATCTGACTTTATTCCTGGGCGGGTTGTGGCTGATGCTGCTCATCGGAAGCGGGTTAAGTATGAAGCTCGATGTCAGGCGATTGGATATGGTTTCATTCCCTTCTCCTTTTCTTCGCTTGGGGAATTAGAGAAGGAGGCTGTTGCGTTACTGAAGCGGATTCAGAAGTTCTCGACGACGCAAGACATTGGGACTCGTGCTGCAGCTCATATCTTCACTAGGGTAGGATTTGCTATAGCTAGAGGAGTGGGGGCCCAGATTGTATCTCGGCTTCCCACTAATTTATTGTAGGTTGTATGACTTTTGTTTTTGAGATATAATAATAATAATAATAATAATAATAATAATAATAATAATAATAATAATAATAATAATAATAATAATAATAATAATAATAATAATAATAATAATAATAATGACATTTTGTGAAAAACTACCTTATATAACACTTTTTTTGCGAGAAACCACCTAATAAAAAAATTGTTGTAAGAAACTACCTTATAAAAGAGTTTATGTTGTAAGACACTACCCATGGTCGAAAAGTAATCATTCACTTTTATCTTCCAGCGTTGACCATATCACGTGCCAGTTAAGAAAAACGGAGGGTAAGGGTAAATTAAAAGTCACGTGATTGACACATGATGTGGTCAACACCGGAAAATGAAAGTCAATGGTGACTTTCCGACCAATGGTAGTCTCTTATAACATTTACCCTTTTATAAGGTAGTTTCTTACAACATTTTTTTTATTAGGTAGTTTCTTGCAAAAAAATTGTTTTATTAGGTAGTTTTTCAAAAAATGTCCTAATAATAATAATAATAATAATAATAATAATAATAATAATAATAATAATAATAATAATAATAATAATAATAATCTGCTTATTCTTTAACTCCTCGACAATCAGCATTGTGGAAATCACAGCAGGGTGATCACACCTCTGCTTGGCTTCCCGCGGTTCCTATTTCGGGGTTGGGTCAGACGATGAACGCCAAGACTTATCGCTGTGTGTTGTCCTATCTGTTGGGTGTTCCATTGTTCTCTATCTCGACGTCGTGCTCTGCTTGTTCGAGGGTTTTTGCTGGAGATATTTTCGGTGATCACGCGGTGTCTTGTGCTGGTATTGTGGGTATTAAACATCGGCATAATGTTGTTCGCGATACCCTTGTTGATGTTTGTTATCGTTCTGGGATTTCAGCGAGAAAAGAGGTTGACATTGGGTTGGCTGGAGGGAACGACGAGGCCCTCAGACCTGCGGATGTGTTACTTTATTCATGGGATCGTGGTCGCGATGTCTGTGTTGATTTGACAGGGTCTTCTCCTTTGACACAGTCAGGGCTATCTGACTTTATTCCTGGGCGGGTTGTGGCTGATGCTGCTCATCGGAAGCGGGTTAAGTATGAAGCTCGATGTCAGGCGATTGGATATGGTTTCATTCCCTTCTCCTTTTCTTCGCTTGGGGAATTAGAGAAGGAGGCTGTTGCGTTACTGAAGCGGATTCAGAAGTTCTCGACGACGCAAGACATTGGGACTCGTGCTGCAGCTCATATCTTCACTAGGGTAGGATTTGCTATAGCTAGAGGAGTGGGGGCCCAGATTGTATCTCGGCTTCCCACTAATTTATTGTAGGTTGTATGACTTTTGTTTTTGAGATATAATAATAATAATAATAATAATAATAATAATAATAATAATAATAATAATAATAATAATAATAACAATAATGATAATGATAATGATAATAATAATATTATTATTAATTATTATTATTAAAAATAATAATATAATCGATTTTTTGTAATTAAAAATTATATTTAAAGATAATAACTAATATTGAAAGATAATAATATTTATTAACTTGATAATAATAATAATAATAATAATAATAATAATAATAATAATAATAACTAATTAATATTTAATAATAATAAAGAATTAATTTTTAATAATAATAATAATAGACAATTAATATTTAATAAAAATTAGTATTATAATAATAATATTATTGATTATAATAATAATGCGATAATAAAAATAATGCAATAACAATTACAATAACAATAACAATAATAATAATAATAATAATAATAATAAGTAATATTTGATAATAATAAAGAATTAATTTTTAATAATAATAATAATAATAATAAAAAATTAATATTTAATAACAATTAGTATTATAATAATAATAATAATTAATATTTAATAATAATATTATTGATTATAATAATAATGTGATAATAAAAATAATGCAATAATAATAATAATAATAATAATTATAATAATAATAATAATCGACGAAAAGCTCAAAAGAACAGGGTGAAGGAAATCAATTACGTGGCTTTCTCATTATGCACAAGTGTGTTATATATATAATAGGTCCATATGTGAGAATTCATGCTTATATGAGAACTAATTTAAAATTTAGAACATGTGAGTAGAAATTTAGAACATGTGAGTAAAAATTTAGAACATGCGAGTTAAAATTTAGAGCATGTGACTCAAATTAAAAATTAGAACATATGAGTAATAATTTAGAACATTTGTCTGAGTAATGTGTTTAGAACATCTGGTTTAAGAATTAGAACAAGTGATTAAAATTTATAAAATTTGCATTATGAAATCTTAAACATATGAGTATAATTTAGAACATCTGATTTAAGATTATGAATATGTGAATAAAAATTTAGAACAAACTGATATAGAACATACAAAGTGTGAGTAAAGAATTTATAACATACAAGTTAAAAAATAGAAAATACGCTTTAAAATCTGGAACATATAATTAAAAATCTTAGAACACACGTTTTAAAATTTAAAACATATAAGTTAAAATTTTAGAACAAGTTATTTAAAATTTATAACATCAAACTTAACTAATTTATGGTTTAGAACATGTGAGTACTAAATTAGAATATTTGATTTAATTTAGAACACCTAAGGAAAAGTTTTGAACATCATATTTAAAATTTAGAACATACGAATAAAATTTTAGAACATAAAGAATGTTCTCACATAAGAAAAATTCTCACGAGAGCCTTACACACACACACACACACACACACACACACACACATAAATTAAGGTTCAAAGCCCAATAATGGAAACTTAATATTATACAATAATATACAACGTCTAACACACCCCCGCAGTCGAAGCGGGAGAACCACGTACGCTGAGATTATCTCGGAAATCATCAAATAAAAAGCGCGAAAGCTATGTATTAAAAATGTTTGCAATCTGATAACGGGACGGCACATGAAGCACACAAACTTCGCCACAAGCCACCTTCTCCCGAACGAATGCGAAGTGAATGTCCATCTCAATGTGTTTTGTGTGTTGATGCTGAACTAGATTATTGGATAAATAAATCGCACTCACATTGTCACAATAAATGAGAGTTATAGAACAATCCATCTCTAGAAGCAGATTTCGAATCCAACAAGAATTAGAAACAACATTAGCAACACCCCTATATTCTACTACTGCACTGGATTTGGAGAGAGTGGGTTGGCGCTTGGAAGACTAGGAGATCGATCAAATTATCTCCTAGAAAAACACAATAACCAGAGGTGGAGCGACGGGTGTTAGGAGAACCACCCCAATCTGCATCTATATATGAGAAAAGATGATCAAAAGTGGACTTGTACAGATGTAGACCATGAGGTAAAGTACCCTGAATGTAGCGTATGATACGCTTGAGAGCAGTCATATGCTCATTTATCGGAGCATACATATGAAGGCAAACCTACTGCATTGCATAAGATGTGTCAGGCCGAGTAAAAGTTAGATACTGAAGAGCAGCTGTAAGGCTACGATATGTAGTCGGATCATCATGTAGAGCATCTTTGGTGGCACTGAGCTTAGACTTAATGTCAATTGGAGTTGGAGAAGGACGTACTACAATTATACCTACCATCACGTTCAACAATGTTTGCAGCATACTGTTTCTAAGATAAGAAAAGACCGTGGGAATGACGAGTGACAGCAATACCCAAAAAGAAACTTAGAGGACCTATATCCTTCATAGCAAACTCAAAACCCAAGAGAGTCATAAAATACTTACGAAGACAATCAGAAGATGTCGTAAGTATAATGTCATCCACATATAACAAAATATAAGCAACATTAGAGCCCTGCTTGTAGACGAACAAAGAGTTATCTGACTGATTGTGACTGAAACCCAATAGTAGCAACAAAATTAGCAAACCTTTTATACCAATCACGAGGGACCTAGTTCAAACCATAGAGAAATTTTTTCAAGAGGCAAACATGATCAGGATGATCCTTGTCATGAAATCCCATAGGTTGATGCATATAAACAGTTTCATTCAAATGACCATGTAGAAAGGCATTCTTGACATCCAATTGATGGATAGGCCAAGATTTAGAAAGAGCAATACTAAGAACCGCTCTAATGGTAACCAGTTTAACTACCGGGCTAAAAATCTCATCACAATCAACACCCTGCTGCTGTGTTAACTAAATATTAAACAACGTAATTGAAACTAAATATTATACAATAATATACAAAGTCTGGCCCAAGACCCAAGGAACATCTATACTAAAACCAATTGGTTAGAATAGGAGCAACTCCTCTACCTTATAAAGTGGAATAAGATTTTCTCTTTTTCCATGTCGAACACTTACAAGTGGGATTACAATGAATTTCAATAGCAACTATGCACATGAAAATATCTACCTAACATTTAAAAAATAAATAAATAAATAAATAAATTGAGTTGTATATGCATGAAATTTCAATTCTTATTATACTGCTTTGTATTTTTTTACATGAATTCTTTTATACTGTTTTTGGATTATTTTATTTTTATATAAGAAACATAAAAGGTACTCCCTCTGTGTTTTAATAAGTGTTATAGTTTGACTTTTTTTTTTTTACTATTCACATAATGGTTTTGACTTGATTAATTTATGAATATATAAAAAAAACAAATGTTATTGTATAATACATTGTTTGATTCTTAATAATGTATAATTTCATATTATAAAATTTTCTATGATTATACTAACATATAATTAAAAAAATAAATGGTCAAAGTAGTGTCCCGGCATGCGTGTTTGGTCAAACTGTAACACTTATGAAAAGACGGAGGGAGTAATTATTTACATTAATTTTTTTTAGAATGTAATTATTTCAATTTAGTGATTTTTAAAAATAAAATATGTGTAAATAAAATACTTCATCCCTTATTTATCCACATATTATATTTTTCAACTTCACTAATTTGCACACTAAGATATTTAATTTAATTTATCTAATTGCCTAAACCTCTATTATGCATAAAGATGTCTGAATTTTGGACCCACTGCGAGGATGAGGATGGGGATGAAGATGTATGAATTTTGGATCCATTGCGGGGATGAGGATGAGAATGGGAATGAAGATGTATGAATTTTGGATCCATTGCGGGGATGAGGATGAGAATGGGGATGGAGATGATAAGGCAAACATTATATACAGATGATGCATGTAATTAAAAACAGAGATAACTTTTTTTTTTGTTAAAATAAACATACAAATATCATACATATATACCCCACTAACTTTCCAATGAATACCTACTTTTTTTTTGTAAAACTATCACTGTTCAAATAATAAATTAAAAAGTATAGAATATACTCACTTCGTAATTATTTAATCGTATCACTAGTATGTGCACCGAGTTTTATGGAAGTAAAATAAAGTGAGTTAAAAAAAAAAAGTAATTTAATTATAAAGTGTACGTAAGTGGGTGAAGTTGAGATGAGAATTAAATGTGTTAATATAAGAATATATGACTGAGAGGTTAATGTATTCTAAATAAATGATAATCTAAGTATACGTGAAGACAATGGGAAAAATTGAGGAATGGTAAAGAGTAAGTAACTTCTAATGGGTGGGTTCACTACTACGCAATTGCTCAAAAGGACCTTAACTAAGAGACCCTTTAACTAAAAAACTGGTCTCTTTGTTTCAAGAGACTCAATGTTACAAATAATGGATCTCTTTAAATTTAATAAAGACCTTCTCTTAGAGATAACAGAGAATTAATTAGAAAAAAAAGAAATATTTTGGTATAAGAAAGTGATGCACTTTAAATTTACTTTGGGTATTTATTTTAGAAAACTTTAGTATACATCCGGTTTTCAGTAATTTACTGTTCATCGGGTATACTTGTCAGATTTAGTGTCACTTTTGTCAGATTTAGTGTCCCTTTTGTCAAATTTATCAATGAAGCATAAATAACTCTTATATATGTCAGGGTAACTTTTGTGCGTTTTAGTGTAACTTTTACACATTTTATTGTCACTTTATAACGGATGTTTAGTAATTTACTGAACATTCGTTTTATTTAAAAGTTTGTGATTTGTTTTTAGAAAGTGATTCACTTCTTAAGATACAAATGGAGTACAAAAGATAACAAATTTTAGTTTAAGACATGTAGATTGGAAAGATTCTTTGCTACCAAACACATTTAAATTAAAATAACATATTGGTGTATGCATATCAATCAATTGTACTACCCACCCTGTCTATTGACTTTCATTTAATTAGTCTCCCATCTTATCTAGCTGCCTCAAAACATATATATAACCACCTCTACGTTTTCAATTTTGTACACTCAAAACCAAAAAAAAACATTGCATTGCATCACATAATAATAATAATAATTAACTAGTACAATTGTAGTAGCACTATCAAAATGGCAAGCTTTCATAAGCATTTGAGTATCATTTCATGCATTATTTCCTTGTTCTTATGCTTTGCTATATCTTTGAGTTCAGCTCTTCAAGTTGGTTTCTATACTAAATCTTGTCCTAATGCTGAAAACATCGTTCGACAAGTAGTTCAGCAGCAATACAAGGCTGATCGATCAGTCCCTGCTGCCTTGTTACGTATGCATTTTCATGATTGTTTTGTTAGAGTAAGATTTTTTTTAAGGGTATTTTAATTTCTATTTTCATTTTTCTGTTGTATATTTTATTTTTACCTTTATTTCTATTATATGTTGCTGATGTGAGTATGAAAGTTACAAAAAAATTGAGGGAGTATCCGAGGACATATAAACAAAGTGATATGAGAAAAGTGTTAATATGATATAATACGAGAAAGATATGATGTGCACACTATTTAAACATAATATGCAATTTTTTTTACTACTATAATTTTTAGGTAAAATTGGTATAAACCACCTTTTTTGTTCAATTTTTTTGAAAAAACCACATTTTATGTTTTTTTTTTTTTTTTTTTTTTTTTTTTATAACTAAACCACCTTTTAAGTACCTAAATTTTTTATTGCACCACCCCTATTTCAAATTTTGACGAAAAAATTAACTAAGACGTCAAAAGGGCCCACAACTTGTGCCTTTCGCTCCTAAATCATGTATTTTTTCACCTCCAAAAACATTTGACCCTTCCCTTTATATATATGCTTAATTGAGTAAAGCTCTAAAAAACCAAACCTAATTTTGCTACAAAAATTAAATTGTAGTATTTGTTTATTCTCAAAACCTAAATTGAGGTAATTGAAGTAAATGGTTGAGATGGAAGGGAAAGTTTTGCTATGGTTGATGATTTGGAAGTAAATGGTTGAGATGCAATCTGTTAGATTTGAAATAGGGGTGGTGCAATAAAAAATTTAGGTACTTAAAAGGTGGTTTAGTTAAAAAAAAAATGGTTTTTTCTAAAAAAGTTGGACAAAAAAGGTGATTTATACCAATTTTACTTAATTTTTATATATGTGTGTGTTTGTGTTATTGGACTAATATGTTTGTATTTCACAACAATCCTTAAGTTTATATTGGTCTATCAATCATAATAAATAGTTATGTACACGAATAATTAAGAGATTAATGATTCATTAATTTATTATATAATTGTATATATATGTAGGGTTGCGATGCATCAATTTTAATTGACTCAACAAGCGATAACCAAGCAGAAAAAGATGCAGGAGCGAATGGATCAGTTAGAGGGTATGAACTCATTGACAAAATCAAGGCGGCTCTAGAACGAGCATGCCCTCAAAAGGTTTCTTGTGCCGATATCATAACACTAGCTACTCGAGATGCAGTTTACTTAGCTGGAGGTCCTAACTACAACGTACCAACAGGTAGACGTGACGGCCTCATTTCAAAGGCTAGTGAAGTAAATCTTCCTGGTCCAAGATTCACCGTTTCGCAAGCCCAACAATCGTTTAGTGCTCGTGGGCTAACCCTTGATGACATGGTGGTTTTATTGGGTGCTGGTCATACCATAGGAGTAGCCCATTGCAATTTCTTTAAGGATAGGTTATCAAACTTTCAAGGAACAGGTGCACCTGATCGTACAATGGACAAGGCATTGGTTAAAAAGTTTAACGTACTTTGTGGATCTAATTCGAACGTAAATCCTAGTACTTTCCTTGACCAAAACACGTCGTTTGTTTTTGATAACGAGTACTATAACCAGATTAGAAAAAATCGAGGGATTTTGCAAATTGACCAAGAGCTAGCGCTCGACTCTTTAAGTGCTAAATTGGTCTCAAACCTAGCTGCCAATAACAATAATTTTAGACAAAGCTTTGTAAAAGCCATTGTAAAAATGGGAAACATTCAACAAGGAAATGCTGGTGAAATTAGGGAAAATTGTAGGAGAGTAAATTATTGAACAAATGTAAGGTCATCATATTAAAAACGTGAGAGGCCCATCTTTATTCACCACCTTCAAGTGTACTTTGGTAAAGTCAAATAATTTGTTCCAATTGAAGACTTGTGATCAACTTATTACTCTATTTGTTTCCTTTTACTGTCTCAATTGAAATAATATTGTAACATTTTAAGGCTTGTTTGGGTTCATTTTTGGTTTTCAGTTTTCTGTTTTTTTTTAAACCAAAAACAAGAAACAAGAAAAAGGTGTTTTCACTTTTCTGTCGTCAGTTTTCAAAATTATCACGATTTTAATAAGTCTATATATTTTTTGATTCATTATGTGACATATATAATACACTTTTAAAAAACAAAAAACCAAAAAACTAAAAACCACAGTGATGCCAAACGAGCCCGTAATAACATAGTCTGATAAAATAATGCACAAATCAAACGTTTTTGCCTTATTTGATTGTTACTTTTTGCGTAATAATTTGCTTTACATTAACACTAAGTATAATCATTAACTATTTTTTTCAACTCCAAGAATAATATTGAACTTCATATATGATCCCAGAAGCACATTTATCTACTAATAATGTACTGTTCTTGGAAAATCTAAAATATATAAACCACTTCCTTTTATTATTGCAATCCATATATTACACTTAATTCTTTAATGAAATGTTGTATCTAGCTTTTTTCACGTCATACTTGGAGCACAAACGCCACAATATCAATAATTATACAATTTAAAAAGATAAAAATACATTTATACAAAAATAAATATGACCATTCAATTAGCTCTTGTTAAAGACCCTACAATTTTGTCTAATTTCTCCAGAATTCCCTTCAAGAACTTGGATGCTCCCCATTTTAACCATGGCTTTTGCAAAACTTTGTCCAAACCCAACATTATTTGCTGCCATATTAGTAACCAATGTCGAACTTAAGGAATCCAATGCTAGCTCTTGGTCAATTTGTAACACACCCATGTTACTTTTAATCTGGTTGTAGTATTGGTTATCAAACACGAAAGGCGTCTTTTGGTCAAGAAAAGCAGTAGGATCTACGTTCGGGTTTGATCCACAAACGCTCGTTAGCTTTGTAACCAAAGCTTTGTTCATAGTAGGATCGGGAGATCCCGTTCCCTGAAAGTTGGATAACCTATCTTGAAAAAGACTACAATGTGCGATTCCAACAGTATGTGCACCTAATAGGACTACCATGTCATTTAGGGTTAACCCTTTGTTACTAAAGGATTTTTGGGCTTGGGAAACGGTAAAAGATGGGCCGGGTACGTTGACTTCGCTTGAACGTGAGATGAGCCCGTCACGTCTACCAGTTGGGACATTGTACTTTGGACCCCCTGCTAGGACAATCGAGTCTCGGGTTGCTAGTGTTATGATATCTGCACAAGAGACGGTTTGTGGACACGATTGTTCGAGTTTAGACTTGATTTGATCTATTAGTGCAAATTCGCGAACTGACCCGTTTGGGCCAGCTGCTTTTTCAGCTTGGTTGTTAGAGGTGGAGTCAATCAATATGGAGGCATCACAACCCTGTAAAATGACTAACATGGTTAAGCAAATGTATCATGTAATGAGAATATATATATATATATATATATATATATATATCATCAAATGTTTTAATTAATTACATAATCTTATAGAGGTATACAAGTGGACAGCTGAACCCGAAAATCATGGTTTAGTAATGACCGAAATATTTTAAAGAGAAATATGAAAGCCATCATGTAAAAGGCAACAACTAACCAAATCAAAATTTTGCGTGCTAATATCTATGGTAGGTTATACCATGTTTTACAATATTCATTTTTTCTCACTTAAAACATCACAAAATCTTTTTTAAAAAAAAATATATATATATATATATCACAAAATCACAAGTGATTAGAAGAGAAAGAAATATAGTTTTGATTATACCATACAACTATACAAGTAGTTATAATTATACATTTTTTTTTTTTTTTTGGAAAAATTTATAATTATACATTTAAAATAGTATTAATATTTAACGTTTTCATTTTTGTTCTTTTTTAAAAGCCCTTAAAAGTTGGGGCTTGCGCCACTTGTTCACCAATATTTGAAACCAGCCAAAAAAAAAAAAAAAAAAAAAAGGAAAAGAAAAAAAAAGGCCTTAACAGTCTCACTTTATTTCTTTTTCCACAAATCTTACTATCTTACCTCACACTATAGCTCTACACAATATTATTAATTACTTTTCTTTTTTTTTTTTTTTTGTTTTTTGAGGAAAATTACTTTTCTTATTTAATCAAACGTAACATTTTCTAACATGCACACCTATATACAGTCCCACTATACTCACCATATAAACAATATCTTAAATTGTCTTAGGCTCCGTTCTTCTCACCTTAATTTTACTGTACTGAACTAATTTTTACTAAACTGAAATTATATTTGCTGAACTTAAATTATATTTACTAAACTCAAATTAATTTTACTGAACTGAAATTATTTTTGCTGAATTGAAATTATTTTTACTGATTTTCTATTATAATTGTTCTTTAAGAAAACAAAATTTTACTGAACTGAACTTATTTTTTACTTAACTGAAATTATTTTTACTAAAATGAAATTAATTTTAGTGAACTAAACATATTTTTACTTAACTGAAATTATTTTTACTTAATAATATATTTTTTTTAAGTTGAAGAGAACAGGGCCTTAATTTGTGTATTAATTGTTAATAACTTTTGAATTGAAGTTTGTATTTATTTGTGTAAAAATAAACATTATTCAAGACTGAATTGATATGGAAAGCTCGTTTCTAATAAGAAAACAATTCGTGCTTATAATTATTGTTGAAATATATCCTACCAAATAACACATGTACGGTAAGTGTCCCACATTGATAAAAGTTAATAGAGCTGAAAACTTTATAAGGTTAAGGGGTTAAACTTCCTATTGCACCCATATGGTTTTGAGATGGAACCTCCTTCAGACTTATGAAGTAACTCTCTCTTGGTTTGGGGGTGCAACCATAACCCATATTTAACATTTATTGGAAAAAAGAACAAGGTGATGAAATACATGATGTAAACTTACATTAATTAGTTAATCTTTCAAATGAATATTTTCAGACATTTTAAGAATTTGATCTATTAAAAAAAGGAGACAGAGGTCATTGATCCTTTTACTCCATGTAACATCCAACTAATAAGGGATGATGTACCATCATTTTCTTCCTTCCTTTTCCCTCCATATTAATCAATCCAAACACACAATAAAAGTCATGAATCATTGTCAAAAAAAAAAAAAAAAAAAAAAAAAAAAAAAAAAAAGTCATGAATCAAAATTTTGTAGTCGAATTTTATACTTTTCGACCCATTCCTTAATAAGTTTATAATGCTTTAAAGGGGTAGTGTACAAAATTTTAAATACTGACTAAGAAAAAAGTATAGAGGTTACTACAAACTTTTCCATGCAATTGCAAGCATAACTATAAAAAAAGAAAAATAAAAATAAAAAATAAAAAATAAAAAAAAAAAAAAAAAAAAAAAAAAGAAAACGCAAGTACATATCAAGTATCAACATGATCAGTATTATACGAGAAACTTATTAAAAACAAGGATTAATTATGATGGATATTTGAAGTGTGAGATAAGGTACTTATTTCCTTAAATGAGTATATATGTTGACTTTATAAAAAGATAAACGTTGTAATAATAGAAGAACAACAATAAAGTTAATAAATCTTTGTTTCCATATGTGTAAACTTCTGATGCTACAAGTAAAACACAAAAATAATTTGCAAGCTTATGCTAAGATTCTAAGAAGAAATGAAATTCTCACCCTCACAAAACAATCATGAAAATGCATACGAAGCAAAGCCGCGGTAACGGACTTATCCGCCGTAAACCGCTGTTGTACCACCTGCTGAACGATAGTTTCGGCATTTGGACAAGTTTTACTATAAAACCCAACTTGAAGGGATAAACTTAGAGGAAGAATCAAAGACAAGAAAAAGAATGTTGTAACACTTATATATTTGTGGTAACTTTCCATTTTTAGTGTAATCAAAATCACTAATAAATGATGATAGTGCAAAGTGATGTAGTAAAGGAGAGTATATATAGTATTGCAGGGAATTGAAGCTGAGGTGTTAAAATAGTGGCGTGCGGTTGGTTGTTGAAAGTCAAATAAGATACGTAGTATATAGTACTCAGAAATAAGTGAGTGAGTCGATAAAACGTGGATTCTAGCATAAAAGTGTACAATAATGGAAGTGTTATAAAGTTTAAGGTAGTATAATGATATTTGGTTAAAAGTTGATGGAGAAATCTATGCATTGCAGCTGGCTCTGGGATAATTCCATGGGCGTATTGGGCGTGTTTCGTTTATGCATTACAGCAATTTGATCTTCTCGTAATTTCTCACTTTCTAACTAAATAAAGTTTTAGGCAAGGAGTGTTTTGGATTGAGTACAATGCCAAGTTGATACTTTTTTTTGTTAAGTCGGGTCAAACATGTGTTGATTTAACTTGGTCAAATCGGTAACGGGTTGGATTCACAACGGGTCAAATCAATGTCGGGTTAAGTTCAAATCGAATCAAATTTGAATTCTGATTGAAGATCAGTTACGGGTGGAGGTTGGATTTTGTATTTTACGAGTCAAACGTCAATTACAGTTCGAGATGGATGGTTTTTTTGGAATAGGTTTGTTTTGACACCTCTAACTATATGGCCATTTGGTTCAAGTTTATATTGGATTGGGTTTTTGTTGTCTTGTCTACTAACTACATACTCTTTTAAGTGTGATTCTTACACAAACTTAAACTAAAATGTGACTCCAATTAAAGTTGTTTTAAATATATTTATGTTACAAAAATAGTAGTGCGAGACTATTGTACTTTTAGTTGTTAAATATAAAGATGTGGGAAAATTTTGAACCTGAGGTTTACATCAGCGCAATTAATGTTATATTAAACATAGTGACCCTTATTAATTTAACATAGTAACCTTATTTTTAACATAGTAAGCTTTATAAAAACTTGTGTAACCTTTAAAATTATTGTGAACCTAAAGTACGACATTATGAACATAGTTGACCTAATTTTAACATATTGACCTTTATTACTCATATTTACTATGTAGTATATAAAAAAAATTTCTTTTAAAAAAAATTAACCTCGTATAGCCTCTATATTACCACAATGACTTTTATTTCAACATAATAACCTTTATTTTATTATATATATTTATTTATTTATAGTTACCTTATTTGATTAATCAATTAAAACAACCATAGTGTCTCTAATGTTAATGTTTAATAATCAATTAGTGTGAACCAGTTCTATTTAAGAGTTTGTGACAGAGGTGTCATTATCAGTTTATCACCACAAATTCCTGAATAAGGTAAATTTTCATAAGCTTATTATACGACGGGTTAAAGTTACTCCTATATACTATATAAAAGTAACCACTTTTGCAACATAACATAAATTTTACCCTTAAAAACCCTCATTATGTATATATTAGCCTTTATAAGTCTTTTTTATCTTCACTTTAAATCAAGAATATTTAGTAAAAAAATAAAACAAAAATTCAATTCAGCTAAAATAATTGAAGTTCAAAAACAAAAAAAGTTCAATTCAACAAAAATAATTTTAGTTCAGTAAAAATTTAAATAGGATTTAATTAGTAATAAAAATCAATAACTTTAGAAGAACAATTAAAATAACAAATGATCAAATAATGTGAAGAGAACAGAACATGCATAACATGTATCCACTAGAAATAATATCAAACTCAATACAAATTAAAGTTACCCTTAAATGGTTAAAAATATAATTTGTGGTCGGTACACCTGGAAAAAAACATTAGGTATATTTTTAAATAAAAATATGGGCAAAAAAAAAACATTATAGACATTTATAAAAAAAAACGCGAGCATAATATGTTCATTGAATTATTTTTTTTTCTTTATAGGAATTACTCTTTGAGTTTGATTATTATGTTCTGAACTATATGTTCTTTTCATCGTACAATATGTTCTTTAATGTTCAAACACCTAAAAACCCATAAAAAAAATAAAAAAATAAATAAAAAACATGCTCTTTAATGTATTATCATGTTCTATTTGTAAAGACTTTATAGACCTGATCATACTTAGCCCGACCCGAATTTTTTTTTAACGTGTTTGGGAATGTGTTTTTATGCATTTTTAGTAGTTTTTTTGGCCCGGCCTGAAAATGGACCGAAAAGCCTGCACGAGTCGGCCATTTTGGATGGGTTTGGGCACAAAACTTCCGGCAAATTTTTTCCCAACTCAGCCCGTCCTAAGAAGTGGGCTAATTTTTTGCTCTCGGCCTGCCCAATGATCACCTCTAAAACTTTATATTCTTTAATTTGTAATGTCATGTTCTATGTCAAACGCAAACATGTTCTTTTGTCAAATACAAACATGTTCTTTTAGTTAAGACTTTATGTTCTTTGTAATGTCATGTTTTTTGGTAAACACAAACATGTTTTTTTGTCAAACATTAGTATGTTCTTTTACAAACACTATTATGTTCTTTTTTTTCGCTCATGTTCTTTAAAATATGCTTAATATTTTTCCCAGGTGCACCATGTGCCTGGGTGCACTATACTATTTTCATTAAAATTAAAATTACTATTAAAATTAATAAAATTACTCTTATTTGATTGTTTTTCAATAAAATTAATGTTATTAACTTATTATACAAGACTTATTGTCTTTTCTGTACGTACTGAAATTAAGCAGACATACTTGAAAGGGAAAGCAAATAATTTTGTTTCAACTTGTATTAAAATAATAACACTATAATCATAATCTAATTATTAATTAGATTAATAAAGTTGTTAATAACGAAGAATTCTGGATACATCTCTCCAGATCAAATCCTAATTCAATAAGGAGCCAATTGTCCCTTCAGGCCAATTTGAATACTATTTTTTAGTCGTTATAAAAAATTTCCACTTGCACGAGACTCCATCATTGGGTTCAACTGTAGTAGAAACAAGTTTATTAAGTACAAGAATAATGCTTAGTTGCCTCCTTACATTATTATTTGGACTTTTGCATGTTTTCGTTCATAATGAATTAGTTATACACTAAGGGCCTGTTCATATTTACTGAATTGAGCTGAACTGAACTGAACTGAACTGATTGGAACTGAACTAAACTGAACTGAACTGATTGGAACTGAAGTGAACTGAGCTGAAATGAATATTTTATGTGAGAGAGAAATTAAGAGCTGAACTGAACTGAACTGATTGGAACTGAACTGAACTGAACTGAACTGATTGGAGCTGAACTGAACTGAACTGAACTGAAATTAAGTAAATGTGAACAGGCCCTAAGTTGGTATTGTAGGCCTAATGGCCCATTTAATGCTCTACAATAACAAGAACCAAATCCTTGAAAGAGAAATGCAGTAGTGACTTAATATTTGTAACCAGCGTTTGTAGTTAGTTACAAATTTTTTCGTCAAAGTTTCTTTGACTTAATATTTGTAACTGGCGTTTGTAAGTTACTTACAAGTAAAAGTATTGTGTAGAACGGAGTCACGTGAGTCCGGACATATAAAAAAAAAATTAATTGTCAAAAATTATATAATAATGTTGAGATATTAAGTTAAAAGTGTCAGAAATTAGATGATATTGGTCAGATATTAGATGATATTGGTCAGAACGAAATTAGATGAAATTGGTCAGATATAAGTTGTTATTTGTTAGAAATTAGATGCTTTTGGTCAGAAATTAGATGATATTGATCAGATTTTAGACAAAATTTCCTTTTCGATGGCTAAAGAATCACTCACCATGCTTGTATGTCAATGGCGGCACGTCGGTGTTGAAGATAAATCATACAATAGTTGTTTATCATATTGTTTCTATAGTCAGTGCTTATCACTTAGGCCCCTTTCTCTAGAGCTGCTCTGCTCTGCTGAAATCTGCTCTGCTATGCTCTACTTCTATCTGCTATACTCTGCTTTTCTCTGCTTCAATCAGCTTTGCACTGCCCTGCCCTGCTCTGCTCTGCTCTACTTTACTTAAATTTTATACTTAATATTGAATTAATAATAATAATTAATATTTAATAATAATAACAAATAAATAATATTTAATAATTATAATAATTAATATTTAATAACAATAATTGATATTTAATAATAATAAATATTTAATAATAAAAGTATTAAAAATTAATATTTAATAATAATAATAATTATTATTATTATTAATAATTAATAATAATACTAATTAATATTTAATAATTATAATATTAATAATAATTAATTAATAATAATATTAATAATAATACTTATAATTAATAATATTAATTATAATAATAATAATTTATTTTTAATAATAAAAATTAATATTAAGATAATAACTAATATTTAAAGATAATACTAATTATTAGATTTTAATTATAATAATAATAAAAATAATATTTATTAATTTTTAATATTAATAATAATAGTAATAATTAAATAAAATTTAATAGTAATAATTATTATAATTAATATTATTATAATAATTAATATAAATTTAATAGTAATAATTATTATAATTAATATTATAATAATAATAATTAATATTAATATTTAATAATAAAATTTAATGATTATAATATTAATGATAGTAATAATAGTAGTAGTAGTAGTTGTTGTTGTAATAGTAATAGTAATAATAGTAATAATAATAATAATAATGAAATCTGCTTTACTCTGCTCTGCTCTGTTGAAATCTGATCTACTCTGCCCAGAAGCTCAAAAGAACAGGGCCTTAGTTGCGAGATGTAGATATGTATGCTTTTATGTAATTATCTTTTGTTTTTATTAATTAGCTTGTAATTATCTTACTTTTGGTTACCTCAGTAAGCCTATTTAATGGCACGTACTACTTAATGGAAAATCATCAAAGCTTTTCCAATTCTTGTAGTCGGCACCTTCATCATCTGGATTGTCTTCTTAGTGGCACCTTCTTCATCATCATCTGGATCGTCTTCTTCGATCCTACTTCTATATGCTTTGATCTTCCTATGTCAACGGCGACATCTCCATCATCATCATCATCTGAATCGTCTTCTTTGCGGCACCTTCATCATCATCATCTGGATCGTCTTCTTCAATCGTGCTTCTGGCCTTTCTTTCGCAGTTTATAAGGTCGGATGGGTGTGTGTACATTATAAATTGGACTAACATGAAACGGTCTCACGCAAAACCATATCTAGTTATAAACATTTTGGTCAAAGTTTCTTTAACTTAATATTTGTAACTGGCGTTTGTAAGCTAGTTACAAACTTTTTTGTCAAAGTTTCTTTGACTTAATATTTGTAATTGTCATTCATTAACTCATTTACTAATAAAACTTCAAACAATGATAAACCACATATTAGTAACAAGCATTTATTTAATCCATTAACTAATGTCATGAAATTAGTAACTTGCATTATCTTAGTCGGTTACTATAATGCTTTCGTAACTAGCAATCCAGCATAATATACGCCAGTTACTAATAGGGCGTTACAAATAGCATTTTTTCTACTAGTGTCATAATAATCCATACTTTAACTAATTTGTTATTGGTGCAGTAGGCAGTGGTGATTGGGGTTGCATTTGGTATGGAGGATTGTGTTTGATGGGAGGGGACAAGAGCTTAACCACCAAGACTTGATCCCCGAATCCAGATTAACTTAAAAGGTGAACCGAGTAAAAACACCAAAAAAAAAATAAAAAATAATAATATATACCTTTTTATATCAGGTGTACTGAATTAAGACACTGAGTCATTTATATTCTAACAATATATATACTCCTTATGTCCCAGTTTACTTGCATTATTTTAACTAGACACGCTTGCCGATGCACATGTTTGACCGTTAATATCTTTTATTATATACTTGTATATGCTATAAAAAGTTTATATTAAGAAACTTAAAATTATATAATCATTATGCCTCTTCTTAGGGCCTATTCACATTTACTGAACTGAACTGAACTAATTGGAGTTGAACTGAACTGAACTGAACTGATTGGAGCTGAACTGAATTGAGCTGAAATGAATATTTTATGAGAGAGGGAAATTAAGAGCTGAACTGAACTGAACTGAACTAAAATTAAGTAAATGTGAACAGACCCTTAGTCATACTGTCTCTTTTCTAAGTTAAACTTTGTGAATTATTGCCATGTTTTTCTATTGATATATACCAAAATAGTCATGTATGATCTTGTTAGAAAATAAATATTTTTTTTCCTTTATAATTTTATTTTTATTTATTATTTATTTTATTATTATGAATATGCCAGTAATGCCACACTTAATTACTTATGGGCTTATGGCATACAATAATATTAGGCGTTTGTTTAAATTTTTCTCCTCGGTCTCTTGTTTCTAATTTGGGCCAGATTTGGTGTTGGGTTAAGCAACTCTATTTTCCCATTTTTTAACCTTCTTGTTTTCAGATTTTAGTTTCTCATGTAGCCAGCTTAATATCTAAGCTTCATTTAGCTCATCTGCTTTGATTGTTAGCAACCTGATTACGGGGTTGTTTGGTTCGTGGAATACAGCTATGAAGTATGGGTTTAGAATGAGTAAAACTCTTATTATATGTTTGGTTGTCAAAAGCATGAATTTTAAACTCATACCTCAAACCCATGAGGTATATGATATAGAGACCTTGGGGGGAGGGGGAGGGGGAGGGGGAGGGGGGGGGGGGGGTTTTGACTCATTTCATTCCCTTAGATATCAAATAAAAGGAGAGAATAATGAGAGATTATAGTCCATTCTAGTATGAACCCAAA
This sequence comes from Chenopodium album, assembly GCF_948465745.1. Classification (NCBI taxonomy): domain Eukaryota; kingdom Viridiplantae; phylum Streptophyta; class Magnoliopsida; order Caryophyllales; family Amaranthaceae; genus Chenopodium; species Chenopodium album. Next base: position 14,279,518 of record NC_137853.1, on the reverse strand, counting down.
CACATGATATTAAGTTTTAAGTTCCAACCCGATACCACCACCTAAACCCTATTCTTGATTCCAAACTCATACCACTTTGCGAACCAAATGCCCCCTACATATGATCTAGTTGTAATTGAATTTTGTTGTGATGGTACCACAAAAATGCGTTCGAAACTAGTACAAAGTATTTATTTTGAATTTTATGACAAATTTGTTATTTTAAACTTTTGGAAAAATTGATAAAATAATCCCAACTTTCGCCTGTTCGCTCAAAATAATCCCAACTTTGGGGATCATTAGCTCAAAATGGTCCCAACCGGTCACCCAACCTATTATAACAGATTAAGGTGACACGTGTCACCATAACAATGGTTAAAAAAAAATTTTAAAATAAAATCAAACAACAAATACCAGCCCACGACCACCCTCCTCACCACCAGCAACCACGACCGCTCCATCCTCCATCTTCGTCGGCGCTGAGAAACACCTCCCCCGCGCCAGCGCCGACGACGCCCCCACTAACTACTAAAGAAACAATAGCCACCAGTAATTGCAACCTAGCAGCCCGCAACAACCAATTCACCATCAACTACTTCCCCCACCACATAAAATCCCCCAAACTCCCTCCCCCACCGTCAGAACCCTAGGGGAAGTAATTTAGGGATTTCGGTGGTTGCGGGATTAGTTGTTTTTCATATGGATTTTTTATTTTTTTTTCAAAAAAAATATAAAGGACACACCAGGAAATGACACGTGTCATTGTTGGTGTGTCTTTTAGTATATAGTACTAGTATAGCACTCGTGCAAATGCACGGTTTTAAAGTATAAATACAAGATCTCACAAAATCAACTAAGGTTAGTTTAATGCATAGTGAAATACTTTATATTAATTAATCAAAAGTTACCATCATGTTAAAATAAATTCATCCACTTAATAGAGACCATACAATTTACATTAAAAAACTTAACATTATAGAGTCATATCTTTAGGTACTTAAGTTATATTTTAGACCATTCTTTTTCCCTTAAAAAATAAATTAAATTGCGATCCAAATTGGTGCCTTTTTTTACAAGACATGGATGCCCAAATATAAGCTGATCTTGTTGATTGTTATTAGTAGTAAGCTTATGTCCTACGGATCGTAGGTCTAAAGACAAAAATTGTCCATTACTTTCTTTGTTATAATCTATGATGTATGAGTTCTTCTAATGATCATCATACCCGTATCGGACACGCAATACGCACCCGTATTCCTATGAATATCGAGTACTATAATATATAGTTTTATTATATTTTTAATATATTTTTTAATAATAAATTTGCTAGATATATATTGAATTTGATGAAATTTGAATGATTTTTTCATCTTCCTAAAATTTACGAGTATAAAGTAAAATTTATCAAATACTATTGAAGATTTTCTAAAAAATTTTATTTAAAAATATATATTATACCTTACTTAATTTGTCGTACCAGTATCCTCTATCTTCTAAACAACTATATTGTGTACTTATATCACGTATGTACCAGATCTCGTACCCGTATGCAACTTTTTATTTCAATTCATTTCCCATTTACTTATGCATGATTAAAATCCCAACCGATCCAATTCTAAGTAACTATTTTCTCTTGAGATTCTAAAAAGAATTATGGCATTGAATGTTTTATCTTGATTTTTTTTTTTTAATTATGAAATATTACATCATATCACTTATGACAGTACAATTTCTATATCAAAAAATTGAAACATAAATGCTTGAGGATGATTGAATTTTTTTATAAGGTGAGAAATTTGTATTTATTTACACCATTTTATTTTAGACAATAATTGTATATTTTTTATTAACTAATAATCTTAAGTATATTTTTGGTAGATTGATAATCTTAATAAGTATAATTTCATGTGAAAGTGGTGGTAACTTGTTGAAAATTGTATTAACTACAAGTACTAATAAAATATATTGTTAACATCGGTGTATATAATTGAAAAAGTTAGCTGATTCTAAGGTGAACTTTAGATTAAAAAATAAAAGATTCTAAGGTAAGAATTTTCCACTATCATGTAATTACTTGATAGTTTGATTTTACTAAAATTTAAAGATTTGTCAATTTTATACATAGTGCAATCTATCTATCTATATACTATACTAAAAGACAAGTACCTCAATGTGAGACTGACAAATGTCACTCCCTCATTTGCTTGTCTTATTTATATAAATATTTCTATTAATTATTATTTACATATTCAAGCATAATTTTTTTTTTGTTAAACTTCAAACTTAAATTTATCAATAAAAAGCAAGTTCTATACATACATAAGATCTTCATGATTTCCTAACAACATATTGTATTTTATTTTTAGCAATAAATTATACTTTGTGTGTTGTATTCTTAAATGTTACTCAAGAAATTTTTTTGTGTAACTATGTATCTTTATTTACTCTAATACTACAAATAACTTATAATATCTTACCAATATTTACTTCATCTATTATTCACCAATGTCATCAAGTTATGATAGCATGCTATTTTGTATGATTATAAAGTGGTTTTTAATGTTGAATATGTGAGGAATTGATGCCTTAGTTCATTATCCACTCTATTTTTATGCAATTTTTGTGTATCCTATGCTTCACGGGTTGTTAGTGTTTTTATTGAGATTTTAGGTCCAAACACTAGTGGAAAAAATCTCATTCGTAACAGGCTATTTGTAACGGGCAAAGCTTTGCCCGTTACAATTAAGATATTCGTAACGGGCAAAAAAGTGTCCGTTACGAATACTTATTTATTCGTAACGGGCAAAATAGTGCCCGTTACGAATACGTATGTATTTGTAACGGACAAATTAGTGCCCGTTACGAATAAATAAGTATTCGTAACAGACACTATTTTGCCCGTTACGAATACTATATTACATGTTACAGGCGTATTTTGCCCGATACAAATGCCCAAACTTGGCCCAACTGACGAGAGGAGCCCATTACTTGGCTTTTTATTAGGGTTTCACCTAATAGCCGCATTCACCTCTTTCTCTCTCATTTCACACTCACTCACTCTCTCTCTCTCTCTCTCCTCTCCATCAATCTTTCCTGTACCTCTTTCTTTCTCATACTCAGTCCCTTTCTCCTCTCCTCTCCTCCATCAATCTTCCCCTTCCTCTCCTCTTTCGATCTAAACCCTCGCTCTATGTTCACCTTCACCGGAGATCCCAAATGTCCTCATACTCATCTCACTCGTACTGCTTGTATTCTGCAGGTTGTGTGTTTTCTTTATTTATTTATTTTTTTTGTTTTGGTGCTGTTTTTTTGGGTTTAGATGCTCGATTTTGAAGAGATCTGTCCGAATTGTTTTTTTTATCTAAAAATTTAATTCTTTTTATTTTTGTGTTGTGTTTTGGAATTTGATGATATATTGTGGAAATGTTTGTCTCGAAGTTGAATTTTGTTGGAATTTGAATGATTAGGGATTGATTTTATTTGATAATGGTTGTGATTTGCATCGGATTTTGGTAGCGAATTTGCGATTTTTTCCTCGTGTTTTGAGTGAGTTGTTTGCATAATGCAAGGTTTTTGAGTTGGTGGGATCATGAAAGTGAAATTGAGATTTTGTTGAAGAGAGCATAAGTGGTCATTTTTGTTGTGTTGTAAAGAAGAATGATAATGCTCGTTTTGATCCTAATTTACCCTGGAAAAGCTGAATCTAAGCTTTCTGCTTGTATTTTGAAGCTTCTCGAATTTCATCTCCCTTGTACTGCTTGTATTCTACAGGTTTGTGTGTTTTATTTTAGTTTTCTTTATTTTTTTTTGTTTTCGTTCTGTTTTTAGGGTTTAGATACTTGATTTTGAATAGATCTGTCCGAATTGTTTATGATCTAAAAATTTAATTCTACAGGTTTGTTAAGCGCGAGGAAGAAAAGGATAGATGACGAAGAAAAGGATACCAAGTTGCAACTCTGATGGTGGAAGATGTAGTTTTTTTTTTTTTTTTTTTTTTTGAAGGCAAGATGTAAATTATTTAATACAGTACAAATTTAAAGGGAAATTATAGTAATCTTGTTTTATTATTATAACAATCAGGATTTGTTTTTGCTCTTTTTATTTTGTTTTGTCTGATTGTATAATTTATGTGTATTTAAAATGAATAAAATATGGTTTTAGTAAATAAAAAAACAAAAAAAATAAAAAAATATAAAATTTTCTAGTTCATTGATAAAATGGTCCAGCATGTGCTGGATTTTTTTTAAATTTGGATCGCACACTATTCGTAACGGGCAAATATAATGCCCGTTACAAATAACTTGTTATTCGTAACGGACAAAATAAGTGCCTGTTACAAATAACCCGTTATTCGTAACGGGCGTTTTACATGTCCGTTACGAATAATGGGTTATTTGTAACGGGCACTTTTTTTGTCCGTTACGAATAACGAGTTATTTGTAACGGGCAGTGCCCGTTACAAATAACATAGCCTATCCGTAACGGGAGCATACGTAACGCCCGCTGCCCGTTACGGATGGACTATTTTTGCCCGTTACGGATAGCTCTTTTTCCACTAGTGAAAGACGACCAATTGAAGCTTATGAATGATGAACCAAGGATAAAAGCAAGAAGATGATGGAAAGAAGCCAAGGAAAAGGAGCCAAGTCAAGAAGAAAAGGAGATGTGCAGTGGAGAGGCCTCTCCATAGAGTGGCGCGACCTCTCCCTAGGAGCGGCCTCTCCAGGTCAGTGAAGAGGCCTCTCCACCCCGCTGCTGTAGCTACTGCCTTCCTTGGCAGCTTCAAGGAATTTTGTGAGGAGAGGCCTCTCCAACATAGGTCGCGACCTCTCCACCTATTTGGAGAGGCCTCTCCACCTCGTTGTTGAACTTCCTACCTCAATTGGCAGATTTGAAAGAAGAGATGAGGAGAGGCCTCTCCAACATAGGGGAGCGGTCTCTCCACCTTTTTGGAGAGGCCTCTCCACCTTTTTGGAGAGGCCTCTCCACCTTTTTGGAGAGGCCTCTCCACCCTGCTACGGAACATACTGCCCCAATCTCCCCCAGTTTGGAGCGGCCTCTCCAAGACATGGAGCGACCTCTCCAGTCCTTAGGAGCGGCCTCTCCAGACCTTGGAGAAGCCTTTCCTGATAGGTTCTGCGAGCTTTCTATTGCGGAGATTACTATGTAATTGGGGGTTATAAATAGGTTTTGGGGGCTCATTTGTATGGATATTCTTCCCTCTTAACTCCTTTAGACTTATTCTCTTAATTAGTTCATAGTTCTCCTCTCCCTTAGTCTAGATTTCCAAAACTCAATCATTTTGTAAGAACTATTGGAAGTTTGTTCTATCAATTTCAACAACAATTATTCTCAACTTTGGAGCATCAATTAGTAACCTCTTTCTCTCTCCTTTGTTATTTAATTTTCTGATTTTTGTGGATACGATCCTCTACTTACCCTAGACTTGTCTTAGGTTGGTTTAGGTATAAATATTGTTTAGTTTTAGGGTGATTGTCCAACGACCAATTAATCCATTACCAAAATTGCGTCGTTGCCGAGGAATAGCGTTAAGCATTGAATTACTTATGAGATTCGTGAGACTAGTTTATTTGTATAGCTTTCTTTTTCTTTCTTTTCTTTGACTAACCTACTAATCTCCCATCTAGTCTTCTTTGTTTATGCCCAAACGCAGCAATTGGACACTTCCTCTTGTGCCATTGAACCTTGAGCTTGAAAAAGTGGTAAGGGCAAATCGAAGAGAAAAGAAGGCGATAGCTAGTGGTGCTACATCCAGTGAGCCATAAGTGGTAGTTGAGTCCAATCACTCTAGTTCTAGTGAGTCTAGTGGAGACACCATTCCATTAGAGTTACCAACGACAAGTTCTCCAACTTCTCCACCTCTTCACCAATTCGAAATGGCTCTTCCGAACAAAACCTTGAGAGAGTTTGGTGTTCCTCCACCATATCAAGAAGCAAGTGGGATTGCTACTCCCGCTATCGAAGCAAACAACTTTGAGATAAGGCCCGCCCTTATCACCTTAAATGAGGGTCATCAATTCTCCGGGGCAAAGCATGAGGATCCCATTGCGCATTTAAAGCAATTCACACGGTATTGTAGCACCGTGAAGGCAAATGAGGTGACTCTGGAGTACATTCTCTTAAGCATGTTCAAATTCTCTTTAACGGGCAAGGCAAGTGATTGGCTTGATAGGTTGCCTCCGAACTCATTGATGAACACATGGAATGAGGTGACTTCGGCATTCCTCGGAAGGTTCATTCCTCTTGGGAAAACGACGGAGTTGAGGTCAAAGATATCTAACTTCCAACAAGACCCCGACGAGTCTCTCTATGATGCTTGGGAGAGATTCAAGAGCTACCAACAACAATGCCCCCACCATGGCATGGAGAATTGGCTCTTGCTCCATGGGTTTTACAGATATCTTTTGAGAGCGGACCGAATATTGTTAGATGGAGCATCGGGTGGACCTATCATGAACAAGCTATCCACGGAGGCACTAAAGATCATAGAGGATGTAGTTCAAAACTACACCGATGGGAGCCCCGATGAGAGAAGCACTTCCAAGAAAGGAGGAAATTATGAGGTAAATGCTATAAACATGATTAATTCAAAATTAGATGCTTTATCTTCTAAGTTTGATCAATTGCAATCCTCTTCTCTATCCCCTTCCCCACGTCAAAATTCACATGCATCTAGTTCATTAAATGAAAACATGTCAATACAAATGATGTCTTGTGATGCTTGTGGAAGTGATGATCATGTGACTTCAGAATGCTATTTGTTAAATGATTCATGCTCCCCCTCCCCTTTCATGGAACAAGTAAATGCTATTAATAATGGTCAAACCAATCCTAAGTATGATCCTTGTTCCAACACCTATAATGAGGGATGGCAACATCACCCAAACTTTGGTTGGAAAGGGGGCCAAACCCAAGGAAATGGTCAAGGTCAATACAGTGGCCAAAGGAATGTTCAACATAATAATCAAGGAAACTATAGGAACCAAGGTAATGGTAACTATATGTCAAACAACCAAGTAAATCAACAAAATGACAATAGGTATCACCAAAGAGGTCAATATTCGTTTAATAACAACCCACCCGGTTTTAATGGAGGAAATAGACCTACCCTTGCTCCTATCCCTCAACCTCCTCTCCAACTTCAAGCTCCCCCTCCTAAGTCAAGCCTAGAAACAACTATGGAAAAATTTGTCAATGCTCAAACCAAGAAAACCAACGACTTAGAGGAGACTATCAAGAAAGTGCAAGTCCACAATAAGATACTAGAAACTCAATTAACTCAACTAGTTAATGCACTTAAAAGCAACAATTCTAGCACCTCTTCGCCTAGTCAAGAAGAACATTGTAAGGCAATCATGACTAGATGTGAGACAAGCATAATTGAAACTCCACCCATGAGCTTGCAAAAAGAGAGTGAGAATGAGGAGGTTAGAGAAGAAAAACAATGTGAGGTGTCTAAGTCAAGTGAGGATGAGATGGTTGTCATGAGTGAGTCCACCACGGTGAGATTAACCGAAAATTGTAGTGCAATTATCAAAAACCACTCTCCCACTAAACAAAAAGATCCCGAAAGTTTCTCTACTCCTTGCTCTATTAAGAACATTTCCTTTGAAAATGCCCTATGTGATTTAGGAGCTAGTGTGAGTTTGATGCCTTTTTCAGTTTATGAGAAGCTTGGTATAGGTGCTTTGGTACCCACTAATGTCACTCTTCAACTTGCCGATGGATCCACCAAATTCCCTAAGAGTAAGGTTGAGGATGTCCCTCTCAAGGTAGGTAATTTCACCATTTCGGTTGATTTTATTGTGCTAGGAATGACGGAAGATGCCTCACCCCTATTATCCTAGGTTAACCTTTATTAGCAACGGGTGGTGCAATCATTGATGTTAGGGAAGGAAAACTCACATTAATATGGGTGATGATGAATTTTGTCTTACTATTGACCCCAAGAGAGGATGTCCTTCCCCCATAAAAGATTGCATGACCTTAGATGCTATTAGTGATAATGATTTGCATATGTTGAGAATGCTTTGTGCTACTAATCCTCTTTTCAATGTCCATGAGTCAAAGCAAGGTTTGAATAGGTTTGATGAGGTGATTGCTATGCTTGCTTGCCTCAAGACTATGCTTGAAGATGGTGATGAATAGGGTGACATCAAAGCTTCCAAGAAGAAGAGGAAGGGAAAATCAAAGAGAAAAAGGAAGAAGGATTCAAAAGAAATTGAGAATGAGCTTGTTGTAGGTGTTAGTCATGAAAACAATTTGGTTTTGCCCAAGATGGCAAGTTGTAACAATGAAAACAATTGTGACAAGTTGGTTTAGAACTTTATCCCACCTTGAGGATATTTTTCGAATTTGCGTCAAGCTAGTGACGTTAAAGAAGCGCTTTCGGGAGGCAACCCGAGTATTTTTGTAGTGGATTAAGTTAAAAAAAAATAAAATAAAACATAAAAAATAAAAAACACAAAGTGCAAGTCTTCCAACAACAACCAACAAGAACAAAGGTACCAAGGGGTTCAAGCTTCAAAGAAGGCCCGATCCTTGAGTTAGTCTTCTTTCTCTCCCTTTTTATGTGCTTTTATTGCTTAACATTGAGGACAATGTTTATGATAGCTTGGGGGGGAGTCATTTGCGTGCCTTCTTGACATGTTGGTTTGTTTTGGTTGCGTTTGTTTTGGTTGTTTCATCATATCTCTAATATCCAAGGCCCTAAATCCAAATTTGCTTCCTTGAAATCCAAATTCTTATAATGTGAATATTAGTTTCCCTTTTCTAGTTAGTATTGTAAATATTTCCCAAAAAAAAAAAAAAAAAAAAAAAAAAATTGTGAAAAATGAAAAAAATTCCCAAGGATGAGACTCAAATGACGATATTTATGTGTTTTGCTGGCTTGACTCTTGTGTGATGAGTAAAAGTTCTGTTACAAGGGTGTATGCAAGAGTTGGAGTCATTTATAGAATTATAAACCTTGATTGCATTAGTATCTATGAAATGAAAACCGATGAATGCTTAATTGCACATCTAGCATAGGATGTTGTCTGAATTTGCCCAAAGAAGGATATGTTTGATTTGAATTGCGGTCCCTTGTGCCCTTGATGTGCATCCTCCTCATCCCCGAAATGAAATTCTATTAGGGAATTGTTTCTACTTGTATCATGTGTAATATGTGACATAATAAGCCACATGTTTTGAATAGAAAAAGAGTCGCTCACAGAGTCACAGTTAAAAGAGGCGAGGGCAATGAAATTGAAAAAAAAAAAGAAGAGCATAGAAGAAAAGGGAGACCAAAAACTCCCCCAAAAATTCTCAATTTTTTTTTTTATTTTCTCTTCTTTAGAGGTCAACTTATGGATGCCTCCCACACCGTTTCTACATTGTTATATCTTATGGAATTCCCGAGTTAGAGAGTAGTTAAAGGGCCTTGGGTGTGCATTTTGGGAGGTGGACTAGCATTTTGAGATTTTATAATTGAAAAAGGGCTTGTTACAACTTTGGAATATCTAGATGTGCTCTAATGAACTAGTAAAAGGTCTAAGGAAATAGCCTAGTGCGATCTTGCTTAGTTCTTCTCTTTACCCCCAACTCATGTGTACATTTGTATGATTGGTAATTCTCGAAAGTTGCTCACTTGTCTTGCTTGTAATTTTTATCCAGATGAGTTGACCTGGGCGATAAAAACATTGGAATATTGTGTAACCATTGATGGTTTGTGTTTGGTTTTTGTGTGAGTTGTGGGTTAAGCTCAAAGGAAACCCTCACGAGATCAAAACTTATCCCATAGGGCGACTTGTGGGTTTAAATGGCTTCTTACTTGTGCTAAAAGTGATTTGTGTTTGCTTTAAGTTATTTTTCTTACCTTTCCTCCCTCTCTTGTTGTTTTCCCTTGGATTGGCTTTAGTAAGTTCTTTCCTCACTATGGTGTGTTATGACTATTTTGCTCGGGACGAGCAAAAGCTTAGCTTGGGGGGATTTGATAGCATGCTATTTTGCATGATTATAGAGTGGTTTTTAATCTTGACTATGTGAGGAATTGATGCCTTAGTTCATTATCCACTCTATTTTTATGCAATTTTTGTGTATCCTATGCTTCACGGGTTGTTAGTGTTTTTGTTGAGATTTTAGGTCCAAAGACGACCAATTGAAGCCTATGGATGATGAACCAAGGTTAGAAGCAAGAAGATGATGGAAAGAAGCCAAGGAAAAGGAGCCAAGTCAAGAAGAAAAGGAGATGTGCAGTGGAGAGGCCTCTCCATAGAGTGGCGCGACCTCTCCCTAGGAGCGGCCTCTCCAGGTCAGTAGTTTCAAGGAATTTTGTGAGAAGAAGCCTCTCCAACATAGGTCGCGACCTCTCCACCTATTTGGAGAGGCCTCTCCACCTCGTTGTTGAACTTCCTACCTCACTTGGCAGATTTGAAAGAAGAGATGAGGAGAGGCCACTCCAACATAGGGGAGCGGCCTCTCCACCTTTTTGGAGAGGCATCTCCACCCTGCTACGGAACATTCTGCCTCAATCTCCCCCAGTTTGGAGCGGCCTCTCCAAGACATGGAGCGACCTCTCCAGTCCTTAGGAGCGGGCTCTCTAGACCTTGGAGAGGCCTCTTCCGATAGGTTCTGCGAGCTTTCTATTGCGGAGATTACTATGTAATTGGGGGTTATAAATAGTTTTTGGGGGCTCATTTGTATGGATCTTCTTCCCTCTTAACTCCTTTAGACTTATTCTCTTAATTAGTTCATAGTTCTCCTCTCCCTTAGTCTAGATTTCCAAAACTCAATCATTTTGTAAGAACTATTGGAAGTTTGTTCTATCAATTTCAACAACAATTATTCTCAACTTTGGAGCATCAATTAGTAAACTCTTTCTCTCTCTTTTGTTATTTAATTTTCTAATTTTATCTTTGATTAATCTTAGTCCTTGCTTAATATTTGTTAATTGTTCTTGCATGTTCAACCATCCTTGGTTAATCTCTCTCCTAGTTTAATTGAATTCATGTTAACCCTAAATTTAATTTCTAGATTGTTCTTCACCATGATTTGTGAGTAGTTAATTAGCTAGGGGTTGGGTGAAAACCCAACCAAGCCACGGGTTGATTGATGTTTGTGCTTGCATGTTCATTTTGGGTTGATGATTGATTATTAATTATTTGGTTAATTTCATGTGTAATTGGATGGCCACTTATTGCTCATTTATTCACTCCTATGCTTGCATTGAGATATGGAGTCTAGTTGTGAGCCTTTTCTTATATATGATTATGCTAAATTCCTCTTGATTATGGTTTCTTGTTTGAATGATGTAGTAGTCTTAGTTGCAACAATTAGGTGAGAAATCCCAATTGTTTGTGCCATAATGCTTTCTTGGACCGATCGAAAGACAAACCCGAGTTAGAAGTTTACTTCCCATTGTTAAGACTTGGTTGGCCTATCTTGTTAGTTAAGTTTGGTTTAGGATTGCTTAGTGTTGTGGCTTCGAAAGAAGGCAATGTTGAGTGCCCTCTCTATCACCCAATTTGTGTTCATGCTTGCCTATTGATTTGATCCGTTGGTTTGGTTAGAGTCGATCCCTATTTCCCCCCAGTGTTTGTCTCCATAGTAAATATCTAATCAAAACCCCCAATTTGTGGCCGAACTAGATTGCAACCGTTTCATATTCTCGGTGTACTTACCCATTCCCTATGGATACGATCCTCTACTTACCCTAGACTTGTCTTAGGTTGGTTTAGGTAGAAATATTGTTTGGTTTTAGGGTGATTGTCCAACGACCGATTAATCCATTACCAAGTTACAAATAAATATGATTTAAGTGGCATAAGGAAAAAAAAATATTTCGTATATTGAAAGCCTAACATTGTTTTTTTACTGAAAATTAAACAAAATTACTGGTAGACTTTAGTTTGAGATCAATTATGGAGTCAATAAAGCTACAATACAAATAGTATTATAATTACTTTTATCGATTGTTTTACTCCTTAACAAATACTGAATATTAAGCTGAAATGTTATTTTAAGAAAAAAAAAATTAGAAACTTGAATATATATTTAACTTTAATTGTCCTCTCATTTTCAGTAAATGTCTCTTATAGTGACATTTTCCCTTTTTATAACATAAGAAAAATTGAAGCAAAAACCAGTCTAAACGAGAAGAGTGTAAGTTAAATTAGACATTTAATAGGAAAATAATATATATCGGAGTCAAATGTTTACAACAACTACTCAGTGTTTCAAACTGTAATATTCATATATTGACAATGCCATTAGTTTTAAGAATTTTGAGAAAAAAAATACTCCCTCAATCCTTTTATTAGAGTCTCATTCTCATTTTTCACGGAAATTAAGGTTTTTGTAAATTACTTAAACCATGTGATAGGAAATATCAAAGTACATTAAGTGCATTAAATAACAAGTAAGAGAAAAAGAAAAAAGAGTTTTAGCAAATGCCAAAAAGAAGAAGAAGTACCTAAAAGAAGAAGAAGAAGAATGAGGAGAGAGAACATATGTTGGTGGATTAATAAATGACAAAGATATTTGGCATAAAAAAATCAGTATAAATTGCGGATAATTTGGGGATTAAATTAGGAGAATGAAAGTTATAAAAACCACTTATTAAAATGGGAAAGTTTCTAACCATGGGATTTTAATTTTGATTTGCCAAAAAAGGATTAGAGGACTTTAATAAAAGGACGGAGGGAGTAATATTTTGATTCATAGTAAAATTGTGCGTTGCACGGGTGCTATACTAAGGGCATGTTCAAACTTACTAAACTGATTGGAGTTAAACTAAACTGAACTGAACTGATTGGAGCTAAACTGAACTGAGATAAAATGAATTTTTTATGAGAGAAGAAAATTAGGAGCTGAACTGAACTGATTAGAGCTGAACTGAACTGAACTGGAATGATGGGAGCTAAACTGATTGGAGCTGAGCTGAACTGAGCTGAACTGAAATTAAGCTGAAGTGAACAGGCCTTAAATATATACACAATTATTGGCAATAATTAATTTTATGATGTTTTATAGTATATAGTAATGTTGTTAATTAGAATATTCTTTATATTGCATTATCATATAACTTTCATTTGGTCCCATAAAAAGTTATATGATAATGCAATCAGCTATATAATACAAGTGTAATAATTGGATCATCACAGGGTCATTGAAAGGCGAAGGCCATGACCAAAAGAAAACACACAAAAGCACGCAATCAGCAAAGCTGAGTACATACAAGCTACAACACACAAAACCTGGCACGCTCAACCAATTAAAGTAAATAAACATACAACTCGAATTCATTAATCAAGACTCTACACTTAATACTTACTAACCAATTCCAAACACTTGACTCTTTATATTTAATTTAATTAATTTAATTTGGAGTAAGCAATAGACCAGGTTGTCCAATCCACCATATCATTTTGGTCCCAAATGACCATTTGAAATAAAAGTTTAGCGCGATGCAAGAATGGGCGCGACTCCATTCTCACAAAGTTAGTCTAGGATCCCATCTAACTTTCATTACGAAATGAAATGTAAATACCAAAAGAGAAGAGGACATGTTGATCAAACAAGCCTCGAAAAGCCACGGGCTACCACCGTGTACCCCAACCCATAATTGTCAATACTTTAGAAGTGCACGCTTTCCAGAGTTTTATTGCTCATCCATATTTCACTTTACGTGATTACAATTTTAATTAATAGCCGACTCATTCAAGAAGACCAAACATAATAATTATACATCAATTCACTTTTAATCTTATTTAGAACAATGGTGATCACATCACAAGTTGACCTTTAATTCCATTAAACTTCCAAATTATCCAAAATTGTTGAACAAAGTCAACTCACCTAGTCATTCGGCTTAATCCACCTTTACTCAACATACTAACAAGTCATGATTGAGTAATAAATAAAATAAATAACAACCTTGTGGAATAATTAATAAATTCATTCCACTTAAACTATTCAATTTCAATCCTTTAATAATCCAAATGTGGTTAACAAACCAATACAATAAAATATGCTTGTATCAACATTCCATACAAACAATTAATCCAATATAATTCAACATGCTTGCATCCATAATTCCATACAAACATAATCAATTCACCAAAACATGTCTCATATCATAAACATAAGCACATGAATTAATCAAATGTATAACCAAATAATTTCCATCCAAGTGTTCTCTAATCATGAAACCAAGTTCTTTTCTTTGGGTACCTAAACATGATACTACTTACAACGAAGTAGACATGTACATACCTCGTGTAAATAATCCTTTGTGCCACTTTTAATCACTTAAAATTCTCCTAGGGAATAATCACTTCCTAGAAAACAACCAACAATTAATGTTACTAACCCAAGTAATTTCCTACAATATAATATGATGAAAAATCTCTTAAATCTTCAATAAAAACACATATTTATGCTTAATTAACTTTAAATATAATTAATTTTATTTATCAAACCAAGGATAAAATTTTAAGCATAAATAAACTTCGTTAAAAATAAAAAACTGTTCGAAAATCATATTTAGAGACTAAATTTGGCCACGAAAGGGTGGTGCTCACTACCAAAGCTAGCGAGTCTTTCTTAAAACATTGTTTTTACATGGAAAACACTACTTTTTTTCATCAAAATCGGATGAGTTCAGAACCTGATCGGGATTAAACCGGGATTAATATTAACGAACCGAAATCTAAAAATTAAAACACGAATTTACGTATACAAAATAATCTCGAATTAAGTTAAACTAATCAGTAGTTATAATCACCAAAATTTCAAAACATCATCGCTATAAAAGCCCTAAATCAATTGTTCATAAAAACCCTAAAATCATGATTTTCAATAATAAAAAAAAAACCCATAGGTTATAAAATTTACAAAATCTGAAAATTATGACATATATAAAATATGATATTATAAAGTTTAATCATCAAAATACAATTTGATACTAATTAAATTAATTTCAAACAATAAAATCAAAATCCATTAATCAATAATTATAATTACACAAATTAATAAAATAAAGGAGAAAGAAAATAAGACTAACCTTTTGTGTGGGGAAATTTTTTGGGATGTATGGGTTATTTATAGGAGAGAGGGTAGTAGGGTAAGTAGGGATATTGGGCCTCATAAAATTAATGGGTCAATTAAGAAAGTAAATTGGGTTTGGTTTGTTTGTTGGACATAAATTATAGAAGGAAGGTTCATAAAAAGTTCTTTGTAGTAAAATCGTTCATCAATCCCAAAAATAATTTGAAATTATTGAAATTAAATCCGGAAAAATACAAATAAATATTATGAATAAAATATAATTTCATTAATAATATTTTAAAAAATACGGGGGATTACACTAACGTTGGACGTTGGTTCCTAAAAGTAGTTTAGTCTGCTTAACAATATCGTGCTCAGTAAAATTTGTATTTTATTTGACAAAATATATTATATAAGTATTGAAATATATAATTAACTGAGTAAACTTATATTTTATTTGAAAAAGTATATTCTATAAATGAGTATTGCAGTTTCAAAATATTATATAAGTATTGAAAGATATAATAGCTGATTGTAAAACTTATATTTTATTTGACAAAAAATATTTTATAAATGAGTATTGCAGTTTCACGGTGTCTTAAAGTTCTATATAGGATCAATAAATTATCTATATTTTATTTGATAAGAAAAATTATATAAGATCAATTAATAATTTTCTATCATATATACTTCTAAAATTATGCATAATATTTATAAGATTAAAATAGTTTATACAGGCTTTGATATTTTCTGATATTATGTGTAATACGTATCGGAAAGAGAAGATTTTAACAAATTTAGTGAATAATTGCTTTATTTTATGTAGCGGAAAAGAGCGGGAAAATTTTTAATGTCAAGGTGACACGTGTAGATTTGGTGCTGAATGCCCTCTGTTTTAGTATAGTTACAGATAGATTGATAGCTCTCAATCTCCCATATAGATGTTGTAACAATGTGCAACACAAATTCATTTGATTAGCTAGGTGTAAGTTGTACAGTTGAAGGAATATTCATTGTTCTTACTCCCTTTATCCTTTGTTGTTTGCATTACTAGTATAATAACCTTTACATATGCCTTGTTTGGCAAATGGATGTTGGCAGTTGGTTGGTTCACTTGGCTTGTTTGACCAGATGGAATGTTTGACTGCTTATAATGGCTTTTGTCCTTTTGAGATTGGTTGTTTAAGCAGCCTGTATGTTTATAAAAGTGTTTGGTAAATTTAGTTGTTTGTTGTTGGCAATTTATTAGATAATTTGTGGGCCAACAAGCCAAAAGCTAAAAAAAGCTACTCGCAACAGCTTTTTCAGTTTCGCTTAAAAGCCAACTTTTGCGCTAAATAAAAACCAATTACCGAACACCTTTTTTGGCTGTTTGACCACATAAAAAAGCCAAAATCTA
Organism: Chenopodium album; assembly: GCF_948465745.1. NCBI lineage: Eukaryota > Viridiplantae > Streptophyta > Magnoliopsida > Caryophyllales > Amaranthaceae > Chenopodium > Chenopodium album. Next base: position 14,263,092 of record NC_137853.1, on the reverse strand, counting down.
ACTAAAAAGTCATTTACCAAACCCGGCCACATTCTCCAGAACCCATGTCTGACAATGTTATTACTAGCCATCGCTGCAAAATTAAAATCATTGTAATTAAGCCGCCGGTTGAATCAAATTCTAAAGTTATACTTCCTTTGTTCTTTTTTACTTGACCTGTTTCTTTTATCACGTTTGCCAATGTAAAACTTTAACGATCAATAACTTAAATTCTGCATAAGTAAAAATTATAAAAGTTATATATTATGATAGTAATTATAGAGACGAATCCAAAAAGATCATACATGAATATATTTTTCTTTACATATTATTCACAAAAGACTATCAAAGGAGGAGTGGTAAATAGTGTAAAAGTCAAAGCGGGTCAAGTAATAATAAAGAACGGAGGAAGTATAGACATAAAATAATTTTTTGTTTTCAAACTAACCAAGCGTTAAAAAAGCTTAAGTGTTAAGGAATCCATCCGGGCTAGGCGTATGTGTACGTATACCTTAGTCGTCTTTTTGAGTTCTTCATAGTAGGCGCATTTCTCTTCTCAACATTTCAACCGCAAGCATGCTGGAGACGGTAGCTTTAATTAATCTCTACTCTAATCTCAAGCATTAGCTTGTGTAGTTGAGCTGACTGATATGTATTTTAGGTCGGTCCTAAGCTTAATATAAGTTCATCTTATAAACATAACTTATGGCAATTGAACGTAGGTGCTGCTTGTGAGAGTGAGGGATAGCTCAAGTGGTTAGAGCTTCCCTCCCGATTCCAGGAGGTCTTGGGATCAATTCTCACCCCCGCCCTTGTGGCTCTATAAACACCAAAAAAAAAAACGTAGGTGTTGTCTGTTTTTATCGAGTCATGTAGCGTAGAGCTTGTGCGTGTAATTGGTTAACTTTTTTATTTTTTTAATTTTTTTGCCATACTTAGGTCCTACTTCTATTCAGAACAAACATACAAGTTTCTACAGCAAATTGATCAAGTTAATAATGCACTGTCATAAAGCTAATTAACCCATGAGACATGTTTCTTTGATTGATATTTAGGAGGTCTTACCTTGTCTCCATTGAATTGTTTTTGCATGTATATATTTTTTCTTCTTGTGATGAAGCTGTTGGAGTCTAGTACACTGGCTTATTTTCTAGATTTTTAAGTTATAACTCCCTCAAGTCTCACCCCTTCTTTTTTGATCGTTGAAAACTTGTTAATTTTTCTAATTATGTGTTGATACTTAGCTTAATTGCAACAACTAAACTACTTAGCTTGATAGCAACAACTAAACTATGGAGTATATATTATTGAGGTTACGAGTTACAACGCCAAAAAGTATGATAGATTGGTAGTAAGAGAGGATGAGACTAGACCTGGCAATCCTGACCCAGACCCGATGACCCGGCCCGAATGACCCGACCCATGACCCAAAATCGACCCGAAATCAGTGACCCGAAATTGACCCAAAACCCGAATCAACCTGACCCGACCCATACCCGACCCGAAGTGGAAATGACCCGACCTAGACCCGAAACTCGAAATGACCCAACCCGAAACGACCCGATCCAAGATGACCCGACCCAAAGTTGACCCGAGACCCGAAACGACCCGACCCGAAGTTGACCCGAGACCCGAAGTGACCCGAGACCCGAAGTTGACCGTTTTGACTTTATTCACACACTTCTCTTTGACTGTATTTTGTGTTTTATATGTAATGAAAAATATAGTCATGTAGGATCTTGAGTTCTTTAATTGGATAGTAGACTGGTAGATAGATACAAGCATAGTTACATAACTGCAATAGTTCATAAGTCGTTAGTTCATTATATACTAATAGTGATGAGACATCCTATGAAGTAATTTAAACCGGAGAGTCGGAGACTGAGCTATTAAGTAGCCCAGAAAAAGTTTAATCTAATCCTATCAAGTTTGAATTTGAGATCAAATTACCTTGAGTAAGAAAAACCTTATTATGAGTTTCGTTTGAAAAAACTTGAACAAGAAAAACCTAATTATGGGGTATAAGTCGTATAACTCAATTTGTTAGAGCATCCCTCTTAGTTTCAGAAGATTCTGAAATTGATTCTCAATCTAAACACAAAAAAAATAAAAAATAAAAATAAAAAAATAAAAAAAACAAAGTCAATAAAAGTCAAACAATTACTATATTTCATGAAAAAAGTAGCCTTAATAAATGTAGTGAGTTTTTCGTCTAAAAATAAATAAATATATATACTGAGTTGAATTTAACTCAATGCATTGACCCGACTCGAAGTTGACCCGACCCGAAGTTGACCCAAAAATTGGACCCGAAAATTGACCCGACCCGAACTGGCCTGACCCGATACCCGACCCGACCCGATCATCAGTCGACCCGAAATCAACCCGAAACCCGAAATGACCCGACCCGACCCGGCCCGAACATGACCCGACCCGAAATGACCCGACCCCATATCCGACCCGAATGACCCATTTGCCAGATCTAGATGAGACTAGGCAGAATGACTAAATGATATATTATTACACACTTTGAATTACAAAAAGTAAATGGGCTATAATTCTTGATATTGGCCAACTTATGTGCTGGAGCCTAGAGTAACCAAGTCTCTTAGCTTGGCAATTCCTAATTTTCATTTATCTGAACTGAACTTATCTTGATTATTCTCATCTAATATGATATATATTTTTTTTTGAAACCATCTAATATGATCTTATTTAGACTTCAACTTATTTGAGTTGATTAGATCTATTACAAGACCTTATTTTAGTTTTATATTGAGCTTGGGCGGTGGTCCTTAATATTTAACCCCTATCGGAAGTTATATTTCTAAATATATCTTATCTAATGTATTTGAACTCATTAACAACCCTTATAATACTTGAAATAAATGAAAATAAGATAGGTAAGCAATAAGCATAACAGGATCCAACATAATTGTCCAACTAAGTTTCTTCCATGCATTAGCACGAATTTATAAAATATGGAGCATTGAAAGTTAAGAGAGATTATAAAATCATTTTGTTACTGAATATGAAATAAGTATCTTCAAATTTTGTAATATGATTGAAAAATTATATATAGTTTGCATTTATTTACCAAATAGTTCTTGACCATGGTAGAAGAAATCGTGTAAGAAAATAATTGCCAAATTGTTAGAAAGAGCCTCTATAGTTCATACAAGTATTAGAGAATATTTTTTAAACAAAAGAACACTCATAAAGTAGAACGAATACGGAGTAATTTTTTGACATTTAAGTGATTCATTTGATAATATCATACATTACGACACATAGCTGTTTTCTTTGTTCCCAAACCCCAATCATTGATTAGTGCTAAAATTTAGTGCATATATATGGAGTTTTGTATATAATCCTTTTCCTAAGGCAAGCATCCTCTTGTCATCTTGTTCAGTATGATAGATTGTCAAAGAGAAATGTTAAATCTATATTCAATTTAGGCAACAAAGAAATCCAATCACGATTTTTTTTATTTTTATTTTTCGGATAAGATATGTTTGAAAATTAAATGCTTTTTAATTGATCAAATTTTGAAAATTACAGTAGAAAGGCTAAATTTACTTTATTAATCATGCTTGGTTATGTTGGTAACGACGTTAAAAATTCTTGTGGTTGGATAATATGAGGGGGCGTTTGGTTCGCAAAGGGAAAAGAGAATAACATTAAGGGTCTGTTTACATTTACAGAACTGAGCTGAACTGAACTGAACTGAACTGATTGGAACTGAACTGAACTGAATTAAGCTGAACTGAATATTTTATGTGAGAGGGAAATTAAGAGCTGAACTGAACTGAACTGATTGGAGCTAAACTGAACTAAACTGAAATGAAATTAAGTAAATATGAACAGGCCCTAAGTATGAACAAGATTGAGGGAGAATATAATGCAAAACCCTAAATCATCCTATGTTGTTTATGTTTAATTAGCATAAAAAGGAAAGGAAAACCCAACTCCCACCGCCCCTTGCTTCCCTTGCTTCACTCTATAATAATCTGATCAACACCACCACCATCTGATCTGCCTTGTCGCCTCTCCCCCTCCCCATGCTTGCCACCCCTCCCCCTCCCCATACTTGCCACCTCTGTCACCCCTCCCTATGCCGCAGCTGACGTCCCTAATAGATGTAGTCTTCTTAAAAAAGTAGTTATTGCATATCAAGGTATGGAGTATGGGTGAGCATTGGTCGGGTACCTAAATTGTTATCAATATCGGTTCGGGTAACTAGCTAATAACCAATAACACTAAATATGATTATATTCATGAACCGAACATATGTTCGGATACCCGAAATTTGGTTATTGAATTTTCGGATCGATTATTGGGTACCTATTATGATATCCAAATAATGAAAATTCAGATTTTAGTTTAGTATTATGATATCATTAAACACTAATTAATAACAACTCACATGATTTTGACCAAAATTTACTAATCATTCAAATTAGGTTAAATTGTAAATAAACACCCCTAATACATGAAAATTGGATTTAACCACCAAAATCGTTAAATCTAACGCTGTAAAAAAATTTCATCGGTTTCCATGCCAAAAAATGGTCTTAAGAGGTTTTAGGGGTTATTTTCAAACATTTGTTGATTACATTTTCTTCTTTTATATAACTTATATATTCACACTAAAAGTATTAATCCGTAAATTAAATTTATTAAGTGTCAAGGTAAATCTTCGATTTTAGTGATAAAAGAAAAGAAAAATGTTAAATTTTTAGTACACATATTGAATTTCGAGCTGATTCGAACGAGCACGAGACAACTCAAGTCAAATTTAATTGAATTTTGACCGAGTTGAGTTCGAGTTGCTCTACTCAGTTAGCACCGTTATAGTCCGTATGTAACTTCATGTTTTGGTTGGCAATGTTGTCCTTTGACGGTCATGCCAGGTAGATACATACAATGACTAAAATTTAAGGAATTTCTGAAATAGCATATGCTCCAAAATCCCAGTAACTATAAACATCTACACAAACACACGCCAACTCAAAAAAGCCTTGTTCGTCTTCCACCTCTTTCTCTCTCCTCCATTTCAATGGCTTCTTCAATCTCCGTCACCTCAATTCCTGCTCCTGGTAATCTTCCTCCATTTTCCCCCAATTTCAATCACTTTGTTCTTCCAATTTCAATCCTAAATTCTCAATTTACTGATCAATTTCTCCAATTTTGTTTGAATTTCTGCATTTTTTTCTCCAGAAGCTGTACAGGTTCTAGTAGCTTCTCTTGCGGATGATTCTTCGATTGTTCGAGAAGCTTCCATGGCTTCTCTCAAAGACATTGCTGCACTGTACTACTTTCTCTCTCCTCAATTTTATTCAACTCTTTAGTTCTATGCTGCAATTTTGCTCAATTATATCTCTCGTTGCTTGCAGGAATCCTCTTCTGGTGCTCGATTGTTGCGCCGCTGTATCGCGTGGCGGTCGTCGGGTAGAATTTAGCACAAAATGTTGAACAATTGCCGTGATTTTGGCCAATTTCGGTTGAATTTGAGTGTATAATTGATTGTTTTGTGCAGAAATTTGGTAATATGGCTGGATTATTCCAAGTGATGGCATTTGGTGTTAATGCTCTTAATAAAGAAGATGCTGATCATACTTATATGTCGAAGCTTTTGAAGATTGCGACTTCGGAAATGATCTCATCTAAGGTTAGCTGATCATTGAGAAGTTTTCAATTCTTTTGTAATTCTTCAGTCATTTTGCAATTGATTAGTGTAATTGATTTCGTGTTATAAATCTATTTGTAGCTAAATGTACTACAACTGTAGTGTGTGTGAATACTTGAGTGCTGATTATTTCATTTTGATCATTGGAAATGTTGTAGATTTGTTGAAATTCTACGAATTGCCACCAAGAGTGGGTTTTCAGTTATGAGATTGCTTAGTATTGGATGATTTTTATTTTCGTTAATTTGGAGGTGTTTTTTTTAGCTTTAAGGATTTCTTGCGTTAAGGCGAAGAGAGAAAATCTAGGCGAAGAGAGAAAATCTACTTCATTAGCTGCTTGATAGCTATGACTTTATGAAGAAGTTTGAAACTATAAGTTTAAAGGCTTTTTTTGTATGGTCTACAAGACGTGCAAATTCGAAATCGGACAAGAATAGCTAAAGTCTCTTGAAGTTTTTGAAGATAATGCAAGCTTATGTGTTAGGTACAGCCGGTGAGGGGTTTTGCACTGAGTTGCTTTTACCGTGTGTTTGATGATGTATGAAGAGTTGGAGAGTGATGAATGCATTTCGGTATTCCCTTTATATGGATATGGTTGGAAGGAAGGGAATATAAAAGAAGAGGAGAAAAATGAGAGGGGAAGGGGTCCGGTTTCCTAGGCTTGTAGTAAGCCAAATCCTTTGGCAGATCAAAATATATGGAGGGGAAATTCAGGCTTTGAAAGTCCTTAACCATTTTCTTCCCGATCTTTCCATACATACTATGAAGTTATGGCGTGTTTGCTGTTTAAATTTATCTGTCATTTAAGTAGAGCTATTCAAAATTTCATGGTATGAAGTTTGATACTGTCAAACTGAGGCTTGGAAGATTCTTGGAGTGGTATTCTCAAGTCCTGTACTTTGGCTAATTAAATCCTTTGTGGGTGACCACGTAGAATTTTAAACTTTATGAAGTGATCTGTGTGCTAGTATTATTTGATCATTGAATTTTTTTGTTAGATGTCAATTTGTGTTGGACCTTTTGGTTAAAAAAAAGTAGGATGTGGAGAATACTGTGCAATTTGTGATAATTTGAAAGAATATTCTCACAGCTTTTTATTTATTCATTTATTTATTTTTATCAATATTGTTTACCTCTTAGTTTTTGTTTCTATGTGCATGTCATATGTGTGCGACTTCAAATTGACAGATTCACTGGGAAATTATTTGTTTCAGGAACTCAATACGGACTGGCAGAAGGCTGCTTCAGGGTTGCTTGTTTCAATAGGTTCACATTTTCCTGATTTGGTAAGTCTCTTGATTTGGATGGCTCGGTCACATGATGACTTGTTATCATGTTTATTAGCTATATATTGAAGTTTTGGCATAAAATGTAAACTTACAAAATTTAATAAAGGGGGTTGGATAAGGAAGGTTTGAGAATGTGTAACAATCTGAAATAATTGCACAAGCCATTTGCACATCTCAAACATTTGCACAAGCCATTTGTACCTTACCATTTCTTGGATGTTTCTTACTTTTTATTTTTTTGAATTTTGTTTGGCAGATGATGGAGGAAATATATGCTCATCTATCCGGAGCTAGCTCAGCTTTACCTGCTATGGTTCAGATACTTGCTGATTTTGCAGCTGCTGATGGTTGGTCATTCTTATTTTCTTTTTGGCATTTTTGATAAGCAAATTTTATAATGGTTCTCTGGATATGTTAGCTAACTCAAAGCTAATGCATTTTTCTTTTTTATGAAATTCAAGCTTTGCTGTTCACACCGCGCTTGAAAGCTGTACTTTCACGAGTTCTTCCCATTCTTGGTAGTGTAAGAGACATTCATCGATCAATATTTGCCAATGGTATTGTCCAAGCTCTGTTTTGGTGATGAACTGTCCATCTTATTATTATTATTATTATTATTATTATTACTATTACTATTAGTATTATTATTGTTATTGTTATTGTTGTTGTTATTGTTATTGTTATTGTTATTGTTATTCTTATTGTTATTATTTTGGTAAACAGCTATTACTCCTTAATGGTCTGTTTTTACTTTCTTAATGAGGCTGCTAAATCATGGAGAACCCTCATTAGAATTTGTGTTGGATCTGTGATGCTTGGGCTTTACAGTTCCACCTTCCATTGTTTCATATGTGTGTCAACATATACTGGATTTCTGATATAGCTACATCATGTAAGCAAGAAAGGTTACGGCGTCCAAATTTTGTCCGGAATTGTTTTTCTTGGTGAATATAATATATGTGAGGTAGACTTAGTTAAAGATTGTGTTGTAGTATTTGTGTTTTCCAGGTTATGCATGAGAAGTTTGGGTAGGGTGGGGGGCTTTAAACCCAACTTGGGCAAACTTAAGTGTTTGAGCTTAAAGTTTCAATGAATTGAATTCTATTTTAGGAGAGAGAATGACTATGTTTGAGCAAAGAACACAGGTCTGTAAGAGGAGATATAGAGAAACAAAATTGAATACCTATTAAATTCTAAGGCTGAATAGTATAATATTTGATAAAGAAATTTGTTCATTTTGTGAAGACCTATGTTATTTTAATTAAGCAATGGTCATTCATATCCTTAATTGTGTGTTAGTAGAAATTATATAAAGTTGATATATTGAAAGTATTTGCTTAAACGATTTTAACAAGATCCTACATGACTATGCTTTTTCCTATATATCAATAGGAATTCGCGATCAAAGTTGAATTATGACTCCTAAAACAAAAAATGCAACAAACAATTATAGATAGGGGTTTAATTACTCGAACCGTGAGTGATTTTGTCATAAATGGTTATACATGACCCTCTTTTATAATAGAGCAACCAAGCTTTTTTTGGTAAAAAAAAAAAAAATGTAGCAATCAAGATTGGGAGTTGTACCTGAGAAATGGTTTATGTAGCCGACCCCATTTATAGGATTTAGGCATTCAAGAAAGCAAATGTAGCAATCAAGATTATCAATTTTTTTTGTATTTATGTGCAACAAAGGCCTTGACACAGACTCCTAGGAAAATTTTGTATGTGTGAGTGCTAAATGGAGAGAGAGAGGTACAGAAGCATGTGATGAAGAGAGAGAGAGAGAGATAAATGACAACTTAAAAAGGAAAGAAAACAGTTGTTGCACATAATGTGTAGCATCCATTTTCAGTAAATGTTGCACATAATATGAAATAGTGGTAGTAGAAATGTAACTTTGCTCATCATGCGTTGGGGTTCAAGAATCATTACAATAGAGTGATTTGATCTATCAACTACTCCATTAGACTCTTGATCTTTAAACATTCTTATGGTTCATCTATGATTCTCTTTGCCTGAAAACCTAGCCTAACATAAAAGCTGAAAAGCAAGGAACATGTGGTTATTTCCTTGACGTTCTATTTTCTGTATTTGTTTGCTGCATTAGGACATTCAAACATGTGGTTCCGAGACACTGATTTAATTTTATGCTGTGTATCCAGCCTTCAAGTGTTGGTGTCAGGCTATATCACAATACAACATTGAGTTTCCCTCTTTTGAAGTGCTTGACGCAGATGTCATGTAAGATCAAATTGTTCATTCACCAGTTGTACTCTATATGATATTATCTGATTGATGAGCTGTTCTTGTGTAGTGCAGGTCATTCTTGAACTCAGCCTTCGAACTTTTCTTAAGAGTTTGGGCATCTTCGAGGGACTTGAAGGTTTCTGGGCTTATTCTTGAACTCTTACTCATTCTTCTTCTCTTAACTAATACTCCCTTCATCCCACTTAAGTTGTCCGCCTTTGCATTTGTGACTAGCAACATTGTAAATTCTGAAATTTTTTGTGGACATCTTCAGTGAATCAGTGGCATAGAGGGAGTAATGAGTTTGATTTCTATGTATAAATGATAATTTGATAACTTTAGGTTTTAAGTTGATTTGACTGATCTTCAGGATTTTTAATTCTTATGTTTCGGATTAGTTAGAAATGATAAACCTTTGCATGAATTATGTGTTGATGGAGGAAAAAAAAAAAAAAAAAAAAAATCCCTATCGAGTTCTTGGTTTCCACATTTAATATTAAAGTAAGAATCTCTTTAAAATTTGTCGTCGGGGTTGCAAAAACTCCATCCCACAATTAAATTCTGAACCAGGTCTTCCATCAGCCTTTCTGTTGGCTTTTGACTGCTGTTGTAATCTTTTGAAACCTCCAAGCAGAGGGAGGTGGGGGTGGGGGCAGGGGGAGTACTTTCTCTTAATTGAAGAAATTGTCCACTTTCTTCTAGTACACATAGTTTCAACTTCTTGACGGCTAAAGTCTCTCAACACACACACATACACACACACACACACACAAAGAAAGAAACAAACAAAATGGTCATCATGCCAACATGTGATTGGTTTTCTTTGGTGCAGAATGAGTAAAACATTGGCATTTTTTTAATTGAAATATTTTTTAACATTTAATATTTTTTTTAATCAAAACTTATGACTCTTTCTTTAGGTACGAATGTCAACTGTGGAAGCTCTAGGTCAGATGGTTGGTTTGATCACTAGACCACAACTTAAAACAGCCTTACCTCGACTTATCCCAACAGTGTTGGACCTGTAAGTGCTGTGTTTACTTTATATATGTTGAATAATCCAACTGGTGTAAGTGATTCTGCTGGTCATGCAGTTGATCTTCATATTTCTGGCTTCATATAGTGCTGTGGTGATACTGGTGAAGTTTTAGATTTTAAATTTTTTGTTTTTTTAATTATTTTTTTTTAATTAATATTTTTTTTTTCCATTTCTGAATTGATTATGTCATGATAATTGGCAATTTGTTTGACAAACCTGTAATGCCTTCTATATGTGTGGGGAAATAGGTTGACTGGAAAGCTTAGGCTATTTCACAAGGGGTTAGAAACCATTATTAATTATGATTTGTCTCTATTCTCGTGGTTCATGTGTTTACCAGGTACAAGAAAGATCAGGATGTTGCTTATGTTACTACATGTAGTCTCCATCATCTCCTCTATGCGTCTTTATTGTCGGAGACTGGCCCTCCGTTACTTGAATTCGAGGTGAGGCCTGCACATTCTATGTTTAGAAAACTACTTCGGTTCCCATTTTGTATGTTTATCAATTAAATGACTGCGTAATGCACACCACCGAAACAGTAATGGAAAATCTCTAGTATACAAAGAGGAAATGCTCAAAAGAATTGGGAAAAAAACCTTTTGCCAACTGAGTACGTCTAGAATTATCATGTCATATAAGCACAATTTGAAACTATAACTATGTCATCAATGAATCTGGGTTTTCTATTACTTATTTTTGTTGATCCAGTTTATTTAGGGTGTTTCATGGGTTGAAAGATGTGCAAGAATGGTATCACATATTTCACATGTTCTGCCAGCCGCTAAATTGTTGAACTGCTGATGTACTTTTATACCATGTGGAAGTTTACTAGGAATTTCTTCCTTGTGCTTATTCCTGTTTGCAGAAAACTAAAATGAAGCCTGACAGGTGTTTCCATGCTTTGTTGATTAAAGTTTCGAAAGCTAGCTTCTAGTTATATTATGGGAATTGTCTAACACTTCAATAACACAAGTCGATTATCTGACGGATACAAAATATGTCTTGATTGTGAATGAGGAATGTTATGAGTTTGAAATAGCCTTTATAAAGTGTTACATAACTGTATATTTGTGATTGCTTTGATATAGTAATCATAACTTTATATTATCACGTGAGTGACTAGCTCTTTATTTAAAGATAATTCCAAAGATATATAGAATACTTCATATTTAAGTATCCAAGCTTAGCTTAAGCTAAAAAAATAACGCTTTCGGTTGGGCTTGATTCTTGAATTGAGCTAAATTTGGATTTTTCCTAAATTGAATTTCATCAGTCATTAGTATTAACGGTTCATGTAGCCGACCCCAACTTATGGAATTATGGCTTTGATTGATTGGTCAATCAATATTAAAGGTTCAGAATTGAAAACTTGAACACTACCAATTGAATCAAGAAAATGTTGACAAATTCAAGATCTTAATGAGTTGAATTTCAATAATCAAGAATTTCATTATAGCTTATTCAACATAGTTGATGGAATTTAAATTTTTGATGGAAGTCATACATTTCTTTTATTTTCGAAAGAAAATAAATGCCATGACTAAAGGGTGAAACACTCTGTGGTCAAGGTTGATTGATGGCTGGAGATGTGTGGTGGTGGCCAGTGGGGTGATAAATGAGTCACTGATGTTATATCATAGAGCAACCGCATAAGTAGTGTTGTTTTGGGTTATTGCTGCTGTTGGTTTCCCATGAATGTTGGTTCATTGTTGTGGAATCGTTACCTAATGATAAGAAAGAAAGAGAGAGGGGCATCCAAAGGTGAGGATGGGAGTCATGGCCTCATGGGAGCAAGAAGGATGATGGGTGGGCAAGTTAATGAAATTTTAGAATTTTCACACTTTGGACAAAAAACATTATTCCACAAGAAAGATAAGTAATTTACTATTTTTATACATAAAAAAGGTATTCTATTTAATGTGGGATCTTGTTATTTTACACATTTGCCTAAAAGTTTAAAATAGCATACAAAAAGTATTGTTTGTGAAAGTATAAATGATTTATAAAAATAGTAATTTATAAGTGGTTAAATTAAAAAAAATAATTCAAAAAAAAAAAAATAGATAAGTCAAAAGAAAACAACATCAACAATAACAACAACAACAACAACAAAGCCTTAGTCCCAAAATGATTTGGGATCGGCTAACATGAATCGTCATAAGGAATCGTACGATATAAAGAAAAGGGCATAATATAATCATCATTTCAAAGAGTTTGATAGAAGGTGAGTAAAGTGAGTAAACGAAAGAGCATTTAAGAAAAAATAAGGGAAATTTAAAAGAGAACCAAGAATAAAATTCAAGAAAGTTTTAAAAGAGTGGTTAAGACGTTGAAGTAGAAGACATAAAGGTTTGAGAAAACTTTAGCAAAGGAAAACAATACAGTTCATAAAACATTAGTGGGCTAAAGATAAAATTAAATGCGAAAATTAATATAGAAAGTATATATATTCACGACATGACGTTGACATGAATTTTTTTTTCCCTCCACACCCCGCTATTCAACACTATATTTTTCTCAATCCAGAGCACTCATAAATTAAAAAAACGAAAGAAGTATTAAATTTAATAAATTCTGATAACACGTAATTCACGAAAACTGTGCAAAAAGATAACTGGGACAAACAAAATGGAACTGAGTGTAACACTCGAGGTTTGCATGAGCGCACTAGTAGATATTGTTCTCTCTAGGAAAATAAGTGGGCTCATGTACACTTGGGGTGTGTTACAACTTACAAATGGTATGACTAATGTATAAAAAGGCTCAAGGCACAAGGCGTTTCAGAGTTTGCTGCCCCTAAAGCTTTTTGGTATGACTCATTTCGGTGTCTTGTTGTGCATTCAAGACACATGCTTTTTAAAGGAGGGAAGAAGGTTTGTCCTACATCGGAAGTTGAGTAAAACAAATTCTTCCTTATGTGGGGGCTAATACCTTAACCTAGCCGAGGCTTTTTGGGTCAACAAAACAAAATTTTGCCGGCCTAGCTCAAAAAGGACAATATCTACTAGTGGGTTCATGTTCATCTAAGCAGAAAAAGTGTCTATAGCTCTCCAACGATGGAAGTTTAGGATATTAAAGACTAATTTAGTAGAGACCCTAGTGGGCTTGTGTACACCTTATAGATGATATCAGGGCCTATATTGGTATCGTGTTGTGCCTGCGGACGCAAGGTCTTTAATTGTGTCTGCAGATGCAAGCTCTTTGAAGGATAGTAGAAAGTGCCTATGGCTTTCCTATATTGGAAGTTGAGTGCTTTCCTTAGGGGGTTGATACCTCAACCTATTAGGGGCATTTTAGGTAGGATCACCATAGAAGGGATATCTACTAGTGCTCTCATGTTCTCCTAGGTGGGTGTTACTATAAGGCAGTCCAAAAAGGAAAGTGGATTTGACTCAAAAGTAACCTAATCAAAACCTAACCTTACATAACCTGTATGACATCACTGTATTCAATGACTTTGTTGGGTGTTTAATTAGTTTTTTTGATTAAGTCGATATATAGCTCATGAATTACGTGCTACATACTAGTTTTGTGTCAATTTTGTGCGGATTTGTGCTAAGGCTGTCATGGCCCCATCTATAACTAACAGTCCCGCCATCCCACAATAGACTTTTCTCTATGACTAATTTTGTGCAGATTTTTGCCCAAGCCTGAGTTTTTTTTTATTTTTTCTCTCTAAAAAACCAAATTTTTTCAGGGGTGAAGTTTTTTTTTTCCTATCAAATTGTTGCTGGAGTTCTTTTGTTTTATATTTTCCGCAAATTATTGCTAGGGATCATTTATTTGTACCAATCTAATCATTTGGCTGTTGATAAGGTCATTGAAATCTGGCTAGAATGGAAAGAAACTGGATTACAGAAATATTAAATATTTTTAGTTGTAATTATATTTATTTTTTTGGTATGCACCTACAGTAGCTGGGTACCTGTACATTACCTAATTCAGTTATATAATATCTATCTTCTGTCCGACAATCAATTTCATGTCTGCAGGAACTTATCGTTGTCCTGTCCACTCTTCTTCCAGTAGTGCTCATGAACAATGACGTCAAAGATCAGCCAAAATTTTCTATTGGGTTGAAGGTTCTTCCCTTTCTCTCCATTCTCCTGTATAATCTATGATATTGCTCTGTCATTCTACATGGATGAGTTTGTGTACTTTGTGAGAGTACATTTGTTTAATTCTGTGTATCATCTTTTTATTTTTTTATTATTTGGTGGTCGTCGGGAGGGTTGTTTTTTTCTTGGGTATAGGGTTTTCCTAAGCTATATAGAATAACCTTCTTTAATTGTGTTTTAATTAGTTGTTCATAAAAGATTCTTTGCAACCAATGATTTAGTTTTTTACTTGTGATTTTGCATAAAGCCTGACTTTTGATACATGCTGCATGCATCGTCTTTAATTTTTTTGTTGACATTGGACTGTAGCAAGTGGATCAATTAAAAATGCATTGAGGCAAAAGTAAATGGAATATGTTATTTCAAAGTAATCCTTTTTCCTTAACCCTCACATGTTGAAGACATTGTGTGGGAAGATGTGTGAGATATTGTACTCAAAGGTGACGGGTTTAATGAGTATTTCCTTGACTCCAATAAGGCCTTGTTCACTTCACTTTATTTTATTTTTGCTGAACTAAAATTATTTTTACTGAATTGAGATAATTTTTGCTGATGTGAAATTAATTTGACTGAACTGAAATTACTTTTACTAAATTGAAAATATTTTTACTAAACTGAAATTATATTTACTGAAGTGAAATTATATTTCTTTTTTTATGGTTACTGATTTTTACTGAACTAAAATTATTTATTTTAAAGCTGAACTTATTTTTGGTGAACTGAACTTATTTTTACTAACTGAAATTATTTTTACAAAATTGAAATTAATTTTACTTAATATTGTTTTTTTTAAAGTGAAATGAATAGGGCCTAAGTTAATTTGTAACTTGACTTTTCTGGCCCAAGGCAGAATGCCTATTAGAGTTTTACCAAGCTGCCCATTCAGATAACATCTCAACTTGTAATTCTAGAATAGGCTGTTAGAGAACCTGATGGAATGGGGTGAAATTCTATGACGGGAAAGGTGCTGATGGTGAACATTTACTCTTTCAAAACTCAAGGGCTGATGGACCTTGTAAGAGATATCCATGAGCAAAATGATTAAGGGGCATCACTGATTGATGATATGGAGTTGATCTTGATCCAAAGGAAGGGACTAAGCCCCACTAACTCTCTTATTAGGAAAACATATTGGAGTAGGGGGATCAGTATTTATGTACATTATTGCAAAAAATGCTTCTGCAACAGGACTTTTTTTTAGTTCTTTTTTATCTTTAGTGTTTTTTGTGTTCTGCTTTAAGAACATCTTATCTTCGAAAAGTGTGGCCCTTGGATCTCTTCTTCAAAAAAGTCAAAACCAAAGTACAATTTGGTACATGATTGATGTGCTTAAATGAGTCTAAAAAAGGTGTTGGTGTTATGGTGTATTCAATGTCTTTCTACTGTGCAAGCCAATTATGCTTGCTCTTGGCAAATGAAACTGGGTTATCTCCCCCACCCCCCAGGCCCCCAACCCAATAAAAAAAAAGAAAAAGAAGGGAAGAAAACATTTTTCTACCGGAAATAGTATATTTATTATCTCTTTATTGCCTCTCTCGCTAAAATTATCATGGTCTGTTAGTTTTCATGTTTGTGTTTGCTGCTATCAACTAACAATTTTCAAGCTGATATAATAATCTATGCGACAATCCATGATCTCCCTTTGTATGTACCTCTCTTGTTTTCTGTTATCCTTTACATGCTTTATTAAGCTAGCTGTTATCTTATCATCATACTTAGGTCTATATAGATTGCTAACAAGTTTCTTTTGGTGCATCAGACATACAATGAAGTTCAACGTTGCTTTCTGACCGTTGGCATGGTGTACCCTGAAGATCTTTTTGTATTTCTTTTAAATGTGAGTAGTGACTTCCACTTTATTAGAAAGAATCAATTTTTTTTACAAGACTATTGAAGGGAAGACATTATCTATTGTTATTATAATAAATTATGGTGTAAGTTAAACAACGAAGTTCATGATTTCCAGTAGCTTCTGCTAATGATATATTGTTATCAGAAATGCAGGTTAAAGGAAGAAGCTTTGACTTTTGGGGCACTTTGTGTCTTGAAACATCTATTGCCCAGGTCACTTTTCTGGATATAATCTACAATTGTGAAAACATCTGGTTCTCCAAATGACTTTCCTACATATGTGCTATACAGATTGTCCGAGGCTTGGCATAATAGCAGGCCTATGCTTGTTGATGTAGTAAAATTGCTGCTCGATGAACAAAATCTAGGAGTAAGGAAGGCACTTTCAGAGGTTTGTTAATGACATGGCACCTATCATCTCACAAAACAATAGGAGACTTTCTGTTTACTAATTATTGTCTTTCATGGCAGCTAATTGTGGTAATGGCTTCACACTGTTATTTGATTGGTCCTTCAGGGGAGTCATTTGTGGAGTACCTAGTACGTCATTGTGCTCTTCCAGACCAAGAGAAACATCAGCTATCCTCAAGCAGCTCTTATCATACTTTAACTTACAGAAGATATGAGGTTTGATTCTGGTTTATTTTTATGGTCTTCAACCAAATTTTCTTGGAGAGAAGTCATGTTCAAGAACTCTTGTTGTATTTATATAAATTTGTAGGATCGGATTCTGATGAGAAAGTCTAAATGAGAATTGAGAACCAATTTTGTCTGTTAAAAGTAAATCAAATAGCATTTGAGTGATTAGAATTGATTTGAAAGTAAATACCCAACTATACTACTGTTAATACACTATTTTATTTATTTACTTTGTATAACTTTAAACGATGAAAACACATTGTCAATCATCTACCAACAACATTAACAACAATTTTAAATCTCTTTGTTTAAAAAAATATTTTTTTATAAATTTTCGTTAATTTGGTTTTACATGTAAAGAAAAACCTAGTAAATTTTAATGAAATTCGTCAAAAAGTATATGAAATCACTTTGAAAGTAAAGAGACTAGGAATCTGTTTGGGAAGTTGCTATGTTAAGAAAGTGACAATAATGATAGGGCAAGAACAGAAGGTACCAAACATCCAAAGTTTTATATCTTGTCTCTCTTCTTTTCAACAGTACCAGAAAATTTTGCCACAAAAATTCATATTTTTTCAATGTCTATCTTCCTAAATCAACCATCTTGACGTCTTGTAATTGGAATCTTACTTGTCATCTCACGCATTTATTTATTCTTTTGTTTCTATTTCTATCAGCCAGTAAACATTCTTTCAATTTAAATTTATTTATTTGTTTCAATCTCTATCTGCCGACCTGCTATTTGGCTATAGACGGTGTCTCTGCACCTGAGATGTTGGTATATTCCATTTAATATGTTGATCTTGGTACTTGATATCCCCATTGTTTGTGAAATAAGGTGGACTAACTTATGTCTAAAAGAAGGTCTAGAACAATTGCTAGTCATCCGTCATTAGCTCTGGCTGTTATGCTAAATTCTACTTAGACTCCTAGGGTTAAGGGTAAACAAGTGCTTCCCTGAATGCAACACATGGTAGTTACTAGAGAACGCACTTTAATTCTATAAGCTGCAGGTGAACAATCTGCCTTAAAATGCTATCTTCTTTCCCCTGCATACCACCATATTGTCAAAGGAACTAGCTTCAATAATTTAATTAATGAAACTGTCTATCTTATGTTTCCAAGACTCGGATATGGGTGTTACATCTGAGTAAGGATCGGAGGAACTGAGATTCTACTCCAAAAATTTAGCTGATATAAGGATTAGGTCAAAAGAGTATCTTGACTTGTTAATTTTTGGATATGGGGTATCATATAAAGTGTCGGGAATTTTTTTTTTTTTACAAAAATAAAAGCTTTAAAAAAAATGAATTAATGAAAAAAAAGAATAAGGAAACTAAGCTATTATTTTCAAAATTGCCAGTGTCACGTTTCCTTTATTTCCCTCCCAAGTCAATACTTTTCATTGGTAACCAGCAAGATTTAATATCTTAAAGAAAAGAAAAAAAAAAAAAAATGAAAATCAACCCCTTAAAAATACATAAAAATATACAATAGTTTAATATGGTTGTCTATCCACCCACTAGGGCACAAACACATCTTTCTATTTGAGCTTAAATTCAATTCAGACCAAACATTGATGTGCTCATGTGCCGAGGGAATAGAACACAATGGCATAGGACTAGCTGCTACGTGGAAGACTTCTTCACTTGACAAAAGCTATACTGAGAATTCTTCTTTTGATGTACTTTAATTTTAGCTTGTACTATTGCCTTTGAAAAAAGTTTACTTTTATTCTAAAATTATAATGTGGGTGCTTGTCAGGCGAAGAATGGGATGATCAGCATGAAAGAGTTGAGATCAGTCTGTGAAAAAGGCTTACTTCTGCTGACAATCACAATCCCTGAGATGGAGGTATATTGAATCCTCTCTCTCTCTCTCTCTCTTTGTTTTTTGGTAATTCAAGTTTTAGTGCTTGCTTGATTATTAAAATTTTTAACTGCTGCTACTTTATATAATGCCTCTGTAGCACATATTGTGGCCTTTTCTGTTAAAGATGATCATTCCTCGGGCGTACACTGGTGCAGTTTCTACGGTAATTTTTGTTTTTTTTTGGGGTTTCCAGCTCCTTTATAACCTTTTCCATCTCTTATCTTTGTTATTGCAGTTTTGTTCTTTCTCACAATTTCTCTTTTATCGCTTACTAATTATCAGGTGTTGTAAGCTGATCTATTTTCCTTAATAATTACTTCGAAAAATATTGCAGTCAAAGTCTCAAACATTCTATACTTATTCAAACTTAATACGATCTGTTTCTGATAACCTTGAGAGCTTTCCCCAATGCGTTTTTTTCATACACTGCCTCAGGATACCTACAAGTCTAAATGAATCTACAGCCTGGAAAAGGAAGATAAAGAACCAATGGATTGTTGACTTGTACAAGTCTTCAATGGCTCTGTTTATTTGATCTTGCATAGTCTTATCTACAAAATCAATGACAACTGATACACGTGACAAATGGCCTAACTTCAACTATACAAGATCCTCAGACAGTATATTTTCAAAAGCTTAAGTTAGTTTATATTTTCATTCAAGAATCCACTGATTTCTTGCGTTTTAACTTTCTAAGTATCCACAAACTAGTCAAAGTATTATCTTGTACAAGTCAACAATCCACATGCTCTTCAACTTCCTTTACCAAGCTAGCAGAACATCTTTTACTCTGGGCTGGTCACAATTGGATCCAGACAAAGAAAGTTGATGTACTAATTTTGAATTAATTGGTCAAGATTTTTGATAATTTAAAAAGCTTCTAGAAATATCAAAGTCAAAAATACCCATTTCCTAAAATCTGCCTCCTTATGCTTTTCTATTCTGGTTGTCTGCATGGAATTTTGCTACATATGTAATTCAATGATTAAATAACGATTTATGCTTGTCAGGTTTGTAGATGCATTTCAGAATTGTGCAGGCATAGATCTGGAAGTGGCAGCATGATGCTGAGTGAGTGTAAAGCTCGCACTGACATTCCAAGTTCTGAGGTAGCTTTTTCTTTGATGTAAAGATTTACTTAAATTATATACCTGTACTTATCTATGGTCATGTTTGGTTTTAAATATCAGGAGCTCTTTGGTCGCTTGATTGTACTTTTGCATGATCCTCTGGCAAGGGAGCAGCAAGCAACTCATATTCTCTCTGTAAGGATTCTAAATGCTGGGCTTTATTTTTGAATTAGGTTTGATTTGATATGGACAACTATTCAGGTTTCCAATATTATTTTATTTTAATTATTATTATTTTTGAGCTGATTGACAAGTTTTGTTATCATTCGAAAGTGTTAATTGGGCTGATGATAATTGTTTTGAGGATGTTAGATTTTTTTTTAAAAAAGTTGGGAAAGTGAATGAATAAATATTCAATGGACATTTATGTCATGTTACAGAGGGGAAAAAATTCACGTGTGAGAGAACATCCAAAACTCTGAGATATAATAAACCTAGTATGTGGGTGAATGTATAAAAAAGCTCAAGGTGCACCAGGATAGTAGGAGTTTCGCAGCACCTTAGCTGCACCTCTTTTGAAGTGAGTTACTCTAAGTAAACAAAATAAAAATAAATAAAACAAAAAAAATTTGAAAAAAAATTGGTCGCCTGGACCAAAAAGGGCGCAAGGACCATCTATGCTTGTCTTTTTTACAGTTGTGTGGCTCGAGCAATGCCTCGATTAATTACATCTAATACCATGTTGTAGTGATTACATATGTTGGACTGTTGGAGAAACAGGTTCATCACTTTATATCATGTTTTTTAAACCTTGTATGGACTTTCATTTTTCCCCTTACATCCGCTTTATTATAATTCACTCTATGAAGTATGCAGGCATTAATAATAGGTGACATTATTGCTTAGACCAATAACTATAATCTAGCTGATCCCAAGTTTATACTTTACTTTGAGTTTTTATTTTTATTGTTATTTTTTTTTTTTCATTTTTTTTGTGGGTTCTATGCTGTAACATAGAATGTGAAATGGATGATCTGGCAGTTGCTACCACATGAAGGGTTTTGTGTGGCAATAGACTTTCCTTGGAACATTGTTTAATGGAAACATTTTGCGTGAGGCCGGACTTACCGTTTATCCAATATATCTGGCATAAATAATCTAATATCTGACATTAGATTATTAATGTCAGATTTTAGATTATTAATGTCAGATATATTGGACTCACCCAAATATTTTGTTGTTGTTTAATAGACTAGTATTAGTAATATTTTTCAATGGAAGATGTAGTTATTGAGTGATGGACCAAATGTAAAACAAAATCATGGAAACAGAAATCAATGGAAGCTGTAGTTGTGTACAGTCATAAGTGTGTCTGTCAATTTGTTTGTGCATTTATGCTTGTATGCAACTATGCATGTATGTATTATGAATGTATGCAACTATGCATTTATGAATGAATGTAATGTGCACACATACATATATGCATACAGTTGTAGATACATATATGCATACAGTTGTACAGGGATTATGGTTACTTTTTTCATGCAGACACTCAAATACACAAAGTTTATCTTGAGGTCTATATTTACCTTGTCAGGTTTCAGTTGGAATATGGATATATAAGATCTGTAGGAAGCATAGGGTTGCACTTTTTGTTTTTTGATTATTTTTGTATTTTTTTATTTTGAGCTCCAGTTTACACTTCTATCTTGATGCTTACTAAGTCACCTTCTAAAAGAAGATATGAAATCTATAACTAAAATTTTTCTTTTCATGTATTCTATGGTCAGGTGCTAAATTTCTTGGGCCCTCTCTATCCGAAGAATGTCAGTATGTTTTGGCAAGATGAGGTATGGTTAAATGATAAAAGGAAGTGGTTATAGGGTGCTATGGAGTATTCCCTCTTGTCTATTGTTTACATAATTTTTAAACGTGTCTGTCCTACATTAGTTCGAACACCTCTCATTATCAGTTATTTTAATGAAAACGTAGGTTTGACAGTAGTTAGTTGGGGTATATGTTTATTTTAATGAAAAAGTTTGTGAAAATGGGAATAAGTGGACCTGATAGAAACCAATTTTTATGAAAAAGAAATCAATTGAACTCCTGAGTCAAATTCATGTTGAATCTATTTGCTTTTATTCTTATGTTATCTTTCTGTAATTATCAGCTTTTGCTGCAAGTTGCTTGTATTTCCAATCTTTGACCTTGTTTGTCCTTTTTGTAAGCTGTAGATTCCAAAAATGAAGGCATATGTCAGTGATACAGAAGACTTGAAGCTGGATCCTTCTTGCCACGAAACCTGGGATGACATGATCGTTAATGTGAGTGAAAATTAGCAGCGTCATATATGCTACTGTTATTTCCACTTTATATACATAATAATTCATTACTCATGAAAACATGAATTTAACTTACTTTGACTGAGCTGTGTTGTATGTATCCAACTAATTTTCTGTTAGATCTTGTTATTAAGAGCTCATGAGTGGATCATGATGGGTCTCCTATGATGTTCTTTCTTTTGATCTCGAATTAGTGCTTGCTTTCAAAATCATAGCATGACTAAGACCATGATGATGTGTCTTCTGATGTACTGATTCCTTTGATATTGAAATATCAATTTGCTTGTGCTTCTAGTCATTCTTGTAGCATTTAAAAAATGTTTCCTATTGAGACCATAGCGAGGACTTTGTCAGGTCACGTGGCTTATCTTATTTGTGAACTTACAAGTAGTCTATTATTGCTTCTGTTGATCCCTCACCAACTAAGTATATCCGTATTTCCTGTCCCTCTCTGCTCAAACTGTACATCGATCCACAAGATAAAAATCGTTTATTTGGTTTCTGCACATTGATATTTACCTCCTCTTTTACTTGGTAGTTTCTTGCAGAATCTCTGGATGTGGGTCAGGATGCTGATTGGGTAATTGCTCTCGGAGATGTGTTTGCCAAACAGTATGAGCTGTATACACCTGAAGATGAGCATTCTGCACTTCTTCACAGGTACAATATGCATAATCAATTGAACTCATCTCCATCTGCTCAAGTTAATTGATGTTGTAACATGTAATTATGATGATTTATTTGTTAGTGACCAGTCATATGGCCGATATGGGTATCTTGCATTTTTCCAGACTCCAGTTTACCTGTTTTGTATATTTTTGTGAAAGCTCAATAAATTGATATTTGAATTTATAAGTACAACCTTCCTATGACCCTTGATACTCCATTCAGTCCATAGTTTTGGTTATTATGCTGCACATCATTTTATTTAGAAGCAATTATGTACACTGAATTTTTGGGTTTGGCAAAACTTTTTAGAGGGTAGTGCCTCTCTCTCTCTCTCTCTCTCTCTATCTCTCTCTCTCCATAGCAGAGAGCGGAAAACCTAATACAGTAACAGATTTTGTTCATGATCTGTGTTTGTGGTCATGGTTGGTTCTATTGAATAAGTTGCTTGGACGCGCTAGTGACATCTTGCAGGTACCTCGCTGCATACCAGTATTTTGATGACTTGTATAAATTGTTGTAAATTTATTCACTTCGTACTTTTATTTTTTATTTTTATTATTTTACTTAATCTCGTTCTTTTATGAATGATCGATTTTTAACAATTGACTTTCTAAAAACTAGAAATATATTCATTAGCAAATAACTATATGTCATTAGTAGTATAAATTAAATTCAAACAAATACACGCCTAATATAACCAACTTACTCTCCACAAAAATTTGGGTCTACCACTAGCAAAAATGAGAGGTGTGGTTTAGGATTTTAGGAAGTTCCAATAATCCAATGTATACACACATACACATTTATTTTCTATTAATGAGTGCCTATGTATTTTAAACTAATGGATGCTTAGGAAGTTCCTTTTTTTTGTTTTTTCTTCTTATCCAGATGCCTTGGTATGCTGCTTCAGAAAGTCGATGACAAAAGTTATGTTCATGATAAGATTGACTTGATGTACAGACAGGCTAATATAGCAGTTCCTACCAATAGGCTTGGCTTAGCAAAGGGCATGGGATTGGTATGCCATATAGTCTCCTTTTCGGTGGTTTGCTTATTTTTCCGGCATATCTGCTG
Organism: Chenopodium album; assembly: GCF_948465745.1. Classification (NCBI taxonomy): domain Eukaryota; kingdom Viridiplantae; phylum Streptophyta; class Magnoliopsida; order Caryophyllales; family Amaranthaceae; genus Chenopodium; species Chenopodium album. The sequence continues at coordinate 14,239,208 of NC_137853.1, read as the reverse complement.
TTTTATATCTATATCTTCTTAATCGAGAATGTCCTTCAGGTTGCAGCTTCTCACTTGGATATGGTCTTGGAAAAGCTGAAGGAAATTCTTGACAATGTTGGGCAGAGTGTATTCCAAAGGTTTTGCATCTTTTCATTTATAGCTATTCTGCCATTCCACATGTTTGTGGACAATTGATCTTTATATGAGGGAGCCACACTAAATTGATGGATTCTTTCGGTCAGTTACAGACAGGTGTGGGTGAGGTGCTGTAGCATCTCTACTACGTCACCCTCGTAGTTGGACAACCCCTGAAAGTGCTCCACTTCCTTTATGAAATTGAAAACATGTTGCTTTTAAGAATAGCTAATATGCTATCTGCAGGTAGCTTCTAGTTGTTTTTAAAAAAGCCCCTTGTTTGAACTTTGAAGAAATATTCTGAAGGGGCAATTGTGTATAGGATAGTTTGAACTGAGGGGAGTGATAGGAATAGGACACACAAAACTTATGTGTTATGGGTTCGCTAGAAGTCTTCATGAAACGTGAAAATGCCTTGATCTTTATATGTTAGCCTCTTGGAGCTTGGATAGTGCAGAACAAATATGTTGGATGTTATTAGCATATCTGTTTCTGAATCTTTATCTTAGAGCTTTATAATTCAACTCTGTAGTTTTTTGTAGTGCACTAGTATTCGCCCTGAAGTTTTAGGAGGCTAGAATTATTTTCTTACAGAAAGGGAAACATGTTATAAGGTTTAGCATTTTATGAAACCCCCTTTGGTTTCTATCTCTTCTGTAGTTTTGTTGTTGCTTGTCTGATTTCTTGCAGAAAATTTGTGGTGTACTAACATATAATTTGATAATTTCAGGTTTCTTTCTTTCTTCACTGATAAAGCTAAAATTGAAGATTCAGATGATATACATGCGGGTTTGGCTCTAATGTATGGATATGCAGCAAGATATGCTCCGTCATCTGTTATCGAAGCACGCATAGATGCTCTTATAGTAAGTTTTTCAAACTAGACTCTGTGTGCAGTTTAAAGTGTATGCCTTGTTTAATATTTATGTATGAAAGCCACTGAACATAGGGTTGAAAGACATGAAGATTAAATCCTAACAAGGCTATGAAATGCCAGGTTGTGTAACCTCATTCTTTTTGACTATTATGAACCTGTAATCCATTGGGGTAATGCATTATCCTGCATGGACGCAACCTCATTGTAAAGCCTTTCAAATGACACACTACTCTTCTACTCTAACAAAGGGAAATAGATGTTGGCTGTAGTGAAAACCTTCCAAATACTAACATCTTTATATTCTTTTCTCCATATATTCTTTTATCCTTTGAAGTTAGCCATCATGTATACTGAACTGGGTCATGGGGATTAAGCTTTCAACTGATGCAGCATGCACCTTATACAAGAAGAAACTAAGAAGCTATGGACTTTTGCCAAAATTATGCACCATGCCTGCCTCTTTTTTATTCATTGGGCCTTTTATTCCTTACCTCGATCAATATCAAGCAAAACCAACATAATTTGGGCGTATACACAACAAATTCTACAATTGTATCTTTCTTCTTCAAATTAAATTTGAGGTTATCCTCTTTAGCTCTAGCCTTTGATTGAAAAAACTCGAGTCTGCATGAGTAAACTTTTGATAGAAGTTGAGAGATTCTAGTGAATAGCCTTGAGAAAGCTTGTGAATTTCAGAGTATGTAATTGGCCTTCCTTTTAGATTGATACCAGTATATAGTGTTGAACTGCTCTGTATCTCTTTTTATTGAGTGATGGAAGTTTTTTAAATTTATGTTTTACTTTTTTTTTTTCAAAGAATTTATGTTTTAAATTTTAAATGGTGTTTTAAAGATTTTCTGTGATATTATGTAGCATTTATTTATTTAAATTAAGGCCTACAGGTTGGCTCTCCTTATCTACTGTGCTAATGATTTATAAATACCCGTTGAATACAAATTCACTTACATGTGAACAAATGTCAGTATGACAACAGTATTAGTGCAGGAATAATTGTGGCAAATCATATAGACATAATGTATAAAAAAGCTTGTTTCATTAACTTCTAGATCCTCTAATCATTCATAAACCATTTTTAATTTGCTGTGAATTTTCAGGGAACAAATATGCTGTCACGCCTTCTTCATGTGTATCACCCTGTTGCAAAGCAGGCTGTCATCACTGCTATTGATTTGTTAGGTATGTGATGCTATGGTCTCTATTTCGTATATTGAGAACAGTGTATACTTTATTGTATAATCGATTAATAAGTTACCTGTTTGTATTGAGAAACCACTCTCAGTTTTGTTTTGTTTTTGTTTTTCCTCTTGTTCTGAAATAGTAACTTTGGTCTTAAGTATTATTTTGATCTCACATCTATTAGTTCCCATTACTCTTGTTCAATTTGATGTGAATTTCTCCTTTTAAACTTTTAAAATACTATAATTAAAAAAAGAAAATTTGAACAACTACCTAGTAGTTATCGACTTTTGAAAACAATTACTTGATAATTTTTCTTCTAAAATGCCTATTAACATTTGTTTATTTGACTAGCAGTTGGATAAAGCCAAATAATGCCTGTCATCACTTACTTTTCTGTTAATTGGTAGTGCTACCATAACTTTGAAGTTTCAATTAGGTAGTTGATATAGATGTTAACAATTTATTTGCATGGATTTTCAAAGATGGTGGATTTCGAGCGAGAGTGCTTTTAAACTTTAATGTAGTATGCAGTAGTGATATGAAGAAGGAAGAATTAAAAATAGGACTGGAGTTTGATAAAGGAAGGGTAGAAATGGGCCCAGTGATGGTAGATTCTATCTAGATAGTTTTATGAGTAATGTTGCTTTTATTAATACATGAAAATTGATACTCGTAGATTCTATCAATAAAGATCTAATTTTGAAGTTGTTTTCAAATTAATATTAGACAACTAATAGGTAGCTGTTCAGAAAATTTCCTTGCATAAAAAAAAACTGGATAACTATGTTATTTTCTTAATAAATCATTTAACACCTCTTCCATGGCTTTGTTACAATATAGTGCCAGATTATTGAAATAACCTTGTGATATTTAAATAAGGGAAATAGGGAAACCACTTAAAGTTAACTAGGAGAACGGAAGTTTCAAAGAATCTGTGTAATCTTAGGATGGTTATTTGATTAAGAGGGTGACTTAACTGTTTTAATTTTTTCCTTATTATTGATGCTGTATATTTGCACTTGTTGCTATGTGATCCACTCAGTCTCTTAAATAGATGGGCAATTCACTCAACCTCTGGTTCACTCTTTGCTGTATTGGTACTTCACACGAATTACTATTCCCCATTTCTTTTATAAGCTGTTGTTTTTCCCTTTATCTAAAGCTGTTTATTTATATTGGAAATGAAGCTACTTAAAGAGTAGTTTACGCAACAACTCGGACTCTTCATTTCTCCTCACGTACCTGTGTCGGACCCTTGACACTTGGACATGGGTATGACACTTGGACACTTCAATTTTAGTTCAAAATCATGGAAACAAAATGGCTGAGTCGGACACTGGGACATGTACCTGAGTCGGACATGGACACTCGACAAGTTCCCATAAAAAAATGACTTGTTAAAAATTGATATCTAAGTAAAAAAAATTGTAAGACTATTGTTATGAAAAATTTTAAAAATAAATAAACACGGACTAGATACCATGACCCCACAAAGAGACCCATTACTGTATGAATCTCAAAAACAAGTTACAGTAAATTATTTTCCCCAAGTAGTTCCATGTATCAGATCAAACCTTGCTTTCAGTAACACTGTATTGGACAAATCTCCTGAAATATGTATGATGCTTGGTGCTTGTAGGTATTGCGGTTTCTTTATACTATGAATTCAATAGTTTTATTTGTTAGGATGTTATAGCAATCTCATTTTGTATTCTTTCCAGGTAAAGCTGTCATTCAGGCCGGAGAAAGTGGTGCGCCATTCCCGCTTAAAAGAAGGGATCAGTTGCTTGACTATATATTGACTTTGATGGGCCATGACAATGAAGATGAATTTATTGGTACCAGTGTTGAGATTCTGCGAACTCAGGTCAGAGCATCTACTTCTAGTTTCACACTTGCTGAATAGTTTTTCTGAAGTCCCTTTTCTTATCAGTTTTCTACTGTCCTTTTTCTTATTAATGTGTATTTTGTTTAATCTCAATGTAGGCTCTTGCTTTAAGTGCCTGTACTACGCTGGTTTCAGTGGAGCCAAAGTTAACCATGGAAACTAGAAACCACGTTTTGAAGGTACTGATTACATGCATTTTCAGTCATGAATTTCACTCTTACTCTCCTGATAAAAGAAAATTCCAAACTTTGTCAGGCCGTCCTGGGATATTTTGCTTTACCAAGTGAGCCGTCAAATGTTGTCAATCCCCTCATAGACAACCTCATTACTCTTTTGTGTGCTATTTTACTCACAAGGTATTAATATATATATATATATATATATATATATATTGTGTCATTTTAGTCCATCGTTGCTCATAATCTGTGTGCAGAATGTGCTATCTTAAGTCTCAGTTTTTCGGCATTCCTGAATTATTTCGAGCATCAACATCATGTAATTAAGTGTATGAAACTTGCCGGGTTCGAGCCTTGCAAAATTATTTGTTTAAATATTCAATGCAACATGCTGATGGGCTTGAACACACTTACGCTCTGATATATTGGTATGAAAAATGGTTATTTTTTGGTAATCATTTTAATTTTTGGAAGCAAAGAAGCTGACAGCTGACTTGTAAGGTAGCCAGTCTTTGTTTTTTTACGGATCTCAATCTCTAACACTTATATCTAACTGCAGTCTTATATTGCTTTCTCATTTCCACTGAAGTCCTGCCTGTATTGGTGTATATTAACTATTTGTGCTCTGTATCTCGTTCCGTTGTCTCCATTGCTTAAAGCTCTCATTTTTGATTCTCCGTAAAGTGCTAGATATGATTTTGTTTTATCCCTTTCTTTCTTCTTTGACCTTCCTGTCACCCAACATCACCCAGTCATTTCCCACCAAGCTGTTTCCTATTTATGGATATTGGCTGCTAGTCTTCAGTTTGCACTGTTTGCAGGCTTGTTGTCAAACCTATAAAGAGGTGATAGATGTCATTCAAACTAAGATGGAGGGGATTGTCAAAATTTCTTTTGAATACATCCCATAATTTGTAAAATATAGGTTACAAATGTGCTTGGGATATTTTCATTCTTGTTTCTTCCTTGACTGAATTTTCAAAGTTTCCATTACTCCATTCTCATTTTACTGTCTGCTGTTATTTCTGCATTGTAGCATGATAGACATGATAATGTAGGAAATTTTTTGACAACTGATAATTTTTTTTTTTTTTTTTTTAGAAAAAATATTGCTTCATTTTTTTTGGATATTACTATTTTGATAAGGTTGAATGATTATATTCAAAAGTCATGAAGAAATTGGAAAGAAGTTACATGAAACCAGGACAAATTGGAATTTAAAAAAATTAAATCTACCTTGAAGGCAAAAAAACTAATGAGTTACGATAGAAAGAAATAGAGAAGTGTTTCGAGTTTTGTAACTGACTGTAGACTGTAATCCATGAGGATTAAAAGCTCTGAAGGGGTTTAAGTCACAGAAACATTACAGCATGTTGTTTGTGGCATAGAGGATTGAAGGGAATAAGGGATGCGGGTCAGAAATTGGGAGGTGGAAGAAGCTGGTGAGCAATGATTGGGAAGGAAACACAATCCCTATTCCAGTGGCTGATAGTAGAGCTTAATTACATTTCATGTTTTACATGGAATAAGTGATGCAATAACACAATTGTCTTTATATTGTATTGTTAAATGGCTTTTCTTCCCCTTGTTAGTAAAGCCATCTCCTTTAAATGTACTGATCGCTCCGTACTTTTAATGTTGAATTTTTTTACAAATTTATAATATTGAAAATTTGGACTGAGTGTTCTTATTTTGCTTGTTGTATCTTCATTTGAAGACTTATATTTACTGTTATCTTCTTTGCTGCGAAAATTTACCGTTGATCAGTGGGGAAGATGGAAGAAGTAGGGCTGAGCAGCTTTTGCATATTCTGCGACAACTTGATCCGTATATTTCCTCTGCTGCTGATCATCAAAGGACGAGAGGCTGCCAAGCTGTACATGAGATGCTTGTTAAGTTTCGTATGCTGTGTACTAGTGGGTTCTGTCCATTAGGCTGTCATGGGCCATGTATACACAGCAAGCATATTGATCGTAACACACTTGGGAATTTTCCGAACTTTCCAAGTAATTTTCTCAACTGTGCATATCTTGAACCTGACATTTTAAAGGAATACCGTTTACTGAATTTCGCTAGGTTTTTTCTCTGATTTTCTCCCTCTTTTGAGATCTTACCATTGTAAGATAGCATTATATACAATTTTGCATAGCCACCCCTAAATTATACGAAGTTAATAAGTAATTATCCACCCTCAACTCCTCAAGTTTTTATTTAGTCTTTTTATAGCCACCCTTTTAACATTTTCTGCTATGTTATGGTTCAAGTTCCTATTTAAATTGCTAGTTTGAACCCAAAAACGAAGTATATAATTAATTAAGCTACTAATCTAGTCATCTTTATAACTAAATGTGTACTGTCAAAAAAATAACTAAAATGTGTAACTGAACAATAAAATTAGTGGTAAAGTTGGATTATTTAATTACAGATTTAACAAATAAAATCAACAATAAATTGCTAAAATGTGGGCTATGAGAAGATGAAGTATGACTGTGGCAAGTGATTAAATATTCGTTCAAAAATCATCTATGTTACTGTCCTTTATAGAGTAATTGGTTTATTTGTATTCATTGACAATAATGCCTGTGCTTTGGATTTATTATCAGCTGCTTTTGTACTTCCTAGTCGTGAGGCCTTATGTCTTGGAGATAGGGTCATGTTGTACCTTCCACGATGTGCAGATACTAATGCTGAAGTCAGAAAAGTTTCATCGCAGGTTGTTAGCATCTTGGTGAATCATTCTTTATGTCACACCTATATTTGTTCTGAAGGTGAAGCTCATATTAACTTGATTGTTGGCTTTCGTATCCTGAACAGATTATTGATCTCTTCTTCAGCATAGCCCTTTTACTTCCAAGGCCTACAAATTCCAACTTAAATGGAAATGTGGAAATGTTTTATGGTGCCTTGTCCTCTTTGGAGGATGTTATAGCAATGTTGAAAAGTGTGAGTTTTTTTCAATTTGCATCTATTTATCATATTAACATTTCTATGAATCATGATCCTTTATATCATCTCAAATCATTCAACAGGATGCTTCTATTGATCCCTCTGAAGTTTTCAACAGGGTTATTTCGTCTATTTGCATATTGTTGACAAAGGATGAGGTAAGTACTTGACTTAATTTAAGAGTTATTTTTTTTCCTCTTTTGTTTTAGAATATGAAATTTCTATGAGCAAGAAGCTAATGGAAAAATTTATGCAAATAAAATAGTGCTTTAGTCAAAGAAATAATACAATAGTAACAAACAAAAAGGAAAAAATTACTTAGTAACTCTCCATATCTCTTTTGCACAGTTTTAGGAGAGAAGTTGTAATGAGGGTATTGTTGACTAATCTATTACTCTATACTAAATTGAATTTTTTTTTTTTTGGAGGGAAAATTTCCCTCCTAAAACTCTACCATTTTTTTTTTTTTTTTTTATAAGAAAAAAAAAATTTAATGTTTTTAAAGCATTATTTTTCCTAGGAAATTCATTATTTATTTTTATTGAAGACTATTATTATAATAGACTATTGTGTTATACTTCATATTTCTCAAGAATTTTCTATATTTTATTTATCAATAATTTAAAAACCCGAGCACGGCTTGGGTATTATGTAGTATTTTATAAAATCGAATGGTTGTAGGATCGTAGGAATAGTTTATTGTTTAAAGAGAACTAAGACTAATATATTGGGGTCAGAGAAGTTTTGTTGATCAAAATTGAATAAAAAAAGAAATCAGTGGATGATAAACCCCACCCAAATAAGAAATGGGCCTTTTACTTATGCACAAGATTTTTGGTACAATTGGGCTTTATTTTGAGACGGAGAATGTATCGTTCTTGCATTTTGAGAAACACTTACATGGCCAACTACCCTGGCTTCTTTTAAATAGGTATAATGGACAAGGATCAAGAAACTTCATATTTTTTTAGTGAACCATATATGCTTTCACCTGTTCATCTTAGATTTTCTTTGCAAGTTTGCAATCAGTACTCGTATTTCTGGGGCCAAGGAGATATATTCTATCCCAGTAAAGAGAAAATGGTTCTACTCTAGGCTGTTCAAGAAGTTAGCATGTACCCATTCATGTGGTACAATTAATTGTTGGGTGTTGTGAGTTGATCCTTATACTGCCTCTGAATGATTTATTGATAATTGATCTGGAGCAATTTCCTAATTACTGTAGTATATTCTCTGATGGTTGTATTTGTATTAAGTGGGTTGCACAACTCGCACTGGTATAGGCTAATTTTTTTGAAATAAATTGCCTCTGTTCAATGGAAATTGCAAATAATCTCAACTTGTGGTTCTGAAATCTGAATACACTCTCAGCTTGTTGCTGCATTGCATGGTTGCACAACTGCTATATGTGACAAAATCAGGCAATCAGCTGAAGGTTCTATCCAAGCCGTAACTGAATTTGTAATGAAGAGGAAGAGTGAGCTCAATGAATCTGATGTTTCAAGGTTTCATCTTTATTTGAAATTATTAAATCTCTTTATTGTTTCCTTTGAATGGAGATTGAGTTCTCTTATTCTTTCAATGTATCTCCTACAGGACAACACAATCCCTTCTCTCTGCGGTAGGCCATGTGACTGAAAAATATTTGCGGCAGGAAACTCTTGGTGCTGTATCCTTTTTTACTTGTTACAAAAAATTTGCTTAGTCACATAGCTGTGCAAATTATGCGACAGTTATTAGGTATTTTTGTAAATTTTTTTCCTTAATTATGGAAAGATATCTTCTCTTGCAGAAAACACAAGTTCAAAAGTTGTTTTTGATGAAGTGTTGGCTACAGCTGGAAGGGATATTGTCACAAAAGACATATCTAGATTACGTGGTGGCTGGCCAATGCAAGATGCATTTTGTGTGAGTACTAATGGGTGTTCATTGATTATGTGATGATGTAGTTGTTCTGCTCATCATCTTGATTTAGTATTTCAGATCTTGCTTCTAAGAGTTCTATCCTTCGACTAAATAAGAACTCATCTTATCTTGAAAAGAAAAAGGAAACCGAGTGTGTTGTTTTTAATTGGAGTGACACTTTATGGGATGTTACATTTTTTTTTATTTAAATTATCAGATGTTGATTAATATATTTGCTATACAATGAATGGAAAAATGAATTACGTCGGGCGTCGCCTAACATTGTGCATAGATATCTATAATTTCTGTATTTGTGCTTATCGTATATTTTTTAATCTATATTAAAAAATCTATGACAAACACTTCTTGTTCTTAGGTATGATATATGGAACTTTTAAATTTATTATGTTCATTAAGTTTTTTATTGTTCAATAAAACTCTCTTCAAAGGGGAAACTTATTGGTTCTTCAACCCTGTTTGTTTGTTTTCGATAATTTTTAAGCTCGCTCTTTAATAAGCTTTGTTCCTTTTGCTATGTAAAAGAGATAGACCCTAATGCTTAAGGTGAGACAGAGATATATAAAAAATGTAAATTGCTAAAGGCAAGGGACATAGGCATGCTTGCTGTCAGTTTGTGGGAAGTGTGGATTGGACAATATGGAGGTATCAGGGATATGGGATCATGGAGCGCTGTTAATATAATATATAGATGGTGACGATAGATCTACTTTGGAGATTCCATTGTCAAGGGGAACAATTCCTAGATCTAATCTATATATTGAACTTTCATTAAAAGTTGAATAAATATGGATCTACCACTATTAAAAGACACATTTCTCCCACATCTGCCTCTATAGTTAGGTAGAAGGAGAGGGCTTGCACAAAGAAGAGTAGGTAGGTTGTGGCCACCAGTCTCCTGAACTTATGCTGTATGCGTATTTTTGCTCTTTCAGGTTATGTTGAAGTTTGAAGTTGGAATTTAAGGATATTATGTTTCTGCAAAGTTCATGCTAATATATTACTTAACCGATTTTCTTATTTTATTTTTTATTGTTTTTCTAAGTGTATTTTGATTAAGAGTAGCAGGGAGCACAATAACAGAAAACATGTTGATTAATAACAAAAACAGATAGTATATTAGCCCAATTCCGCCTCCACTGAGTAACTCTTAAATTCCCCTGTTGCCTTAAACTCACAATGAAGCTAATGAGTTATTGTCATGTGAATATCTGTTTCTGTCATTCCATGTTTCTTCGTCTCCTTAACTTTGCTAAGTCTCTACAAATACTCTGTTGCAGGCTTTTTCTCAGCATAGTGTGCTTTCATATTTGTTTTTGGAGCATGTCATATCAGTCCTAAGTCACACTCCTATCAATAGACTTTTACCTGAGAAAGGAGATGGCTCAAGTCATGGTGCTAGCCACTATTGTGAGAATGAGATATTGCAAGCATCTATATTTGCTCTAACAGCCTTCTTCAGGTAAAGTATGGCATAACAAATCAATAAAGCCACAAATAGTAATGTATGATGACAATAACAGCAATGGAGTATCCTTGCAGGGGTGGTGGAAAAGTTGGAAAGAAGGCTGTTCAACAGAGTTATGCTACTGTCCTTGCAGCACTTACTCTTCAGCTTGGAAGCTGTCATGGTCTTGCTAGTTCAGGTCAACCTGAACCTTTACGGTAAAGTCCTGTATGACATTTGCTACTGCTGATGTTGGCTAGGTAGGAAAGTTGTTTACTTGGATATGTCTCTTCACCGTCAATTTCAGTTCCTCTTTATAATTTTGCAGAGCTCTGTTGATTGCATTTCAAGCATTCTGTGAATGTGTGGGAGATCTTGAAATGGGAAAGGTTTGTCAATGTTTTAATTATTTTTTGGTTGACCATCTCAATCTTCATATAAGAATTTTACAACATTAGATTTTGGTAGAAGAATTATATTATTGCTATGTATCAGATCTTAGCAAGAGATGGAGAGCAAAGTCAGAATGAGAAGTGGGTGAGTCTTATTGGAGACATAGCAAGTTGTGTATCTATAAAGAGACCAAAGGAGGTAATATGATAAACTAGGAAGCAATTACATCTTCTGTTCTGCATCTTTTCTTCAGAATGGCAGTCGAAGTCTATTTAGCAGCTGTAATATGAAAATTTATAAGCATCATTTGTTGTTGTAGTTGTTGTTACTGCATTTATTGTGATGAATGGAGAATAATGAATTTATAATTAAAAATGTCAAAATTACTTATGTCACCATTTTAGTACTCTGTAAATGAAAAGGGTGAGTCATGGTGTCAGTATTGATAAAAGTAATTTTGACATGCCACTAAGTCACTAACTAGTTACCTTTTGTGATGATTTCATGACTGTAAACTTCTATTTTCTGCTTGACTGCCACAGGTTCCAGCTATTTGTTCAATCCTAAGCATATCCTTAAATGAACACCAAAATTTCCAAAGGGAGGCTGCAGCTGCCTCATTGTCTGAATTTGTTCGCTTTAGGTATGACGTGATTAACATCCTTTGCTTTTCATTTATGATAAATAGTTTTATTAAGAAAGGCATAGTTGTTTTTCTGTCATTCAGATTAATGTAGTGCCAATGTATTTTCATGTTCTCTATTTCAATATTCATAAAGCTACTGTAACTACTGTCGTGTATTAGAGATAAGTGAGCTAGTGAGTTGTGATTGTCTCTGAGCCAATATCCCAGAGTGTTTAGTGATTCTACTGGAGAGTGTATACAAATGATGGATTCTACAGGGTGTATATTTAACTCTTGCAATAGGCAAAATGTCAAACCCATGTCCATCACTGATTTTTTAATTGTTATTGGAAGACATCAATCTAGAGCAAGTCAAAACTTAAAACTTCGGTAGCTCTGGTAGAGATATTCAATAACTACTTTACTAGAATTAGTTACTGGTGCTTGAAACTATATATGCATGGTGTTATGTTTTGAAAGGAAATCATTTACAATAGAAGGTATTTCAGCATTAGCATGCATATTGTCATACAAGTAGATGTTTGATAATGAAAGTATGTATGAAGCCAAATTCTATCGGTTACTACCCCTTTCTGAGTGGAAGTGTGTCAGTATATGGTCCTGTAAGCTTGTATGAGATACTCAGATCTGACTTGATGACAGTATACACCGCTTCTTCTGACTATGAGGACCAGGTCATAGAGGCCACTTTACGGGCAATTTTTGTTGTTCTTTATAATAATATGCTTCTGACATTAGTCACATGAATCTGAAGTCTGAACTATCTCTGGAGAAGTTGAAAGATCACTGAACTATATGTTTTAAATTCTATTTATTGCATTTGAACAAGTTTATGTTGGTGGAATCTTTAAAATACAATGGCTGATTAATTATGTGGACTATGTTAGTATACACTCTATCTACATGGTACCCTATTTCTTTGGTTTTTTATTTATTTATTTATTTTTTTTTTGTTTTTTTTTTGTTTTTTTTTTGTTTTTTTTTTTGACAGTTCTTTGGTTTTTGTTTCTGAATTGAGAGTTAGTGACAGATGAAGTAATAATTTTAATTATTGATATAGCTAGACCCCCTGAACTGATTGTGCTTTCCTAGGGAAAATCTATACCCGAAATTAGGAAATTTTGTCATTACCAAACCTCAATGCATGCGACCTAAATTTAGAATTACCTTTTTTCTTTATAATTGGCATTTTAATCTCAAATATTTGTGTTTTTATGATTGAAAGTGTGGCAATCAATCATACTCCCTTTGTTCTTTTAAGTGCTTATTTACTACCAAGACATAAATTTGATGCATTTAGAGGGAATTTGGCTCGTCTTTCTTTTGAATTAACAATGAGTGTCTTAACTAGCAGAGGGAAATAGAAGAAAAAGTTCAGAAGGGGGAAGACCTTTAAGGATCACCAAGCAATGTGAAAAATTGTTTTATTAAAGATTTTGTAAGCCTTGTGGATGTTTTGAGTGATTTATGTGAAAATATAGGGAATATCGAACCTTCTTATTCAAAGTAAAAGATGATGTAGCTTCTAAGATCCACAAATGACGTTCAAACCGTAGAGCAAAAATTTCCATAAAATCATTGCACAACAGTAACTTTTTTCCCTAAACCCCCTCTGTCCCCAATGGTCAACCTTGGATGAGATTTTCATTCCCCACTAATGCAGTTACTTTTCCTCTATCGTTGTAGTGACGGATATGATTGCTTGTTAGAGCAGATGGTTGAAACCTTATGTCGCCACGTATCTGATGACTCTGCAACTATAAGACGGCTTTGTCTTAGAGGACTCGTTCAGGTATCATAATAAATTTGATTCTCTTTGCTTATTTATATGTACATGTATTGTGTAGGAGAAGAATTACTGTCAGACGTCTGCCTTATAGGACTTGACAAAACTGACATTGGTCTATTTTCACGCAAATATGATAATCAAACCTTATGATTAAACAATTCCTTCCAAAAAAGAAAAAAACCTTATGATTAAACAACTATTTGGGGGGAAATAAAACCTTGAGATGAAACTTGATCCTCACTGTATACAACCAAAATGGATCTAAAATCCATTTTGAAGTTTCCATTCTATCTACCTACTTTGTATAGCTTCAGTTTTGATATTGCATTATTAATTTATTATCATCTGTCTGAGGATGAAAATAAAAATATTTAGGACTATTATGAGTCTCGTGACAATTAAGCCAAATAATACTGATCTATTCTGAAAAAGCACAAAGCCTCAAACCTATCCTACATTAACCTAATAGTTTATTGCTCGATTCTGATTCAACTTGTATCTTATCCAACTTGCAAAATAACATGCAAAATCTTAAACCTAAATTAAACATGAATGAGAATTAAAGCAACGTCAAACTAACGTAAAATTATACCTAATGGTGACTTATACTTAATTTCTGGGTTTGTTACTGGCAAATGAGGTTACTGATTCTCTTTTAAGATTGTATTGTTGCATGTGTGGCTGTATGGTCTGATACATTTTATCAGACTTCTACTGTCTAGAGTGTGTATCGGGCAGGATTCTTTGTGCATTTAATAAAATGCTTGAAGCATTGACGCACTTGTTCCCAGTTTTTGATACTTGTGTATGTGTAGTAGGTATTTGTACTTTAATCTAGCAGTCTTTTGTCTCACTTCCAAGGGTCATATTGTCTGATTGCAGATGCCTTCTACTCATATTAGCCAATATGCAACCCAAGTGCTTGGCGTGATACTAGCTTTGCTAGAAGATTCTGATGAATTGGTGCAACTTACTGCTGTGTCATGTTTGATCATGGTGATTCCATTAAATCTATTCAATATATATTCCTTGAGTTTGCATGTAACCTGTCTTTTATTCACCCTTTTTGATTTTTTCTACTCTATATTTTATAAGGTACTTGACTCATCACCCCATGAAGCTGTGGAGCCAGTTCTTTTTAATCTTGCTGTACGAGTTCGCAACCTTCAAGTGAGTCCCCATGTCTTAGTACTTCGATAATGCTTTATCAGACACTCAAATATGTACCCATATCAGATACTCATACCCGTGTAACATAGGTCTTAATCAATTTGGTGTCTATTTATGAATTTGCCGGTAAAAATGGTGGTGCATCGTACATACTCCTTTTCTTGATTTCCCCTTTTTTTTATAACACTCATTATTAGTGCTTACAAGGTGATTTGAGTTAAAATCCTCTGACTCTCCCCTTATTTTTCCTGTAAAAATTAAGACCCAAGTTTTTGCCCACTCAATAAGAGTAAAACAATTATATTTTTACTTAATTTTACGATCATTCAACGTGATTAATAAGACGGCTTAGCAAATAATGAATGTTATAAAATGGAAAAACTTGAAAAAATATTTTGATAGGTAAAAAGAGTGTCCTACCCTTTCCTCACTAGTTAACCCGACTTGAGTTAAAGGGCTAGACACTTTTTAAGAGTGGGTTGGAGTAAGGGGATCCTTCCCCAATTACCCCTAGTAGAGATTGAACCCGATGAAGTTGGAAGGTGCTCTCTTTTCCAGTTGGCCAAACTTAGTTTGGTAAGAAAAAAAATCAAAATATAGATGAAGATAATTTTTTTTTTTAAAAAAAAAGTCCTATATGGAATCTAATTGTTCCCAATGCAATTTGTAATTAAAATATCTGCTATGTATTGCACAAAAATATAAAGGTTAAAAGTTATACATCTGGAAACTAAAACTTGAAACAAATCTAACAAGATCCCACGTGATTATGTCCAAGTAAATATTTATTCTTAAATTTCTACTCCCTCTATTTCGTATTATTCTTCTTACTTTGACCAACAAAGGATATTATACATGAAAAACAATATGAAACAAAAGGAGTAGATTTCATTTGCATTGGAGTCTCCCAAAGATTGTAAATAGGATAATACAAAAAGAATGAAGGGAGTATTACGTACATATAAAAAGTATCAGATAAGAATAATAAAATGGAAGTGTTTGGAAGTTTTGCAATATTGCATTTAATGTGCATGGAAATGTTTATAATCATAACTTCATAAGTGTATTTTGGAAGATTAAAATAGTGGATAAACTTATCTAGGTTAGAAAAGAATAATTTAGGAAGAACCTCATACAGATAAAGATGATTCAGCGACTTTTGTTTTATATTTCCTCATTGCACCATTTGTAATTTCATGCTTGTCGATGCATTACTTTGATGATTAATTTCTTTAATTATAATTTAATAAGAATAATAAAAAGTTAATATTTGAAACGTAGATATTGAGATGAATCTGACTAGATCCCACATAACTATATTTTATTCACAAATAATCTGAAAATATGGTCAAAGGCTATTGTATGAATAGTTTAAAAGTCGTGCAATTAAATTTTATTTAAAAAAAAAAAAAAAAAAAAGAAGAAAGTATTAGTAATACATGGTAATGGTAATGGACTTTTGGGAATGGTGGTAGTATACTTATAATTGATTCACAGAATCCCTTTGTTGTGAATAAGGTAAAAAGAGAATTTAAGACATCCCTCAAAAGTCAAATGTGTGTTTAATTGATGTCAAATGAGTTTTTAATAGAAAATCAAATGAGTGTCATAATGAAAGATTAACACATCTATCAACTTGAATTTTTCAATGAACTGGGTGAAAAAATTGAAGTTGCTGCAAGTTGATATATATGTTTGTCAAACACATACTTGTAGCCCTCAATGACTTTTTTTTTTTTTTTTTTCATTCGTCCATTGAATCATGAGTCATTAGAATCTAACTGTTATTTTGTGTGTTACATTTGAGTATTTGACCAACACATAGTTTTAGGAGGGTTTAATTTAATTTATAATTATAAAATGCAAGTGTGATATTAGGGATATTAAAGAATTACAGGAAAACATAGGGATAAATGGCCACAATTAACTTGTATTAGTTATTTATTTTTATGCCAAATTGTTTATACCCACTTTTGTCAATTATCACCCTACGTCCCTACTACATTGTCCCCATAAAACTATTTGAAAAATTGAATGGGGGAAGTATGCCAAATTGGTTCTTACCCCCATTTCATACCACATATACCAAGTTTGTTAAGAACTCTATTTTATTTATGTCGATATTATTATTTGGCCATATGCCTTTTGGTCTGTATCTGTTTGAATCAAGCACTTGTAAAACAGAAATTTCATTATCTTTATGTTGCCTTTCATGAGTGTTGTCAATATCTTTAAACAGGTTTGCATGAACACAAAGATCAGAGCCAAGTCTATTGCTGCTTTTGGGGAACTGAGCAACTTTGCAGCTGGGACACAGCGTGACGCCTTCTTAGAGCAGGTTTTTCTTTCTTTTTTTTCCTTGGTCCCAACTTTTTATTTTTAACTGCATTATGCTTGCTGAATTAAGGTACTAAGCTAGCGTTGCTGCACTATCATGACTTATTTTGTTTGTGCGTTGGTCACAGGTACATGCTGTTTTACCACGTCTTGTTTTGCATCTTCATGATGATGATGTCAGCAATCGTGAGGCTTGCAGGGTATATCATAACTGCCCTTAATCTATTCTCTTGCTCTTCCATTATCCTAATATCCCCTTCTCAGTTGCCCTTGCATCTGTGTGCTATCTACACTCTTAATTACTTTTGGTGAAAGAATAAACACATTGGTGTTATTTTTGGCAGAAATCTCTCAAGCAAATTGTGTCATTTATGGATGTGCAAGGAACTTCTACTCTTCTGACTACCCATTATTTTCATTCTGATCATCGGTATGATTTTGTTACCAAGAGCTCTAGTTGATAATGAGCTTTTTTGCTTTGTTATTATTCATATCATATCTTTTTACAGAAGTGACTATGAAGATTTTGTCAAAGACTTGACAAAGCATTTTTCTCAAAATATGGCTTCTAGGATAGGAACTTACTTGGCTTCAGCTATTCAGGTAGGATCTTGCTCAGAAATTACTTCATACCTATGTTGAACCAAAATCATTTGTATGAGGAATAGATTTTGCTGTATTAGATTGCTGCTAATATGCTTTTGTTTTAATTTATGTTCCTTTTGCTATTTGTTTCTTGATCTTAATACACATAGGCAAAAGTGAAAACTGTTAAACAAAGGAAAATTGTGAGTGGTGCATGTGTGTGCATGAGTGGGTATGTGCGTATGCATGACCGTTTGCATTACTGTGTTTGAGAGAGAGAGAGATTTTCAACGAAATTTGGCTCTGAGGCATATATCATCTTGTTATTTCTCCTAGACTTTGTGAAGTAGTCTAATTAATAATCATTTTTTTGTTGATCCATAGTAGAGCTTCTAAGAACACGAGGTCTAATGATATTCCCTCTATAATGCAGGCGTTTGATGCTCCTTGGCCTATAATTCAGGCTAATGCTATGTATTTCTGCAGTAGTATGCTCTCACAGACAGATGATCAACGAATTTTGGCTCTTTATTACTCACAGGTTATTTCCGAACCAATGGCTAGGGAGTACATCCAGTATGATACTCTACAAATTCTGAAGTATATTGATAGTGTTTGGGGATTCTTTACATATATATTGCCTTATTTTAAGAATATTTTGTGCATCCCTTGCTGAGGACTGAATGCTACCTAGCCTATTACTCCCTCTGTTCTCAAGTATAGTCCTATGAAATTCCGTTAACCCACATAACTCATTGAACCCATGTGATGTGGGCCCTACCTCTAACTATCCCAGTGTCACTCTCTTTCTTCTTATTCTATGTGATGTGAGGCCCTCCACTAAATCTTTCTCTATTAATCTATTTTTTTATTCTAAATTTTCTATGACCTACTATGTATTCTGGATAATGTGCCCCTACCTAAGAGGACAACAATTGAAGACGGGGGTGTCTTAGATTGCACTCTCAATCTCTTGAGCAGCATGTTCTTCATAATCCCAAAACCATAGCATACGAGAAGATGAAATTACGCAAATAAATTATGAAAATGGACAAAATTTTACATAATGTTGAAATGAAAACATGTTATTATGAACAAGACATAACATGACGATTAATACTTCATCTCTCGTTTTTACTTGACCTAATTTGACTTTTGCACTATTTACAATTTTACACACACTTTTTGACAGTCTTTTGTGATGTATGTGTAAAAAATAGTATAGTCCTGTGAGATCTTGTTCAATCATCTCAATAAATCCTATCCTAATATCTATTATTTAATTTACTCATTACAAAAGAAAGATATTGGTGGTTAGATTTATGCATTAGCAAGCATGATAAATGAACAAGTCAAGTAAAAAAGAATGGAGAAGTAAAAATAACATCATCATGAAATGAAAATAATGCTTTTTTTTTCGTTCACTAATATTTTCCAACGTATGTTATTTTAGTTTATTTTAATGTTATTTTCAAATCTATGTCTTAATATTTTTGTTCAGCATATGTTATTCTTTTCTGAAATCTGGGAGCTGAAAGAACATGATGCTTCTGGGTACACCTAAAAGGGCTAAAACACTGTGCAACCCTAACAACCACTGCATGGTGTGTCCAGAAAACATCATCCAGACATCCAGTTTGCTATTTTTATTAAAAATTATATTTGGACCCCTAGCATGATTTAGACAGTATCCTAAGTTATAGAACTGTGCAGGTATTTGACATGCTGGTCAGCAAAATGAGTCACTCAACTGACGCTATTGTCCGAGCAGCGTGTTCCTCATCATTGGGAATCTTACTTAAATCTAGCTATTCACTTTCTTGGAGATCAGCTCGACTTGACCAGGCAGAGTCAAATCGGAAAGGCCCTTAAAAATGTTATAGTATCTGCATATCGAAGAAATATTGGGATAGGCTTGCGAGGTTTCACACCTAGTGTCTTATAAGTCAAAGCATCTTTACAAAGTCGCTCACGAGTCACAAGGAATGTTTGTACCGCTTTTGTTGGTGAAGCTCATCTTGATGCACTTCAACTTTGGAGGAAAAGTAGCTCTTGTGTCTGTAGTCATGCTCAGTTAATTGTTGCCTATTCTCATATAGTGAGCAAAATGTACAGAAATTGGTCGCATACTAACCACAGAGGAAGGTGACATGTAATTTTGTAAATGACCATGTGTACATTTTTTATTTTAAGGCAGAGATTATGGCTTGGGGTGTAACCTCTGCTTTCTTTATGTTCATATGAATCTATTTACAGTTGAGTTATCAAAAACAGTGCCTTTCACACTTGTACAGTAATAGCAATTAACATGTTAAGATTTGCTGTCTGTTGTATTAGTGCAATTCAATTGCTGTGCAGTGTACACCACATATTTTCCATTACAATGTGATCCTTCCTTTTTTCACTCCTTTCTGTTGTTAATATATTTACTTGACAATGTTCTTCCTTTTTGACAATTCAAGTGCTGATGGGCAGCTTTTGCGACTTTACTGACATCGAAGTTTAATTACATTTTACGCAGTCTGTTGTATTAACAGGTGCGCAGTGCTCCTGAAGGACATGGTGAAGCGTTTATGCACGTACAAAAGCTGATGAATGCCTTTTCTAAACGCAGTGGACAACATACTAGTATTGCTCTCGGCCTATGTTGTCTTTCCGGGGCATTGTGGGTCGTTGTGGTCCCAAACGGTCAATGGTAAGACACTTTGCTATATACTTCACCAATTTTGTTGAAACCTTTTACTTGCACGTCTAGAATCTTTACTTGATTAATTTTTTGAAGTATTATAAGGCATGCATGACATTTGATTCCTTTGTTGGTTAGATTTATGTCATGTTTGATGGACAGTCTTTAAAATACAGTAATATTTAACTTTCATTTCTATAGTAACAAATTTGAATCCAATTTCCAAGGGCTTTTGACTAGACCAGCATCTCTACAATGCTAGAGTAGGGTATTGCAAATTGCATGCATTTTACATGCCCGAATTTGCTTAATAACCATGAAACAGGGATTCTGGTAAAGATTAGTAGCCATCAAGAAATAAAATTTGAGGCTAAAACAATCAAATCTTGTTTTGAAATACTTTGGAGCGTATTAGAAACTTAACCAGTCTTAACATTCTTCAACCCCTTTCTAACTTAACTTTGCTCTTTTTCTTTGCTTTAAGACTCACATTTTGTAAAGGGCTTTATTAAAGTACTATAACAGAAATTATTGTTCTCTTATAAATTGATTATAGGAGTAAACAAGAGGGATATATTCTAAAGTGTGAGATCAATTTAGTTGATAATAATGAAACATTGATTGTTAAGATGTGCATCTAGTTGATAATATCGATTACCTTATGTGATAAGATCTGCATCTATTAGGCTGACCTACCTTATGTGATAAACTACTCATGGAAGTTGACATAATTGCAATCCCAAGTTTGTCACCTTATAGTGCTTTCTTCCCTCTATAATGGCTTCTATATATGTTACATCTTAAGAAATTGACTGCTTAATTTCAGACATATAGCCTGTAATTATGTCTGAAGTTTAACTGAATACAGCAATCCGATCCAACAAGAAGAAAATAGGTCATACCAAGACTTAAGGTTAGTACTATGAACCAACCGCAATATAAAAACAAAACTACCAGCAGATGTGATTTTCTGTTAAATCATGCTTTAGTTTGTTTTGTTATTGACCTCCTCGCTTTGTTTCTCTATCTGTTGGATGACATCTTGGATCATTAACGTCAAATTTCTGTCAGAAGATCCGCCCTTTTCCACTGCTTTCTTAGCACTTTCTGCAAGCCTTGCAGCTCTCTCTCGCATCTCTTTACCTTCCTTTCCATCTTCCATCACTAAATCTATAGCATGCTTGACGTGCTCTTTATCTAGAGAGATTCCCCTTACCTCTTCACCTGGGTTCATCGTCGGGTTTTCCACCCTGGCACTTACACCAACCCTCAAAACTTCCACCACAAATTTCTCATTCAGAAATTGTTCGGAAAACAGAGGACAAGTAACCAACGGCAAACCAGTAGATATGCCTTCAAGAGTAGAATTCCAACCACAATGTGTTAAGAATCCGCCTACTGATGGATGAGACAGTATAAGCACTTGTGGTGCCCAACCTAGTATAACTAATCCTCTCCCTTCAACCCTTTTTCGGAAACCGTCTTCTTCTATCATTCTTTCCACCTCTTTTAGGTTATAACCTTCTCTCATAGCCAAGATAAAAGGCTTATTTGATGCTTCTAACCCGAAAGCAAGCTGCATAACTTGTGATGCAACAACGTTACAGAGGCTTCCAAGACAAGCATATATCACTGACCTAGGCTTATGTAAATCTAACCATTTCATGCATTTTTCAACGGTAAGTGCAGCTTTGTTACCTCTTTCTCCTTTATCCAACTCATCCTGATTGCAGAGCGAAACAGGCCCAACACACCATATAGTATTCTTCCCCTTTGCCTCCTTACATCTCTTCAAGTACTCTGATTCTAGCTCCTCAAATGAATTCACTACCACCCCAAACGCTGTCCTCTCCGCCTCTCGCATTTCCACCCTTAAAGGATCCCCTGCTTGGTGTACCGCATTCGGCACCTGAGTTCTGGTGAGCTCAATTCTATCAGGCAAACCAGGCACCGGGATGGGTTCACTGTCTGAGTTTACACTTGCAATCGCGTTGTAGGCAATCAAATTGTGCAAGCTGAGAAGAGAGCAGCACGATATCCCATTAAAAACTATCCTTGGGATGTTAAATTTTCTAGCAACTTCAGTCGTCCAAGTGAACCCGAAATCAGAAATTATGCAACTTGGTTTGGGTTGCAACTCTTTAAGCAACTTTTCCATAGGTTCTTGCAACTTAGCAGCAGCTTTAATAAAATTTATTGCATAGCCTAAAGAAGGAAGCATGTCCACATTTTCACATCCTTCCGGTAATCCGGCCTCTTGCCAAGGGAACTCAAGCTGAGATAGTCGAATATTCAGCCCGCTTTCAATAGAACGGTTTATGGTTGATTCGAAGCGGGCGGCATTCACTGGAGTGGTGACTATAGTGACTGCAACACCTTGCTTTGCTATCAACTTAGCCATGTCTATCTTTGGGATCATGTGGCCTGGTGCCATTAATGGAAACATCACAAAATGTAGCTGATTATGGTGGTGGTCAAAGTTTTTTAAAGCCATGCCTAGCTTTTTGCATGAAAAGATGGTTAGTTTGTATATTGTGAGGATGATTTGAATTCTGCTTGTTACGTGCAAGATTTTTATACTACTGTGAGTCCATTGAATATGAATTTAGTGACATGACATATGAACCTAACTAGTTTTATTTATATTATTATATTTATTTATTTAATCTTTAAAGGGTAAGCTTTAGAGCTTTGACATAAGCATACACATAAGCAAACGCAGCTCTTCTTTTTTCCTAAAAAAAAGTCCAAATAAATAAATACATAATTAAATGAATAGTTATAATAAACAAAAACAAAAATCTGTTTACCTTCAATACAGAGTTGAAAGCTTGTTCTTTTATTTATTCATTTCTTTCTTCTTGTCGGTGCTTACATTTATGTCTTATTCGCATGCATAGTATACACTTCCTTTGACTATTTCTTATTTATTACAGTTTGGCTTATTGCATTATTTTTGGAAAGATTTTTTTTTTTTTTTTTTATTAAGTTTTAAACAATCAAGCTTGTGTCAAAAAATAAATAAATAAATAAAAATAAAAATAACAATCAAGCTTTATACTCCGTAATAATGTTTACAGATAATTAATAATACTCCTACTGGTATTAATTATTAAATATTCCAATTTATGTAGCAAACAATATAATCAAATTATTGCAATTGTTAAACAATGGAGGAATTTTTTTTCCAAGAGAATTCGACATAATAAGATTAATATTTATTTCATTTTAAATTTTTCATATATGGCTCTGGAATTTAGTTGGTCCTGGATGGCTGGGCGGCTGACATCTTGATGTTGCCATATTATGAATTGGATATAGCGAAATTTGGGACGGAAGTAAACACATTGAATGTACATAGCAATTAGTATTATTGGTGGGCCAGAAAGCTAGCCATAGAACGAGGATTACTTCACCATCTTATATTTGAAGTAAAGTTTAAGTGTTAAGGAATTGAATCTTCAAAAATTTGGAATTTTGTTTGACATCTTCGTATATATTAAGGCGAAATATTTGTGTAAAACCGTCATCACTACAAAACATGTGATCATACCTTAGTTTCCGTCCCCTTAACCCAATTTACGTACAAGTAAGATGAATTTAAAATTTTTATTAAAATTGAAATACTACTATTATTACTGTTATCATTATCATTAGTTTTTCTTTTATGATAAGAAGAAGGCACTATATATTGAAACTTAAAAAAAGTTCAATTCGAACCGATTCAACGAGCAAGGCTCCTTAGAAGTAGTAGGAGAAAGGTAATTGATGAGTTCTCACTTCTAAAAAGTTCCCTAGTTTTATTTGTGTCCAAGTTCTAAAATATCTTGGTGAAACAACCGTAGTAAGATATTTAATTAAATTCTTGTTTATATTTAATATTATTTGTTGTTTTTACTTTATCATAGTGCTACATCCATCTTGTCAAAAAATAAAATAAAATAAATAAATAAATAAAAATAATAGTGGTACATCCATTTATAATGTATTTTCTTACAGTTCTTAATTTTGTTGGTTTATACTTTTAATGTTTTTAGCAAATCTACATTATTCACCATTTTCTAACATCAACTTCCATACTTGGAATCTCTCTTATTTTGTACATTTTTTCTTATAGTTACCTATCTTTTCAGACTCTCATTTGATTTAATTCTTATGCAAATAGTTAATATATAATCTATTTCAAAATCGGTTCTTTAAGTAGTTGAGTCTCATGTTTCAAATTTAGACTTCTTAGCAAAACTATGTTCCACATAAAACATAATCGCGTGGGTTTAATTGTATCGGGAACTTCAACCTAAAACCAACATAGAAGCCTTGAATTTTGCATGAAATAAGAGGACAGCCGAAGTAAATTTAAGTGGCACACAAATACAAGATAACTGATGCACTGCATTCAATCAATACAATTACAAATTTGAGGTCCACATGAAAAACCACCACAAAACTACACATAACTTTATGTATTGTTGATGTATACCAACCAATATCACATGGCTTCCGGTTGTTTTTTTTTTCTCATGCCTATCTTAATATACCATTGCATTTGCATTGTATTTGTACTTATTTGTTATTTTGTTACGACTTTTATTTTTTTTATTTATTTTCAGATTTATGTTGCCACAACTTGAAATTTTGGAGTGATATTCCAAAATAATGTAATAACAAAACTAATCCCTTATATACATTGGTTAAAAACTATTTCCCACAAGGCCACAATACCGTCCATGCAAGTTCAGTTTCAAAGTTCGGTAATTGCAAGTATAAAACCGCGCCTTACACTTTCTTGTTTGACTTGTATAATAATTGTTGTAATCTTGATCCCATTCATGATCCTCCATTAGCAGCATGTACAATATATATGCTAGTAGGTAATGATTTAAGAGAATTGGATCATATGGCTTCATATTACGCAGAATTTTGTATAGCTTCCACAAGGAATAATCCACTAAATAGTATATATCTTTTTTAATTGTAATTGTATAATTGGTATAAGCCTCTTGAGTCTTGACGGCAAATCGACTATATATTCTTTGTTTGGGCTCATCACATCTTCACACTATCAAGCACTTACTATCTAATTTAATAAATCTCTAACATACTGTTGTTGGAAATTAAACTAAAATTGCAACATCTTATTTGAGATATACAAGCCGTAGTTGGATCAATTAACTCCAACAACTGTATCAATTTTCTATTACTAACTCTTACTAGTTCGACATTGATTAATTTTGATTTCTTGTTTAGTCAAGCTATATCCTATAGCTTGTTAATATTTCCTAGTTCTATAGTTTCTATAACTTAGCTAGTATAAGTCTTTTTATTGTTTTCCAATTATATAGCTGCTACTGTCATGATCATATTTTGTTCTTATATGCACAATACTATAGATTATCTAGCTAATTGAAGTATAATATTTGATCACTATACATACTCATGCTTGATATAGATTGATCATTTGTAGTTTTTTATGAGCTTTATACAATAATTCATCTTTCATATGATACTGTAGATAATATTGTGATTTATGGGATCGATATATAAATAAATGTTATGGTGGAATATATGATATCTCTTTGAATGACATATCATTTTCAGATTTAAGTATAATGATTATAACTGTGATAACTAAGATGATGAGACCAAATGCTATATATTGAAATGTTTATGGTAATACTAATCTGTAGTGTGATCTTGATGCGTGAAGTGTTCTAAATGCTATGCATGAAGTGTTCTAACTGCTATGCATGAAGTGTTCATGAGACGTATTTTAATGACTGCATGAATATTTATTGTTGACCATAAATCATGCTAGTATTTATTTGACAGTTTTGCATTGTGATGAGCTAATGTTAATGACTATTAAAATTGGTAAAACAGTGTACTACTATTAATTTACATGTTTATGCTCTATAATGACACGCATAGTATATTTATTATGTTGATCGATGTGTGATTAAATTCAATTATAGTATTATGTACCTACTTGAAATTGGATTATTGGAATGAAAGTAAATTGAACATGATGTATGAACCTGAAGTTCCTTAAATTTAAATGGGTTAGAAACCTTCTAGAACAATCTAGAAATGTCTAATAGATTTGAAAGTATGTTGACTGGATTATTCTCCGTTCACAAAACTAATGTGTTCCTATATATGTCATTCGAGACTTATTACCTCATTTTTGGAAATGAATGAGAAATCTCATGATTATTGAATAATTAACAAGTATATATGCATGTTGTTTTCTTGATCATATATAACTTATGAAAATGTTCTTAAGTATTTGAGCAAAGAATAGTGTTATGAGTTCAAGAAATTAATTAAACATGCTATTTTGAGCAAATTAACTTGAAGAATGTATTATGCCCATAGTTTACATAATTTTCAATATAAAGATTAATATAATTAAGTAAGAGGAACAAGTAAGAGTTTTATAAAAATATTTTTCTTTGCCTGATACATGACATCAAGGTTGTTGGATAATTTAGATTTATTTCATATCCCCATATGCAAGGATTAGGGGAAGATATTATTCATTTCGTTATTATATGTAATCCTTACACATGAATTGTATGATATATTGATGGTCAGTAGTGCATACATTAGCTTTAATATCAATGTCAATAAATGAATGCCATTGATCATTACTAGTTGTAAATGCTCCAATTAAAATTATTGTCCCAAAGGGACAACATCGGTTACTAATGATCCTAAAGCACGTTTGAAGCGTTGCAGTAAAAAAAATAAGAACCTTTGGAAAAGGAATAGAGCAAATATTGACAATGACAAATTTGAGGAAATGATAAATCCCATTACATTTCTAGAATAAAATCATTTTTAGTAAAAATCAATCTGTCTTATGATTATATAAAAGACTTCAAAAGAATATGAAATATCGAACAAGATTAACATATATCAAGATTATAGTTAAAACTCCAGCAGAGTATATATAAGTAATTATTGGATAAAATATTAGTTGATTGTCTTGCCAATTATATAAAGAACACATGTTGGTGTTCTAATATCACATCACATTCATGGCCATGCATGAAGTAAGTTTAATAAAGTTATCACTAGTGTTAGAAAACTGACCAGAGTTCAATTTTAGAGAAGTGATTGGATGTGATAATTAAATTAGGCCATTCGGGTCTTAATAATTACCCTATGCAAACCTGAAGTTTTATTGATAATGTGCTGACGCTCTCTCAATGTTAAATATATGAAATGAATTGAATGACAAGACATAACATTGAGATTGCACTATATTTGGATTGTGATTCGTAATAATTTGTATATATGAAATTTCAAGGGTTGATAAGTTTTGATTTCTTATATAAAAGAGTAATGGGTGACCAAAAGTTCACTAAAATTACTTATATATTATTGTCAACTATCAGGTGACTAGAAGCTCACCAAATACACTATTTAAGTCTTTAAAGATCTAGAAGATCACCAACTAGCAAAATTACAAGCAAGTGATTTATGCTTGAATAACAATTCTTTTGATTAGGGCTATAATATGTCAACACATAAGAAATAGAAAAAAAAGGAAATTCAACTGCACAACATATGTCTCCCCATTAACGTTGAATTATATATTGATCTCCTGAAGAGAACAAATTATGAAAGATTTAATAATAAATACATGTGGCGTTATGCAATGTATAGTTAATGAAGAAATGATTTAGAATTGCTCTCTAGAAGAGATAAAAGCTTGTTTAATATAATTTTTTTGAGAGATAAATTTTATTGATTATGATCCTCCTATGAAATGAATTTTATTGCAAATTTGTATACTAAGTTGGTGAAGAATTGTGATGCCCCTATATATGAGATATTTTACCAACTTAGGGGGAGAATTGGAGTAAGTTGGCAAAAATTGATTAAACTGATGATCCCTATATATATAATGGTAATTTGAAATGTTTTTTTAGCCAACTTTTGTTCATATGCTATCAAGATATGTTGCACATTGAGATAAAGCTTGCCAATTGTATATACTTGAATCACTACACCTGAAGTGTAGATTGTATAATCGGTTCCAAAATAAAGATGTAATATATGGCAAGATAGTGCAGTTGACACTTTTAAAAGTGTAATAGTATATTAATACCAGGTGTATGAAATACCTTTGAAGTTGTATAGATATCTGAGTTATTATAATAGATGGCCTATGATGTAAGAAAAATTATGATGGTACCAATGAAAAATGTATTCAGATATCATTGTCAAAATAGCATGCAAATTAAAATTGTACCTTGAGAAATTATATGATGATACCAGTATATGATGGAACCGATAAATAATGAATATGCATGATACAATGAACTAGTGAGTAAGGGATCTGGCATATATGTCCATTTTAATGTCGACATAATGATAATAATAAAATTTATCATGGACCAAAAGTCCATAGAAATATGGATTTTTAAAATCCACAATGTACAGTGTCTTGCATTATTTCGAGTATTATGTATGTTCATATGCATGTGTGAGTCATAGGTTATTGGATTATTCATTGCATATGTTCGAAGTTGTAAATGCGTTACTCATTGTATAATTTGTTTATTATGTTATCATATTTTTATATCTCATATTGTATGCTTTAATGTCTATATAATAATTATGGTGTATGTCAATGTTCATTCAAAGTATAGTAAGACATATCTACAACTTTGATGGAAAATTAGAAAGAAATACTTATGTTCCAATGGGCTTATACTTGTGATAAAATTATTGATGTCATCGATTGAATAGCATGTTACGAATCATGTAAGAAGAGATGTACGACGTATTTAAATATTCAGCCCAACAAAGTTTTTATCTTGAATATTGCAATTCAATTATTATCAAACTCTTGATAAGTCAATGTGTCTAGTGACATCTCAACCTGAAGATTGCGCATATGAAAGTTAGTGAGAATTACTATTTGTATTAACAAGAGAACTATCATGTTAATTATGAATATTCTAAAGAATATGAATATGCGTGAAACTATTTTATTATGGTCTAGAAGAACCATGATAAATGTATATAATTACATGTGTTATATTAATTCATATGAAATTAAAGAATGACATTAATGATATCAAGTTTTGTCATCAAATTATTATTAATGAAGTTTGATCGAATAATGATCATCAATTTCTATCATTAACGACTTCCAGAAGAAGTCATAATCGTATTAGTTTAATTTTTAAATCAACTACTAAACAGATCGAGATTTGAAATAATGATATTGGAAATAAACACATGTATGGTGAAATGAAGACACTTCACATGTTCACGTGAAGACTTGAAGAATTGAAGATGCAACTTCAGAGTTTAAGAGAATTGAAGATTAAGTAATGATATTTTACTTACTACATATGAGAAGATATCCAAACATTTTGGATTCATTGTTGCGGCACTAGAAGATCTCAAGCTATGTATTCATCAGGGGAAGAAAATACGCGCTGCACTCTTTTTCCCTTGACTATGGTTTTGTCCCACATTAGGTTTTCCTGGTAAGGATTTTTATGAGGCAGCATCTCGAGCGTATTACGAACAATGTTGTACTCTTTTTCCTTAATTAGGCTTTTGTCCCATATAGAATGTTTTCTATTAAGGTTTTAACAAGGCACAATCTTCGATAATGAACATCCAAGGGAGTGTTATGAAAATATTGTGTGGATATCCATTATCCTCTTTGTATGTTTCCAGAATATTCTAGATCTAGAGTTTATTCTTATCTAAGCAAACCCTACTTATAATATTCTATGCATATATACCCCTATTATATGGAATAACATGAACAGATTAATTCTCTCTCAATCCCTGATATTTTCCCTTATTTTCACAACAAAATGAATTGAAATTTTCGGGTACTCCACAACTTTTTTTAATAATTAAAAAAAGAAAACTAACAAATATAAATAAATTAAAATTTTCAAACAAAAATAAGTTTGAGCAAAATTAAGTAAGTACGTTAAATCATCAACTTAGGATTTCAGTCAACAAATATACTATCTCTGTTTCATATTTCCTCTATTTTTATTTAGATAATCGCATTCAATTTAGGCACACACTTAATTTCAATTAGTATTATATATTCCTGGATCACGGTACTCCACTACCCCATACCCAATATACTTGAGTTATTTTGCCTAAGTCTTATGTTATTTTGCTTAAAACCTTGTGTTATTTTGCTAAAATAATATGTTATTTACTTATTTACTTTAAAATCATGTATAAAAAAAATTCATTTATTAAAATTCCATGTACTTATTTAAAAAATAACATATATATAAATTGAAATAATAAGAGGTTAACATCAAAATAACATGAATTTTATAAATCTGGAGTAAAGCGAAAGGTTTAATGTTGAAAAAAAAAACAACTTGCAATTATAAAATAACATATACTAATTTTAAAATAACATATAAATTGAAATAACAAGAAGTTCATATTAAAATAACATAAATTTTATAAACCTGGAGTACCATGCACATAGTACTCCAGGAGTAGCATAGAATTTGCGCTTAATTTAAGGAGGGAAAAGTGTGTCAAAGCAAGTCAGTAAATCATGTGCTTACCTGGGAGGCCGTGGTAGGCTTTTGGATTTTTTATTTCTTTTTTTTTTTTTAAGTTTTCATTTTTTTAAAAAAAAAATTATAAATTTTCTAACCCAATAAACAAGCGACACGTGGAAATTATATGTATTTATAAAAAAATTAATCCTTTCTCCAGGTTATCGGTAATCGGCATTGAAGAAAGAAAACGCAAGTGAAAGTTGGGATTATTGCAGAATAATCGAAAGTTGGGATTATTTAAAATAAATTGAGTAAAGTTGGGATTATTTAAGTGTATTTTTCCTAAAATTAAATAGTTAACAAATATCTCCTCTCTCTAAAAAAACAGTACTAACCTCCATTCTTGATTTTTGAAGGGGCTTTCATCGGTTTTTACCGATGGAAAGCGCCAACCATTGTTTCTTCCACAACATCCTCATGCACCATATATAAGTGAAAGGCAGCGGGTAGGTTGAAATTCGACAAGGAAGGCTACGAAGGGTTGGAATTCGATGGGAAGGGGGAATGGGGCGAAAACGGAGGGGTAAAGTGACGGAACCGGTGGGGGCCGGGGGCGGAAATGAAGGCTGGAGATGCCCCCTCCCGTTCCGGTAGGAGCTTTCTCCTTGTTTTGCTTTTTTCGTGCCGAAGACAGCCCGCAGATAGTAGGGCTGCCACCTGCTGCTGTTTGGGGTTGAGTTTTTTATTTTTGAATTTTTTTTATTTTTATTTTTTTTGACATGTTATTTTTTAATTTTTTTGGACCTTTCACGTGTTGACACGTGTCAGGTAACTTGCAATATCAAGTTGGATGACCAGTTGGGAGTGATAAAAATTAGTAGGGTGCAAAGCTGGGAGTGAAAGTAAATAAATGAAAGTTGGGATTAATAACAGCGGATGGAGCAAAGTTGGGATTAATGGTTGCAATTTTTAAAATATATGTGCACATAGAAGTACGTATATATAAAATTTTTTATAATATATTTTGATCATGAGTATTTAGAGATCTTCTAGGTATGTAATCATTATGTTTTAATAAATAAGGGAAAATGTTTACAATCGTAGCCTGAAGTAAGTAATTTATTAATCGTCTTTATCGTTTTCTTTATTTAAAAAGATTTGATAATCAAGATGATTTACCTTATTACTATCTTTTGAGTTAAAATATATGGGCACATAAAAGTATGTATATAGAAATCTTTTTTAATATATTTTGAACATGAATATTTACACTGAAAGAAGACATTAATTGTATATTATTCAATAAAGGCCTTTATATTGTACAGTACAAGATTAGCCTAAGTATGTGCACAAAATTATCTAACTTAGGAAAATAATAATAATTTTTAATAGAAGAATATTATGTATAGCTAAGAGAGAATAATGCCTTAATTAAAGATTAGAAAGAAAAAAAGCTAGATAGTCAACCAAAATATATAAAATAGCTAAAATTGGTAAGTATATGTATGAGATAATATCATTTGAGATACTAGATAATATCCCTAATATGCCCCCTTAAGTCAGACGATGGTTCTGAAAGTCTGATCTTGACAAGTAAATATCAAGTCGCGGTCGGACAATGGTTTAGTGAGAAAATCTGCAAGTTGATCTCCCGTAGAAACATGAACCACCTTTATGTACCCTTGTACTTGTTCTCGGATGAGATAGAAAGAAACAACTAGATGCTTCATTTTAAAGTGAAAAACTAAATTTGCACTAAGATAAGTAGCACTAAGATTGTCACAATAACTGACTAGAGTGCGAGGAATATGAACACCCAATCCTGTTAGCAACTTACGAACCTACATTATATTAGTTGTGGATGTGGCAACTGACCGATACTTGGCTTCAGTGGAGGAGTGTGCTAAAGAATTTTGTTTATTGGAGCACCAAGTGATACGAGTCCAACCAAGGAAGACAACATGCCCCGTGGTTGAGATGTAATCATCACAATCACCGGCCAATCGACGGCATCTGAAACTGCATGTTAGAGATGAGTCTTTATATCTCATTATTTTTATGTGGATGACGTCATTATTACTGGTCCTAATGCTACTAATCTAAATGTTTTTAAATCTGAAACTGCATGTTAGACTCAACACATAACTCAACTATCAGTTTTAATGAGACTTCACTAGCTAATAGTAGCTAACTCATTCTATTTATTCATTGGATTAAGCAATAGACAAGGTTGTTCATCCCATGCTCCATTTGGAACATCAATAAAAGAAAAACCCCATTCCTCCTTTTGTAAACATCAATAAAACATCCAATGACCACGAGCACGACTCCATGACCTTAGCAAGTATGAGATCTCATCTAACTCCTAGTTTTTGAAAAGTATTTAAAATAATAAACTAGTATATCAGACGGCCTCTAGAAAAGTGCTCAGCTAATACCCCGTGTACCCCAACCCTTGATTGTCATTACTCTAGATGTGCACCAATCCAGAGTTTTATTGCTCATCCATCTTGCTCTTTACGTGATTTACAAGTTTAGACTTGGTGATGACTCGTATGCAAACAATACAATCAATCCAATATCAATTCAATCAAGTAAACCAAGTTTCCAATTCAATTCTTAATTTATTAGTGAAAAGCAATATTAATTATTGATTCCTTTAACTACCTCGGTGTATAAACACCTTGAGTGCATAAAGCACCCCCAAAACCTTAACCTCGCCTTATAAGACATAAATTCCTCCTTTACTCATTCTATTTTAATAATCATGAACGAGTAATAAATAAATCATTCCACCAAATCGCATACCTTTGCCTCTAAGCGCATCTTCCATAATTAATGCATAAATAATACTTGCAAAATAGAACAATACACAATATACAGAAATCACAATGTATAACCAAACAATTAAGCCCAGTCTTCTCTATACATGATACTAAGTTCTCGATACATCTCTAAACATGCATCTAAAGGCAAGGTTTCGTAACTCTTACGTACCTTGTATAAATGAGGTGGTTGGCCACTTAACCAACTAGAAATCACCTTATATAAATTCCTCTCCTAAACCAAACAATAACATCTCAATCAATACCCAATCAATTAAATTTACAGAAATACTAACTTACTTTAAAACTTTCAAAATCCAAATCAAATAACACTTTCAAACCTTCCCTTTACTTAAAACCAAAAGCTTATATATAGTTCTTTAAATTTTCTTCAAAATACCTTAAAATACACTCTTATACATGAAATTACAGCAAGTTTAAAGTTAAATAAAAATCTAAAAATTTAATTTATACATGAAACCTCAAAATTATCGTAATCTTTGAAACTACTTACATTATATGTTAAGTTAGTAGGCTTCAAACCCAAAAATTCACCAATTCAATGCATTTAGAGGCTTCAAAAACAATAACCTAAAATCTGAAAATTTGATTAAGTAATAGAATGTATCAATACAATAATTTAAACTTGAAATATATAATTGGAATTCAATTACTTTCATAAGAACTTAATCAAACCTTCAAAATTCACAATTTAAACCCTAAAATATACACAATTAAAATCTGAAAATTTATAACATAAATAAAATATGAAAATACAAGTTTAAGCTATAAAAAATATGAATTTGATAATAAAAATATAATCTTTATACACAAAATCAAAACCAAAAACTAATACCTTAAAATTCATATAAGGTAAATAAAACAAAAGGGGAGGGAGAAGAGATAGCCACGGTGGCTGGGCTGGTGGTCCACCGGCGAGCAGGGGGCGGCAGCTCCGGAATCTAGCGGGCAAGGGTGGCAGTTCGAGCAGGGAAGTAGTGAGTGAAAACTCACGTAAAGAGGAAAAATAAATAAAGAAAAAGAAAAGAAAGAAAAAGGAAAAAGAAAAGAAAAATAAGGAAAAAGAAAATTTTGGAAAAATAAAGAAATAAAATGAAGAGAAGAGAATTTACTAATCTTTTTGTGTGGGGAAAATTTTGAGGATGTATAGGGGTATTTATAGGAGAGAGAGTTGTAGAGTAAGTAGGAAGATTGGGCTTCAGGAAATTAATGGGCCAATTAAGTGTATAACAATGGACTAGGCTTTGTTTGTTTGGACATAAATTGTAGAATGAAAGTGCATAAAATAATTTTCGACCCAAGTTAATAATGTGAAACTTTTGAAATTAAATTCCGGAAAAAATACAAATAAATATTATAAATAAAATAAAATTTTATTTATAAAATATTTAAAAATACGAGGGATTACATTTGACGTCAACAAAACCCGTCCGTTGGTTGAGACACAAACACTTCCTCATGTAAAAAGACATTTTTGTTATCAAGTTGACAAAGATGCCATTATTATGAAATAGCTAGGCTTAGTAGTGTATGAATGGTAGCCAATTTGACTACCGGGCCAAAAGTTTCTATATAATCAACTTTAGGTTGTTGTTGAAAGCCTTTCGAAACTAACCGAGCCTTGTACTATTCAATTGAACCATCTTTTTGGATTTAATTCGAAATACCCACTTACATTTTACGATATTAGAAACTATGGTAGGGGATGTTAAGTTCCTAGTGCTGAGTTTATGAAGGGAAGTGAGCTCTTCCTCCATTGTTTTTCTCCATAGAGGATCTTTTAAAGCTTGAGTGACGGTTTTTGGTACCTCTGGTTTGGCTTGGGTAGAGGTGATATTGACACATTTTTTGTTTGGGTTAAATATGTTATTTTTAAACTGAGTAATAACATCAGGGGTTGGGTGGGAAGTTATTTGAGCATTGATTAGTGGGCCACCATCAATATTTGGTAGTACGTTGGTTGTATTATTGATGATCTAAGTTTGGTTGAGCCATAGTAGTAGAAGGGGAGGCAAGAGTAGTGGCGTAAGATGTGGGGGGGGGGGGGGGGGGGTGGGGGTATCAAGTGATGTATCATGTGGGGTAGGTCTAGTTGAGTTAGTGCATGAAGTAGGAGTAATTGGTATAGGATTTTGGTTAACATTGGATTGAGTTGTAGAAAGAATTGGCATGGAGATATTTGAGCTTCAGGTAGGTGCATTTGGAGTAGGTCCAGATGAGTTCGGGGTGTCTACCATGCGCATATGAACTGGATTTTGTAAGATGGTAAAGAGATTTGACACCAAGAATTTAGACTTGGTACAGAGATTAGAGAGTCAAATTTTGTAAGACGAGAAATAGGAAACTCAAATTCAATAAATCGAACATGTCGTAACATAAAGACTCGATTAGTGGTAGGATCCAAAGAATGACAAGCACTTTGTGTCTTAGAGTACCGAATAAAAATGCATGCATGGTTTCGATTTTGGGTCTAATTTGTGAGAGGTGTATGACTTTAACCATGGATAACGTAGACCACCAAAAAAACGCATTTTGAGGTAGTTAGGTGAAGACCCAAATGGAGAATGATAAGGAGATTTCATAGATAAAGTAGAAGTAGGAAGCATATTTATTAAATAGGAGGCAATATAGAAGGTGTAAGACCAATATGTGAGAGAAAGTTGAGCATAAATTAAGAGTGAGAGACTCATTTCAACTATATATGACAATGACGTCGTTTGGCAAAACCATTGTTTTTGGGAGTATGAGGAGGAGATGTTATTTGAAATACTCCATTATTTCGTAAGAAAGATGCTAAAGCTTCATATCCCCCCTCCCCATTATTCAAGTACAATACTTTAATTGTTTTTTCAAAGAATTTTTCAACAAGGGCTTTGAAACGAATAAAAACCGCTTTAGTGTCAGATTTATTTTTTTGAGGATAGAACCAAATGTATTTGGTGTAATGATCAATTAATATGACATAATACTTAAATCCATCAAGATAGTGAACATGAGAGGTCCATAAATCTATATAAACAATGTCTAGAGTGGAATAAGAAAGAAAAGTTGATTGATTAAAAGGAAGTTTATGGCTTGCATTGACAAGCATTACAATTAAAAGACAAAATACTAGAGACATTGAGATTAAGATCCAAAATAAGATGCTTAAATATAGCTAAAGACGGATGGCCAAGTCTATGATGCCAATTTATTGTCGGAGCTTTGATAGTCAAAAGATCTAAGAGAGTTGAGGGAGAAGACCACTTATAAACTCCTTTTTAGTTAGTTAGTCCATTCATAAGATGTGCCCCCATGAGCCGATCCTTCAAAAGAAAGGAATCATATGAAAATTTTATTTGAAGATTATTATCTAAACATAATTGAGAGAGGAAGATGATATTACAAGTCATCGTTGGGGCACATGAAACGTTAGATAATCAAATTGATTTAGAGGAAGTAATATAAAAAGAAAGAGGCCCGTATGGGTAATAGACACCCTAGAGCCATTACCCATGACAATTTCTTCAGTACCATCTTATGGATGGTGAACAACAAGATT
The DNA here is from genome assembly GCF_948465745.1 of Chenopodium album. Taxonomy (NCBI): domain Eukaryota; kingdom Viridiplantae; phylum Streptophyta; class Magnoliopsida; order Caryophyllales; family Amaranthaceae; genus Chenopodium; species Chenopodium album. The sequence goes on along the minus strand of NC_137853.1, from coordinate 14,202,127 downwards.
AGACATGTCATGAGTGACACGATGAGTTGCACCTATGTCCAAAAGCCAAGAAGAAGAAGATTGGTTGTTATTAGCAGTGGCAACATGAGCTTGAGGAATTTTTACAAGAATTTACTAGGAAATGCAGTTGGCAGTAGAGCTCAAGTAAATGAAGCTATTGTTAGGAAAGGTCAGATTCTTTCTCAAGAAATGAGTGAGAATTTTTCCCTTCCTTTCACTACTAAGGAGGTGAAGAAATACTTTTTGATATAGATGGTGATAAAGCACCTAGGCTTGATGGTTTTGGAAGCTCTTTCTTCAAGGACTCTTAGAGTATATTGGGGAAGAGTTATATGAAGGAGTGTATATGAAGGAGTGCTAGACTTCTTTCCATCACATAAAATGTTGAGAGAGATTAATAATACTTCAATTGCTCTGGTTCCTAAGTGTAAATGCCCGACTACTGTTGCTGATTTCATGCCAATTTCATGCTGTAATGTTGTATACAAGTGCATCTCAAAAGTATTATGTGAAAGATTGAGAAGTGTCCTACCTTATGTTATTACTGAAAATCAAAGTTCTTTTGTGCACAGCAGATACATTATTCATAACATAATGGTACGTTAGGATTTGGGAAGGCATTATAGCAGATCTAATGCAGCCCGTGGGTGTCTAATAGGTTGGATCTCAAAAAGCATATGATACTATTGAGTGGGAGTTCATTGAAGAAATTATGACAGCTTTGAACTTCCCAAGGAAATTTATTAAGCTAGTCATGATTTGTGTGAGAACACCTAAGTTTTCTCTCATTATCAATGGCTTTCTCTATTGTTTCTTTGCTTCTAAAAGAGGCTTGAGGCAGGGTGATCCTCTCTCTCCACTGCTCTTTGTGATTTTCATTGAGTACGTACCTTTCTAGAATACATAAGGTGATGAGCTGTAGGTTTGACCCATCTTTTCTTTGCTGATGACCTTATCCTTTATTGTAAGGGTGAAGTGAGGCCTATTAGAAGGCTGATGAAGGGTTTTGAGGCTTTCTCTAAGGCTACTATTCTACAAGCTATTCTTGAGAAGACCTCGGTATATTGTACAAGAATGGCTGAGAAATCGTGTAGGAAAGTTTGAATCTTGCTGGTTTTGTTAGAGGAAGGATGCCTTTCATGTATTAAGGCGTGCGTATCTGCTCTAAAAAGATATCTGCTGCTGAATGTGAACATTTGGTGGAAAAAATGTGCACAAGAATTAGGATTTGGAGTAGCAAAAACTTTTCCTTTGCTGCAAGACTCACCTTGGTAAACTCAGTACTCATAAGTAAACAAGTTTACTGGGCTTAGATTTTGATTTTACCTAAAGCTGTACTAGGAAAAATTAATATTATTTGCAGAGATTTTTTATGGTATAGGAAAGCTTGCAACAAGCTGGGAAGTATAGCATGGGAAAGAGTTTGCTATAAGAAGAAATATGGAATCTTAGGCATTAGAAATGCTGAAATCTAGTATGTGACTGGCCTAAGAAAACATGTTTGGGCCTTAGCTCAAAACTTGAAATGCAATATACCTAAAAGGGCAGAATTGGATGAGTTATCAACTAAAAACTGACTGTAGTTGGTATTGGAAACAAATATGTGTTGTGAAGGATAAACTGAAGAGTGTAAAGGAGCCTGCTCTAATTGGGCAGGAAGTCTATGAAATTGGCAGGCATTATGATCTTCTAATGGTGGATCAGCAGAGGTTTAGATGGGATAAGTTTGTTTGGGAAAGGAGAGGCATGCCTAAGCATTAATTTATAGCATGGTTGGCTATTTAGAACAGACGAAAGACTAGGGATAGAATACACTCTTATGTGCAGGATAGTTCATGTCTATTGTGTGGTGAGACTGTGGAGAACCATAGTTATCTATTTTTTGAGTGCAAGTTTAGCAAGACTCTATGGGATGAAATAAGGAAAGGGATTGGCTTTGGACCTTCGAATATTCAATTAAGTACAGTTTGTAGAAGAATAGGAAGAATAGAGAGCAGCTTCTAGAGAAGTGTGTTTTACACTTGTATTCTGGCAGTAATTTATCACACCTGGAGGGCAAGGAATGCAGCTCTTTAGGATAAGAAAGTTCTTTGGGTTCCTAGAGTAGCTAGATGTATTATATTTGAGATAAAGTGTAGATTACAAGGGGTGGGTATAGCAAAAAATACTGTACAACAGAATTTGTGGATTGATAGTTTTTATTTGTAATTAGGTAATTTTGGTGTTGTATAGTTCGTGTTTAGGCTAACTGCCTATGTAGTTTCTCATTTGGGAAATTGTTAGTATATCATTTTTTGATGAGTAATAAAATTCATCTGCTTACTGGTTTTTTTTTTTTTTTAAACAAAAAAAAAGAGCTTGAGGATTATTTTGGTGAGTAGGTTTGGTAGAAGGAAATTTTTGTTGGAGAATATGACAATGAAATAATGAATGGCCATGAGCATGAACACCATTGACACCTCTTTTTGTACCCTTGCCCATTATTAGACTTCTTATTGTTATGATTTTTCTTATAGTTTAGCATTGATTTATTATAAGAAAAGGATTTACGGTTGGGAGTATCACTGGATGGGGGGATCGTGAGGGAAAGTGGTGAGTGGTGGTAGCATGAGCCGAAGCGAGTAGTTGGGTAGGGGTTGTAGTAGTACGTAAACTGACCCCTTTGATAAGAAATTTTTCATGCAGTTCATCAAAAGAAATCAAGGTCTCACAATTATTGTTGCATTTATTACCACTTGATATATAGTCAAGATCTTGAAGATCTCAAGCACCGTTCTATTAGATCATCTATCCAGCTTGTAGGGTTGACCTAGTACAACAAGTTGGTCGGCACAAACATGAATAACATTCATGTACTCTGAAATGCTTTGTGTTCCTTTTGTAATCAACCGCAAATTAGCTTTGAGTAGCTAGGCATGGCCTCTTATATGACGAGCAAAAGTGTGTGCTAAAATATCCCATGCCTCTTTAGTTGTTGTGGCCTTAGAGACAAGAGGAGAAATGTTGGATTCGAGAGTGCCGAGGACAAAACCAAATAACAATTTGTCTTATGTTACCCATGGCATGAGCAGGATTTGGGAAGTGACAAGATCAGTGGTAATAGTGCAGAATGAAAGCCGTCAAGAAACTTAAAAAGCCCATGACCAACAAGGAAGACTTCTATTTGGAGTTTTCATGAAATATAGTTCTGATTTGTGAGCTTGAGAACATTGATAAGGTTAACAATAATGAGAGGAGATGACGGTTCAACTTCGTTTGGGATAGTATTGGAAGCCATGGAAGCGGTTAGAGGAAAAAAAATCAAGAAGTTTAATTTTTCTGCTTTGATACCATGAAAGAAGGAATGAATTGTATATTATACGATAAAGGCCTTTACATTATATAGTACAAGATTAGCCTAAGTATGTGCACAAAATAATCTAACTTAGGAAAAGTAATAATAATCTTCAATGGAAGAATATTGTATACTATTAAGAGAGAATAATCCCATAATTAAAGATAACAAAAAAATAAAAGATAGTCAACCAAAATACATACAGTAGCTAAAATAAGAGAGTATATGTATGAGATAATATCATATGAGATACTACATAATATCTCTATTAATATTCTTGGAATGTAATCATGATGTTTAAATGAATAAGGGGAAATAATGTTTGGAATCCTGGCCTGATCGAATGTAGTAATTTATTATTCCTCATTAATGTTTTCTTGTTTTAAAATTATTTGATAATCAATTGATTCACTTTATTGCTATCTTAATTAATATTGCATCTGTCATTGTATATACTTATAGCTTATCTTATCTTTTGTTCAAAATAAACAATATAAATATTGAGGAATGTAGATGAAAAAGACTATTAGTGCATTGTTAAACAAGAAAGAAAATTGTTGAATCACTAAAAACATCGTGGTCCTCCTAAAAAATTTGTAACCATTGTTATATTGTTCATTGCAACAATTTCAAACTCATGTATCTCTACAATTCATCAAATTAATTTTTTATTAAATTTATATAAGTGACTATCATGCTCCTCGTCTTTTCTTGAACTTTGATTCGAGTAGGTTAATTTTTATCATAATAAGTCTATTTTAATTGATTTAAATCATTATTAATTAGTTAGTTTGATACACTATTATTAGTACATATTATATAATATATTTTCTTGATTCTTTTCATGATTGGTTGATTAGTGTTGGAAGTCGAAGCAGCTGATCTTAGAGATCCTAAGTTTGCGTGTTTACCTACTGTACCTATACCATGTATACAAACAGAATGTATTAAGGCGTGTAATAAGATACAACCTAATCTTCCTGCTGGTATATGTATGCCAACAGCCAAAGGAGCAATTCCAGTTTGTTGTTGTAAACTTCCTTAAAAAAAAACAAAATTAACTACCTAATAAATAATTGTAATCTTCTATTTATGCTTCCATTTTTTTAATTCCTGAATATTAGTATTTTGTATCATTATATGCTTTCTTAATTATAAGGTTCTAAGATTCTATTTATCTAATTACTAGGCTTTATTGTATATGCTTTTAAACTAATTTGTATTATTAAATACTATTTTCATTAGGACTAGAAGGAAATGTTTCTAAGTGGAATTAAAAAGTTGCACCTTTGTGTTGACAAATAAAAAAAAGGTTCAATGAGAGATGAAATATCTGAATTTGCTAAGTCATTATATCATGATCTTTAATGAATTTTACTTTTCGTGATTATGAACATTAAGAACAAAAAGTGAAATTTAATTGATTATCATATTCTTATTTCATTAAAGATCATGATATTTCATAATCACAAAAAGTGAAATTTAGTAAACAAGATTCTCCTTGTCTTAAGTGATAAAACAAAAATTAATTATCTAATTCTAGTCTTTGATTAACGCAAGAATATTATGTGAAATCAATTAATTAAAAATTTATATAAAGTGATCAAACAACACTAATTATTTAGTTAAAGTTATTTAAACAATAAAAAGAAGGTGATTTATCTAAGTGCTCGGGAAACTAACCACTTTTCTTTGCTAGATCTTCATTTAGAATACTTATAGACTCCTTCTTGCTCAGAAACCCCCACCGTAAGGACAAGTAATAAGAGGGGTGAGGGTTTAGAACAAGAGAGTGATAAGTACAAAAGTTCACAAAGTTTCTACCAGTTTTTCGGTTAATTTCTGTGTGTTTAAGGTTTGTATTAAGCCCCTATTTATAGGGAATGAGTGAGTTTAGGGTTTTGAGCATTCTGTCGCAGCAGGTGGCGTGCTTACTGTGCGCAAGCGATTTGGATGCGCTGCCTCTGGCAGCGCAACTATGTTTCTTGTGCGCGGTATTATGGTAAGATTCGATTCATTATTATCACAAAATTCTAAATTTTCCGTGGGCGCATCACTAGAGGTTACGCTTGGTGCCACGCTCAACCTTGTGAGTTGCGTGTGCTAGACCAGCGCGACTCATTTAGTTGCTCGCAGATTTTCTTGAGGCAGCTTTAGTTTTTAACCTAGGCGCCCCTAAGTCCTTCAGAAATAGGTTTTAACTTCTAGTTTAAGCCTAATTATTGATCGGGCTTAGTTAATTGGACTTTGGTTCATTTTGTTTTGGGTCAGGCTAGTCGTTTTGAATTTTTATGACTTAATCAGTAGTCCATAAGTAGCCTTCATGTTGATCTAACACAAAGATGGTTTTATTTATCGTCATAGCACTTCCGATCAAGAAGGGAGGCCAAAAGTAGATGTCTACAGTTAGCCCCCACTTTGATCGAGTCTAGAATAGACGAGGATCAAAGTAGCCAAGGAAATAAATTCGAGACTCATTTTGCGTAGTTCCTCAAGAATAGGGAATCATTTAGTAGTGTTGAGGATGTCAAGACTATACTCGATTCGCTAAGTGTTCGAGACAAGTAGATGTTAAGGCTAGAAAAAATACTTTCCAGTCTTAGCGCGCTAAAAAGATCTAGATTGATTCTTTGCAATTGTAGAACTCTTTTACAAGTAAAGGCTATCATGGGTGATGTCATGTTATATATCGGTTTAAAAAGAGTAAAGAGGATGATATCCCCTCAACATGGCATTGGCCGTCTAAAGTCCATTGATATGTCATTGAAACTTTAGTCCATGATTTTAACAATGTAAAAGATGATAAAAAGAGATGTGTTTTGTCGTTCGTAGCCTAACACGTGAATAGAGGATTTGACACTCACTTGCCAAAACAAAATATTCAGGGTCCACAAGATAGTTTTCAATGTCTTAGGACTGGAGGCATATATCCAAATCCAGTGAGAGATGAGAAAATAGACAACTCTCTCAACAGTTTTGTCCAGAAGATGAAAAAACATGTCTCAGGACTGGGGGCACATGTATAAATAGGTGCGACTCTGCTCTTTTCACTCTTTATACAGGGGGTGAACAGACACCCTAAAAGTCCGGTAAGCCAGGAAGCTTACTAACTACCATATTTGCTTCCAATCGAGAAGTATCTCTTCTTGATGGTTCGGTGCGCCAGTCGACTCGTAAAGCTAACGCCTAAAGTTTGTAAAAAAGTTATATCTTTTTCTTTACGGGAGGTAGATCATGTTGCTAGGAAGAGGGTGCAATTTTATGCAACACCTACGCCACACAATTTTACGCTGTATTATACGCCATTCTTTTTTGCTCTGGACGCCAAAAAAAACAAAAAAAAAACCGTGACGCTTCAAAAGTCAGTACAGTAAAATGACAAACTAGTCTAAGGGAGCTTTTACGTAAGGCACCACTACGGAACATTTTAAGACACACTCACGAGAAACGTCCAACACGTATGCTTAGGGCAGGCTAAAGCACGGTGTGCATGCAAGAATAATGCAAAAAACTGTTAAAGAAAAAAATAAACTACAAAATGCAAAGCAAATTAAAAGATTTTGCTAATTTGCGCGTTATTACGTCTAATAACGTACAAAAACCGTTAGAAATAAATCAAAACGGATCGAAATCTAAGTACCGGTCTTTTAAGTGACCAGTATTCGCGCGCAACTCAGTGGGTCGCGCTGGCCAGGCGCGCGCTAGTTTCTGAGTTGCGTTGGGCTATCACGCTCAACTTTGAGAGTTGCGCGCAACATTTATGTCAGTAAAAAGAAGATCGAAGAGCGCGATTTCAGTTTGCTCTCACTCCTCGATCTCTTTCTCTTCGCCATTTTCGACTTTTCTCCCTCTACCAAGCTCGAGTTTTTGTTGCTTTTTGAAGCTAAAGGAAGTAGATCTCATCCTTCATTCATATTTGACATAATCCAAAGTAAGTATTTCATTGTTTTATTTCGTTTTTTGGCTGAATTGAGGGTGATTCAAACCGAAGAACCCCAAATTTTGAATTTGTGGGTTTTTAATTTGGTTTATTTTTCGTTAATTGTTTACTCCATGTTGTTATGCTATTTTTAAGGAGTGATTTCAACGAATTTCATGAACAATGGTTAAGTATTGAACCTTATATGAGCATGTCTTCATTTGAGTTCGTTTTTGGTACTTTCTTTGATTTTTAGCTCGAATTTGTTGTTTCTTGCTTGCTCATTTGGTTATACTTATCAATTATGAAGTGAAATATAGTGTAATGCCTACAATTACTTTCATAAATCATGTTTTGGAAAATTTTAAATCCAAAAAAATGGCGCGAAGTACATGTTCGATTTTGTTTTTGCCATGTTCAAACCTCAAAATTGTTTGGTAGATGATAACTATTTTTGTATGATTGTTATTCATCTAGAAATTGTTAATTCTTGTATATTTATAGAAATAATCTCTAGAATGCTTTAGTTGAAACTGGTACAGGTTGGCTTTGTGGGTGTTTCAAGCCCCCATTTACTGAGTTTAACTGCAGGTATTGTAGCCCCCAAGCATGGGTGGTATTCGATCTTGCGTTTTACCCTTTCGACAGTCGTTATGCTGCTGAAAAAGGTCTAGAATTCGTTTATATATATTTATTTAGAAAAGATAATTAATCGTGTAAAAATTCCATCGATTATAGTATGGACTCCCCACCATTTGTCGATGTTAAGAAGGTGTTAGGAGGACCGGTGCTTGACGAGGCGATTTGCCCTCGCGAGGAGGTTCTGGAGCGACGCGTCGGAGCTGATCGATGTCGCCAGGAGGATGTGGTTTGGGAGGCTTCTCCCAACTGGGACCCTCAAGTCCTTAAGTAGGACCCATACCATCATGTTTCGATTAGGAGTTGGCGCGGCATAGTGTGTGTTTCTTTGCACCTCCGTTTTTTATTTTTCATCAATTTTTTTCATTTGAAAAGTTATAACTGGATTTTCTCTCTATATTTTTTAGAACGAGCCTAGCATGCGTCTGTATGGCTCGGGTGACTTGAGAGGTCGTTTTGAGAGTTTATCAAAGTTACATTAATTACTAATCTGAGACAATAAGGTACCTAGTTACCTACATATTAACTAATAAATAAAAGGAGGAAGTATGGAGATTTTTCCTCGTTCCTTAGCTTCTAGAATTTCTCCTTTGAGTAAATTTTTCTAGCCTCGATTACTAGTTTTTTTTTTCCCATTTGTGAAGGTTTTCCCTCAATCTTCTCCCTTTCAATCCTTGTCATTCATTTCTTTTCACTCTGGCTTTAGTTGTGAATCTTTGTAGGGGATTTCACAGTTGTTCTAGAAAAAGTTCTCTTCTTATATCTATTGCGTGCTTATGAGTTTTGATATATTTCCTAGAGACGTGCTTGATACATGAAAGGTGATTTGGATAGAGATGTGTCAAGTTTAATTTGTTTGCATATATATCTTGTGTAAGCTTGGCGTAATATGACATTATACTCTTAGGTCATTTGTTGATTGTGTGATCAGAGACACGTTAGTTCACATGTTATTGGTTTATCTATTGGATGTCTCATATCTTTAAAACAATGCTCACATTATTTGTTTGAGGTGGAGTCCTTTACTTTCGAGACTTCTTTTGGTAATTTGATTTATGGTATGAGCATGTGCTTTCATAACTTTTTTTTTTTGTGACTTGATTGAAACATAGTGAAATGGCGAAGGGTCGACTTCAAATGTACATATATATTACTCAATCCAAAAGTGATAGGTGATTCATGTTGGAGGTGATAGCTTGTTTAAAGACCTTTCCAACAATAGGTTATTTGCCCAATAAGAAACGAGAAAGTTATGATCGTTATACGAAGAATTGTCAAATTTAATTTGGAGAATAGGCACATACATGCTATTCATATAGCTTATCCGTACCTGGTTGAGTAAGGCGTTATTGCTTCTAAATTTTAGATACGCTTATGACGACTACCAATGATATTCTTTGGGGAATTATTAGGGTTTCTTTATCTTATTTGGGGAACTATTGGATGGATCATTATAATGCTCAAGTTGATCAGTTAGCCTAGAGGCAGAATTGAGAGAATAATCTATGGATTTGTTAAAAAAAAGTAAACCTTTTATTCTCTTTGTTTTTTTTTTAAGTCTTACACTAACTAAATGTGGTCATGTTTTTTTTAATTGTTATACATTACGTTTTTTTTTTTTTTTATTTTTTTTTATTTTTTTTTGGCAATAGAACTACATTTTTATGTTATATCATTCTTATGATCTTCAGCCAAACTCACAAGAGTCACAATTACTTTTTATTTTCTTTTAATTATTTTTTTTACATTCATTACTTTTTAATAAAATATTAACCCATTATCTTTCTCTTATAATTTTTTTAATACTTTAGCTACTCATCTTTTCTCTAATTTTATTTAGGTTGATTATATTGCCCAAAATTATATACCGGTCAAAATAAAACATTTAAAAAAAAACATGGGGAGAGTATTTCGGATAATGGATGGGATATCTACTATTCGATATTTCCAATGTCCATTTTACTTCCTCCGTTAACTATTATTTGCAACATATACTATAAATGTATGCTAACTATCATGTGCAACAAATGTTTTATTTCCTTTTAGGCTATCATTTCTCTCTATCTCTCTCCTCATCACATGCACCCAACTTTTTCTCTCTCCATTTTACACTCACGAACAAATTTTGCCTAGGAGTCCGCAAACACCCCCTTTGTTGCTAATAATTGTTAACGGAGGAAGTATTTTGAATGTCGAATATCTGACATTTTGAGTAGAATCGGTATCCGAATGGGTGTCAGATCTCCGTTTTTTTCGGATTGAATATCCAATCCATAACAAACGTTTTGGATCGGATATCTTAAAGTGTAGATCGTATACCCATTCGATATCTAAAAAGTTGGATCAAATGGTTCAATTGGTCTTAGGTGCATCCTTATGTACCTAAGATAGATGCAATAAGGGAAGGCCCAAAACGCGCGGCCCAAATTAATTACCCAGACAACATATCCGCAATCCGCCAAAATCAACACTATGCTCTACAAAATGAACATTTAGTAAAATGATATGAACATGAAAAAAATGAACATTTAATAATAAAAAATGAACACGTAAACAAAATAAACATTTAATACTTATGGTTCATAATCATATTATTTTTTATTTCTTCAAATTTTTATGTTCATAATTAAATGCATTATTTTTATAATAATATTTTATATGTTCATATATAATTTCAAATATTCATAATGTAAATATGTGTTGTTCATGAAATATTAATTAAATCTGTTTATGCATATGTTGTTTTTTTTAAATGTTTACGTTCATTTTTTTTTTTTACGTATATGTTCACCTTTTAAATGCTTATATTCACTTTAAGAAAATCATTGCTTACGTTCATATTTTGAAATGTTATGTTCACTTTTTGAAATGCATAAGTTCATATATTTTATGTCTATGTTCACTTTCTGAAAAGCTAATGTTCACATATAAGGGAACTTATGCATATGTTCATATTTTGCATGATTATTTTCATTGCTAAAAAAATGCAGAAAATCAGATAAAATTCAATTCATTAGAATTAAGAAAATCATATACTACCTCCGTTAACATTTAGTTGCAACTTTGGAATATTTTATGTCTCTCAAATAATACCCAAAGTTGCAACTAAATGTTAATGGAGGTAGTATAACCTAATCAATCGAAATTAATCACAAAGTCACCACATAAAAAATCGAAAATCACACACTTTAAGCCTATGTTCACTTCCTGAAAACTAATGTTCATATTTTTTATTCCTATGTTCACTTTCTGAAAAGCTAATGTTCATATTGTGCTGTTGTTACACCTATTTCTATGTCATGAGTGTGCACCTAAGACCATCTCCAATGGTAAGACTTAACTTTGAATATTGAAATACAAAATGAGTTGTTTTTTACCTCCAATGGTGAGATCATACCCACTTCTCAATTTAGCAACTCATGTTAACTCTAATTTTTTAATGGCGAGACTTTCTAAAATATACAAATGTCACTTTCAATTTACAACCCATCAATTATTGTAAGATTAAAAATAATAAAAAAATGTAAAATTTAAATAACTTGCAAAATATATTAGAATATTAACAAGGGCCCACACTTTTTGTTAAATGAGACTCAAAGTTGAGTATCTAAACTTAGCAACTTTCTTTTGGTGTTGCTAAGTTTAGATACCAACTTATTGGTATACATTGCAAAAAATATTCTCTCTCTCATATAAATACTCACTTGAGTCTCACCATTGGAGAGGGTCTAAGAATATGCGTTTAACGGTTTTGCAAAGACCTCCTTGTTATTCTACTATACTTCTTGGCCGGCCACCATACTTATGGGCTTGGTGTGCTTTGGATCCACTTTAATTCTTCATGCCTGTGCCGCTTGGGCTTTTGGCTTGATACTAAACCAATGCATTATTTTGATGCCAATGTAGAAAGTAAAAACCAACTAAAACAATGAAAATAGATGTATTGACTTGCAAAGATAAATTAGACTGAAGGATGGACCATAAGTCCATAACCTACACAAATTTATATATAAATAAATAAATAAAAGAATATATAATACAATGATTTTCTACTTGGAAAGTGCATTAAAAATCCTACAATTTTTCCTTATCTCCCCTGCATTGCCCTCAAGAACTTGTATATTTCCGAGCTTGACCATTGCCTTAGCAAACCTTTGTCCAAACAATGCATTATTAGATGCCAACCTAGAAACCAACTTAGAGCTTGATTTATCCAATGCTATTTCTTGGTCAATTCGTAAAATCCCTTTATTCTTCATAATTTGGTTATAATACTCATTATCAAGCACAAGTGATGTGTTTTGGTCTAGGGATGTCGTAGGATCCAAATTCGGGTCCGATCCACACGCACTCATTAGGCTAGTAGCTAAATCTTGGTCCATAGTAGAGTCTGGCGAGCCAGTTCCTTGGAAATTAGTTAACCTATCTCGAAAGAAACTACAATGTGTTACACCAAGTGTATGACCACCTAAGAGCACCACCATATCAGCTAGGGTTAATCCTCGAGCTTGAAAAGCTTGTTGGGCTTGAGAGATAGTGGACGTCGGCCCAGGTAAATCCACCTCACTAATACTTGAGACTAGCCCATCGCGTCGGCCTGTTGGCACATTGTATTGTTGCCCCCCTGATAGGACTATTGCGTCGCGAGTTGCTAGTGTTATGATATCTGCACATGAGACGGTTGCTGGACATGCAACTTCTAACAAGGACTTGATTTGGTCTATGAGTGTGTATTCTCGTACGGTCAAATTTGGAAAAGCTTCTTTTTCTGATTGGTTGTTGGGGGTTGAGTCTATTAGTATTGATGCATCACAACCCTGTGTAACAAAATTTATAACTAATTAGTAGAAAGTAATTGAATTAGTCAATTAGACGATAGATAAAGTTGATTGGCATGATAATATTCCAGAATTCTAACTTAGATTGAAGTAGAAATAAGTCAAATAACCTCTAAAATGAATTCTAAACATAAAGAGTTCTAAGCATATATAGATGTTAGGGCTCGAACTTATGAGCTCAAAGTTACAGGGCTAGGTTCCCCGCCTTCTACTTCACCAAGTAATAAGATTGATTTAAAGTTAAACATTGATTTTATACGATAGATATAACTTGTATAGTTATATTATGTCGAATATTGATCTAATTAAGATAACAACTATTTTAGATGGAGGAGGTATTAGGCTATTAGCTAGCTAGTCGTACGACCGAAATCTGAATGCTAAACTATTATAATAACTAGACTAGCATACAACATAAGAGTAATTAAATTAGAGTACTTACCCTTACAAAACAATCATGGAAATGCATCCGAAGTAAGGCAGCAGTTACAGATTGATCAACCGCGAATCGCTGTTGCACAGCTTGTTGAACAATTGATTCAGCTTGAGGACATGAGGTTCTGTAGAAGCCAACTCGAAGTTTTGCAAATGTAAATGGGATAGAAACCATAACAAAAACTAAAAATATTTTCACTTGAATGTATTTCTCCATTTTTGCTGTGCCTTCTCTCTTATTATCAATGTCACAATTATATTGCATGTAGTATATATATATAACTAAAACAAAAAAAACCAAAGTCAAATTTAGGTGTAGAATTTGAAAACAAAGAAGGCTAAAAACCCCAGAACATGGGTTTTTGAAACAAAATTCGGAGTGTAGTGAAATTTTTGTACCATTTTATTAAATCAATAAAACGCGTTGAGCGTATGATATGGCAAAATTGCGGCGCGTAAATAATGTTTCTCTGTCAATTTGAGTTATTCATGCGTTACAGGCTTGCGGACAAAAACTATGTAACGCAAAAAGGTCACTTTCATATTTAATTTTTAAGAAAGTGGGAAGAAAGTGAAAATAATTTCTCTTATCTCTTACATACCGTATAAAAAAATCACTTTAATGCTAAGATTTGAGTTGGATACTCAATCATGCTAAGATTTGACTCTATTACCGGGGTGGTTAATCTGTTTCTAGCTGGAAGATGTCCAATGGAATTAGGAGAGTACATTGCTAGTGCTCCTCTTACGCCACTTGTCAAGCCCGGTGGTGGTATCCGTCCTATTGCTGTGGGTACGGTTTGGCGGCGTCTCGTTTCGAAGGTGGGTGCTGTTATGGTTGGTCAGTGTTTAGGGAGTTACTTTGATGGCCTTCAATTTGGTGTTGGGGTTTCTTAAGGTGGTGAGGCAATTCTTCATGCGATAAATCGGTTGATTGAGGACCGTGGTTCGGATGTTGGTCTATCTATGTTGGTGGATTTTCAGAATGCCTTCAATCTAGTTGATCGTTCTGTCATGTTACGTGAGGTACGTCGTCGTTGTCCGGGCATTTCGCGATGGGTAGAATTCTGCTATTCTAATCCAGCCAGGTTGTACTATGGGGACCAAACCTTATGGTCGTCTCAAAGGGTGCAGCAGGGTGATCCCCTTGGTCCTTTGGTTTTCTTTGGTTTTACAACCCCTGGTGTGTAAAATCAGAGAGACTTTTGATGTTTGTCTTCAGGCTTAGTATTTAGATGACGGCACGATTATTGGTGACACTTTGGTGGTGGGGCAAGTTCTACAGTTGATTATGGAGGAAGGACCTCGTTCTGGGTTATGTCTTAATGTGGAAAAAACTGAAGTTTTCTGGCCTACAGAAGACCCTCGAAGCAGGCTGGTGGGTGTCTTTCCACCTAATATTGCTCGACCTTTGCGTGGTGTTAGGTTGCTTGGAGGTCCCACTAGTTCCGATTCTGGTTTTAGTGGTGAGCTTGTGATGCAGAGGGTGACCAAGACCATTGCCCTTAAGGATAAGGTCGCTATGCTCGATGATCCTCAGTGTGAGCTGTTGTTACTTAGGGCATGTACTGGAGTTTCAAAACTCTACTTTGCATTGCGTACTTGTCCTCCTAGTACTTTTGAGGTGGCTCAGCGCACTTTTGATGGAGCTCTTCGATCTTCCTTGGAGCGTATTGTTACTGCTTCGGGGCCTGGGTTTGGTGATTGGCAGTGGCGGCTTGCCACCTTACCATTTGCGTTTGGAGGGCTTGGTGTTTATTCTGCTGGTGATGTTCGTCACTATGCTTTTCTTGCTTCTCGTTTACAGTCTGCTGGGTTGCAGATACAACTTCTTCGGCATGTTGGCACTGTTGGTCTTGGACGAGCCTTTGAGGATGCGTTGAGTCTGTTTAATGGAACAGTGGAGTCTGACATTTTGAGTAATCCTAGTGAGGTCGCTGCCCCTAAACTCATTAAGAAATTGGCAGATATGTATTTCACAAAGGTTATCGCTTCCGCAGAATCTGCTTATTCTTTAACTCCTCGACAATCAGCATTATGGAAATCACAGCAGGGTGATCACACCTCTGCTTGGCTTCGGGCGGTTCCTATTTCGGGGTTGGGTCAGACGATGAACGCAAGACTTATCGCTGTGTGTTGTCCTATCGGTTGGGTGTTCCATTGTTCTCTATCTCGACGTTGTGCTCTGCTTGTTCGAGGGTTTTTGCTGGAGATATTTTCGGTGATCACGCGGTGTCTTGTGCTGGTATTGTGGGTATTAAACATCGGCATTATGTTGTTCGGGATACCCTTGTTGATGTTTGCTATCGTTCTGGGATTTCAGCGAGAAAAGAGGTTGACATTGGGTTGGCTGGAGGGAACGACGAGGCCCTCAGACCTGCGGATGTGTTACTTTATTCATGGGATCGTGGTCGCGATGTCTGTGTTGATTTGACAGGGTCTTCTCCTTTGACACAGTCAGGGCTATCTGACTTCATTCCTGGGCGGGTTGTGGCTGATGCAGCTCATCGGAAGCGGGTTAAGTATGAAGCTCGATGTCAGGCGATTGGATATGGTTTCATTCCCTTCTCCTTTTCTTCGCTTGGGGAATTAGAGAAAGAGGTTGTTGCGTTACTGAAACGGATTCAGAGGTTCTCGACGACGCAAGACATTGGGGCTCGTGCTGCAGCTCATATCTTCACTAGGGTAGGATTTGCAATAGCTAGAGGAGTGGGGGCCCAGATTGTATCTCGGCTTCCCACTAATTTATTGTAGGTTGTATGCCTTTTGTTTTTGAGATATAATAATAATAATAATAATAATAATAATAATAATAATAATATAATTATTATTATTATTATTATTATTATTATTATTATTATTATTATTATTATTATTATTATTATTATTATTATTTCTCTTTCCTATCAATAGTATTTTATATTATAAAAAATCGTCTTTTGGGCTACCCTATTAATTTTCTTAAATTTTATGAACACCCTATTATTCCATTTAATATGAAACGAAGGGAGTATATGTCTTCAAATTGTCATATTGTGTTACAGATAGCCACATTGCCTTCATTTTATAAAGTCACAATAATTTGACTTTTACACTAAATAGGAGTTCCTACACGCGCGATGTGCGCGGTCTAGGTAGTGTTTCAAGTTGAGTTATTGCATTTAGGGCCTGTTCACATTTACTCAATTTCAGTTCAGTTCAGTTTATTTCAGTTCAGTAAATGTAAATAGGCCCCGAGTCTTAATACCTTATGCATGTTTGCATATATTTTATTATAACTATTTGTACATAATAACATATGCGATTAATATGTTGAATGTCATGTATCTTAGAAATGCTCAAAACTTTAGCAAATTACTTTAGAAATAATGAAGTAGTTGTAAAAAGTATCGAGTTTTAGACATGCAAATGTTTGCTATATTTAAAGTACAGATTGAATGGTTCAATTAGCCGGACATCACATGTCTATATTTTTCTTGTATTCGTATAAGATACCAATACACCTCACTTTAAGTTTTAATCGGTTAAAGTTATGATCGTAATAATTACAGTAAATGTCATTTAACTATGATTGCCTTGTAAATAATTTATTTTACAGAGTAAATTGATATTACAAGTCATTAATTTATTGTGTTAAAGTTACAAAAATAAAGAAGTTATTTTCATGAATTGGTAAAAAAATGCAGTGGACAAAATGGACCAAGTAACCTCAAAAACTAAGTTAAGTGGAGAAATAAGGTTCAGGAATTAAAAACAGTAGATGTTGAGTGATTGACTGTGTGAAATTGTCAATCAAGTTCATTCCCAAATTTCTACCAAGCTAGTCTTCAGTTCAAATGAGTAAAATTTTGTCAATAATTATTGTTTGGACCTTAAGAGTCACCAAACTAACTAAATTATCTCAATGGCATTAATACCGCAATCTCTTGAATAAACTTTCTGGTTATTGTATTTGATCAACCTTTGTCTTAGCTTCTAATATTATTTATTTATTTATTTATTTTTAAATTTTTTTTTTTTTTTTGAACTACTCATATGATCTTTCGAATTTCATAACATTAATGGGGGTATAAAAGTAAATAAATATTTTTAGGGTTAAAAATGTTCTAACAATATTCATAAGAGTATTCTCTCACTTTTTATAAGGTAGGGATTATATGACTTTACTTTTTCCTATGGTTAATATGCAAAAAACATATCTTGTCATGTAAAATATTTTTGAATTATTTTTTATGTATATTTTGATTATATACAAAAAAAACATATCTTGTCATGTCACTTGACACGTGTCAAATCCTGATTGGTCCAAAAAAAATTAAAATTTTTTTTTAAAAAACAGGGAAAAAACCAAAAATCAGCAAACTACCACTCAACCTTCGCTTCACCAACCGACCCACCCCAACCTCCACCGCCCTGCCAACCCGCCGTCCCTCCCTCGCAAGCCCACCACGTTTCCCCACTGCCTGGTGTCGTAATTTTCCTCTATCCTCAAAACACCCTCTTATTCCACCACGAAACCACCCACGAAAGCCCTCCCCACTGCCAAAAACCCCAAATCTTTCCTCCCACCACCCCAAAACCTAGCGGCTAGGGTTTTCAATGGTGAGGGAGGGGTATTTGGCGGTTTTCGATGGTGGGGGAGGTAGTTTTGTGGGATTTTCGAGAGGAGGGAGAGGTTTCAAGGGAGGATAGTGGTTTTCGATTGAGAATTGTTGCCGAAAATAAAAGAGGGACTTTGGGGGTTCGCAGCACCGACACGTGGAGGAGGAAACCGACGCAATGGGAAGGGGGTTAGGCGGTGGTCGGAATTAGGTTGTTAGGCGGTTTTTGGGGGTCGGCTGGTTTTTTCGCGGTTTGGCTGGTGGTCGGGATTAGGGGGTTTAGGCGGTGGCGGTGGTCGGAATTATTAGGTGTTTATGTTTTTTTTAATTTTGTTTTTGTCTAAAATTGTTTTAGCCAATTCACGTGTGACACATGTCACATTAAAAAAAAAAAACAAAATTAACCCATTCAACCAGTACCGGTTTTTGGGATTGAAGAAAAAGAACTGCCCCCAAAGTTAGGATTATTCCAGATTAATCCAAAGTTAGGATTATTCAACCAAAATTGATTAAAGTTGGGATTATTATTTCTAATTTTTCCTTTTTTTTTAACTCCCTCCGTCCCATTATTTGGTTCTTATTTCTCAAAAAACACGGTTGTTCCAGGTGTGGATCCAAGGGTTCTACGGTGTGAGTTGGGTCCCGTCGACAACCTACACAAGGCAACACATGTAAACTACCCTCGGGGGTGGCTCGAGGAACCCCCCTCCGATGCTTAAGTTAGAGAGTGTTTAAAGAGAGAAAGTGTACTTAGAGAGATGTAGAGAGTGTAATAACTTATGTGTCTCACCTCTTTTCCGTTGTACTTTGTCCTCTATTTATAGGTGTACGATCTCCTTTGTGGAGAGTTCAACCTGGTCAACTCTGCGGGTTGACTCCATCGGGCTGATGAGCCCCCTCATAGTTGTTCTCTCGGCCATGAGTGCGCACCCTGGGAGCTGGGTGATAGTTCAGCGGGAGCTATCCTATACTACTAGCCCCTCAAGAGGAGGTATGAGGTCACTCATGCCGACTCTTATTTGCGTGGTAGAATCTTCCCAACTGAGCCCAACTGCAAGGAATAACTCAGCAGGAGCTATCCCCTACAACTAGCCCCTCAAGAGTTGGCGTGAGGTCATTCATGCCAGCTGTTCTGAGCGTGTGGCCTTACCGGCCGTGGCTCAACGGGTCGTCTGGCTGAATTACCCTGCGCACGCTCCTAGCCCCTCAAGCCTCCAGGTTGTTGACGCGACCTGAAGGTTTGGGAGGTCAGGTCGTAATTTAGCTGATGGTGCCATTGTATTGTTGGATCTGTATGATTGCTCTGTTCTTGCTTGCAGGGCACACGTATTGTCGTGGCCTACTAAGGCTGCGGGGAGATATTTTGATCACTCTCGCAGAAATATGAGAAATGACGAACTCGCGGAGAGGAATTTCGATCACTCCCGCTAAAGTCTGAGAAACTAACGACGAGATTGCAGAGAGGAATTTCGATCACTCCCGCTAAAGTCTGAGAAGTGACGAACTTGCGGAGAGGAATTTCGATCACTCCCGCTGAAGTTTGAGAAATGACGAGCTCGCGGAGAGGAATTTCGATCACTCCCACTGAAGTTTGAGATGTGACGAACTTGCAGAGAGGAATTTCGATCACTCCTGCTGAAGTTTGAGAAATAACGAGCTTTCAAAGAGGAATTTCGATCACTCCCGCTGAAGGGCTTGTGCTTCCTTTTTTTTTAATTGCCGGGAACAGTATTTGCATGAGTGGGACACGTGTCAGTGATCGGGGCCATCAGTTTCGATTTTATTGAAGTGACATGGCGGTTTGGCTTTACTTTATGCCCAACTGCCCATTTACTTCCATATTAAATTCACTGTCTCCCTTTACTGACTTCTTTTCTTTTCCTCATTTTTTCATCTTTGGCGGTTTGGCTTTACTTTGCTTTTCATTTCCTTCTTCGGACGTCTGTGCTCCTCCAATGTTGTGGTAAGTTTCTGCTTTCTTTGCCTTTGTTTTTTGCTTCAATTTTTCTGCCATACTCGTTTTTCTCTTCTTTGCTCTTACTTCTTTACTAATTTGCTTTTTCTTTTGTCATTCTTAATTGGAAACTTGAACTTTGTTCTGTTCTAGTTCTTGCGTTCTCCATTGTTGTTGTACCATGTTGCTTCTGCAACTTTTTCTTTTAAAGGTACTTACTTGTACCTTTTTGTTGTATGTATTTTCCCAATTTTACTTCTTTTTGCGTTTTTCTTCACAAGATTGTATCTTTTGATTCGCCCTAATTGACATTGTCCAATGTTTCCCCTTTTTTGTTGTTGTACTTGCATTCTTGATTCTTTCCCTTTATTCCTTCATTGTTAATGTCTCCCTAGACTGATCCTTGATTTTTGTTGCCCCATTGCTTTTTTTCTTCTCTTTGTGGGCCCTTTGTCTTTGTAGATTTCGTAATGTCTGACGCTTCTGATAGTCTAAACATGAGTAAGCCTCAAATGGCTTCTGAATCGGATTCTCCTGCCCGATCATCCCCTTCAGGTGAGCGCCCTACGCACACTCCTCCTGCTTCTCATTCTTTTCCCCCCCATTCCTATACAGATGGTTATGCCTTTTGACCGTCCCCTTGCTACGAGCGGGACGGGTATCGCTGCGACTCCTACCACTGCATCTAGGTCAGGCAGTAGTCGTCCCGCTGAGGGTAGTGCCTTTTGCCCTTTTCAGCGCAAGCCTCGACCTGATTTCTTTGATCCCAACTATGAGCGGGTGCTCATGTTGGATGGGATTCCTTTGTCCCATCTCACCCGTTTGAGGATGCGCGCAATGTGTCATAAGAAGTTAGCTGACGCTGTCAAGGCTAATCCCCATGACGTGTCTCTTGTTAGTCCTATTCCCCATGTTCAGTCTTTAAACAGTTTTGCTTGGCTTGATGACATGGCTGATGTGAATCGGTTTGACCATTATGTAGTATGAGGTGGCGGTGCTGAGACTTTATTACCATCTCCTTCTCCAGCTGTCCAAACAAGCGAATATCGGTGCGAATATCGCGGCACAACAAAAGTGGAAGGCACCCTCACCCAAAAGAACTTGCCAGTCCAGTCTCGAAAGCGACCAAGCTTTGGGTAGGACAGAACTCTACCCTCCTTAGGAGCCACATAATACAACCCAGACTCTGAGCCAGAAGCAGACCTTTTCAGGTTCATTGAAGACTTGAATAGATGTAGGGACTCAGCATACCTCCGAAACCGCAAAAACCACAACAAGCATATCAAGGTATGCAGAGAAGTAGGATGTAGCAAAGCAATGCAGAGGTTAAAAGCGCAAAACACTTTCTCCAGGGTGGAATCAAGAGGGAACCGCAGACCCTAGTCTAGCTGGGAAGCAAAGACTGCAATATGACCAGCAGGGGGAGCGGACAGCTTCGCACCATCAATGGGCAAAACCAGCTCGTAACCTTTACCAAAGCCATAAAACTTCTGTCCCACGGAAGCAAGGTTCAACCTCCTATCGTCCTTGCGCCAGCTGGAATTTAACACGCAGTTCTTCGGACCATAGCACTTGTCATCTAAAAAGAAGTCAGTCTTACCCTCCTTTACGGGCTCCACAACGTAGATAGGCTGACAGTCATAAAAGCATGGTCACCCGGAGACTCAGCCATCCTGTTCGAGTTAACCGCCGGAGAAGGACACGGTGATGAAGTCGCAGTGCTGCCACCCTACACTACACAATGGTCAAACCAATTCACATCAGCCATCTCATCAAACCAAGCAAAACTGTTTAAAGGCTGAACATGGGGAATAGGGCTAACAAGAGACACGTCAGGGGGATTTGCTTTAACTGCGTCGGCTAACTGTTTATGGCGCATTACGCGCATCCTTAAATGGGTGAGATGAGATATAGGAATCCCATCCATAACAAGCACCCGCTCACAGTAAGGGTCAAAGAAATCAGGATGAGGTTTGCGCCGAAAAGGGTAGAAAGCACTACCCTCAGCAGGACGACTACTGCCTGACCCAGACGCATCAGTGGGAGTTGCAGCAAATGCAGTCCTGCTCGCGGCAGGAGGACAATCAAAAGGCATACCCATTTGCAAAGGAATGGGGGAAGAAGGAGGAGAAGTAGGAGGAGTGTGCGCAGGGCGCTCACTCGGGAAAGTTCTTGGGTTTTCTGATTAGCGAGAGGGGATAGATGCCAATCCAGAAAAGGTTGAAGCAGTTCTCAGCCTGCCTGAGCCTAAAAGCATCAAAGATATCATGCGGTTGACAGGCAGAATGGCCGCGCTGACCAGATTCATCAGTAAGTCAGCAGATAAAGCCTTGCCATTCTATCAGCTATTGAAAGGAAACAGAGATTTCAAGTGGGGGACTAAGGAGAAAGAAGCCTTTAAGGGTATTGAGGAACATCTGACTAAGCTCCCAACAATAATCAGCCCGGAGCTGAGGGAAAAAATGCAGTTGTACATCTCAGCGTCAATACAGACAATCGCAGCCGTTCTGCTGGTAGAAAGACAGAAGCAACAAAGGCCGATATACTTCGTGAGCCACGTGCTGACCGAGGCTAAACAAAGGTACCGCCTGGTAGAGAAGCTAGCCTTCGCAGTGGTCACAACAGCAAGGAAACTAAAACCATATTTTGACGCGCATGTAATAGAGGTCCTAACAAACTACCCGTCGGAGAAAGCATTACAAAAAACGGATGCATCGGGCAGACTCTTAAAGTGGGCAATCGAGCTTTCTGAGTATGAATTCGAGGTTAAGCCTAAAGCAGCCATCAAGGCACAAGCTTTAGCAGACTTCATAGTGGAAGCCTCCTATGAGGAGAAGGAAGATGACATTGGGGTCTGGAAGGTGGAAGTGGATGGGTCCTCAACCCAAACGGGGAGTGGAGCAGGAGTCATAATGACGTCTCCAGAAGGAAACTTATTTGAGTATGCCATCAAATTCAAGTTCAAAGCGTCGAATAACGAAGCAGAGTACGAGGCGACGCTAGCAGGCCTGCGTATGAGCCTCGCAGCCGGAGCCCGCAAAGTACACCAGCAAACTGATTCTCAGCTCGTTGCCAGCAAACTGCAGGGGGCATATGAGATAAGGGAAGCCACCATGATGAAATATATAACCAAACTGAAGGAACTGGCAGCCCAGCTAGTCCATTTCCAGATAGACTTGGTCCCAAGAGCAGGAAACTCTCAGGCCGACGCCTTATCTAAGTTTGCCAGCTCCACCTTACAAAGCCTCACAAGAATAGTGATGGTCGAAGTGTTAGAGGAAAGCAGCATTGCTGAAAAGGAGCAGGTAAACTGCATTGGGAGTCAGAGAGCCTGGTTCTCAAACATCTTGGCGTACAAACTTCACGGCTCGCTGCCCGATGATGAAGTACATGCCAAAAAGGTGAAGAAAGACGCAAACTGGTATGTAGTGATGAATGGAGAGCTCAACAAGAAAGGCTTCTCAAAGCCACTACTGAGGTGTATTCCAGAATTGGAGCAGGAGGGCATTATGGAAGAAGCCCACTCCGGAATATATGCCAACCACATTGGCGGGAAAGCATTGGGAGTAGAGGTCCTTAGAAGAGGGGCATATTGGCCAAATCTCACACAAGACGCACTAGCATATGTTAAAAAATGCGACAAGTTTCAAAAATATTCACCAGTCATAAATAAGGCATTAAACGATCTGACTCCAATCCTCAGCCCGATCCCGTTCGCTCAGTGGGGAATGGACATATTGGGACCTTTCACCACTAGGTCAGCGGGCAGGAAGTATCTCATTGTGGCGATAGATTACTTTACAAAGTCGATAGAGGTTAAGCCCACCAAGTACATAAAGGCAACCCAGGTCAGAATATTTATATGGAAGAGCATCATCACTAGATTCGGGGTGCCACAGTGCATAGTCTTTGATCATGGGTGTCAATTTGACTGTGACACCATAATGGACTACCTAGGGGATATGGGCACTAAGTATACAAGTACCTCAGTCTGCCACCCGCAGAGCAATGGCCAAGAAGAAGCAGCGAACAAGCTGATCCTGACAGCCCTACAGAAGAAGCTGGAGGAGTACAAGGGCTTGCGGGCAGACTTAGTCCCAGAGGTCTTGTGGGCAAACAGTACCACTGAGAAGGAGTCAACTGGTAAAAGCCCTTTCACCCTAGCCTACGGGGCTGATGTAGCTGTCCTTATGGAAGTGCAAATTCCCAGCCTGAGGATACAGCACTATGAGCAGCAAGGAAATGAAAAGCGCATGTTAGAAGAGCTAGACTTCCTGCCAGAAGTAAGGCTGAAAGCAGCCCTTAAGCTGGCAGCCCAAAAGAGTAGGATCTCAAAAGCGTTCAACAAAAGGGTCAAGCATAGGGAGCTCCTGCCAGGAGACTTAGTCCTCAGGAGGGCAGCAGTAGTTGGAAGAGGAAATCAGCACGGAAAGCTATCAGCAAGCTGGGAAGGCCCTTTCATCATTCACGAGCAAGTTAGACCGGGAGCGTTCCTCCTTGAAGATCAAGAAGGTCAGGTCTTAAGAAACAGTTTCAATGCTGACGTGTTAAAGAAATATTTTGTTTAAATAGCCTGAAATATAGTTGTTTCAAGTTCGATAAACCTTTATTCAGTCCATGTTATGTTAACTAAGGCATTTGAGCCATTTTTATTTAATGAAATACAAGCCTCTGCGTGAGGAGTATGTTGCGTAAATTTGTTTAATATGGTATGCCCAAGCATCATCATATGCTAACATGTAGAAGTCAAACAAGAATAATAATAAAGTGTTAGAGGCAAGAAGCACTCTAGCGCAAAATGACAAAGTAAAAGTATCCCTCCCTAAATCCTCACCTCACCTGCAAAAAGTAAAACTGGGCACCACCTCGGGGACGCCTGAGGGGGGAGCCTGACACGTTCAGCTTGAGCAGGGGAGAAGAGAGGGAAAGAAGAAGATGAGCTATATGGGCAACACTAAGGCTCTCTTAGTCCCATTCAGCCCATCTCTTCGAGGGGGAGAGGAAAGGAGAAGACAGTCAGGCAATAAATAAGCTGAACGACATAAATAAGTCTCAGCATAAACAAGATGAACGACATAAATAAGTCGCAGCATCAACAAGCTGAACGACACAAATAAGTCGCAGCATAAACAAGCTGAATGACAACTCGCAAAACGACAAGTCGCAGCATAAATAAGCTGAACAACACAAATAAGTCACAGCAAAACAAGCTGATGACACAGAAGAAATAAGCAAAAAGCTGATCGACACAAACAAGTCTCAGCAAGGATAAGTCAAATAACGCTCAATCAAATGTATCAACCAGCATGCAGACGAAGCCTTTGGTCAAAGCCAAGTGAAGTGCACAACACACAAACACTTGAAGCAGATAAAGCAGGAAGGACAAAATGTGACAAAGTCCCTGCTGGAGCACAGTAGAGTGCAAAAGAAGCAGAAAAGCGCTAAGCAGTTGAATTAAAAAGACAGGGAGGCCCAACCTACGAGGCCCCACTAAACGTAATAAAGAGCAAGCATGCAAACAATGAAATAAACAGTAAGAAAAGAAGCAAGAGGAGATCATAAAGAACATACATTATAAGGCTGAACCCCTGCCCACCAAGGCAGAGTAAACATTCCGCAGGCCAGTCATAGAACAAATAAAGCTGAGCCCTCATCCACCAGGACAAGGAAACACTCAGCGGGTAAAGTTAGACAATCACAAATTCAAGTTAAGCTGGACAGAGCCAGCAACGAAAGAAAAAGTGTTCTGAAAATAAACAGAGAAACATAATCTTTGGCAGCTATACACCCCAAAGATAGTAACAAAAACTACCTAGTTACAACAGATCTGGGTGAAGGAAACTCGGAGGAACCACTGGAGTAGGAGGGTGACAGCCGCCATAACCTTGATTGATCACCAGTCAGAGACTCCACTCCAATAGCTGCAGCAACGTCAGGGCAGAGAGGCACCTCCAAGTTCAGCACGACCTGGTTGGGGATCTTGCAGCCAGCAGCGCGAGGGTGATCAGCAAGAAGATCGAACAAACCAGCCTCACCTGCAGCTTCAACCTTAGCCCAGAAGGCATTAAAGCAAGCCTGCTGCTCTTCACCCTCACCATACAAGCTGCTAACGCATTGAGCCACAGCTTCCCATCCTCCATCGTGGCGATCAGCCAGGAGCTTAGCAAAAGCAGGGGAGAGCGCAAAAGACTTGAGAGCCTCTCTCCTAGCAGCCTCCAGCGCAGCAGCATGCATAGCCTGTAAATCTGCCACGTCCGCCTCCAACGTCTTCACCCTGGCCTGAGAAATCCCCAACTGCTCCTCGCAGTCATACAACTTGGTCTGAGTTAGCTGAAATCCTCCCAGCTGGAGCTGTAAGGCATCCGCCTCTCCCTCAGCGGAGTCACCTCACTGGCCATAGCATCCCTCTCAGCTTGACCCTGCTGAACCTCCAAAGTCCTCTAGGAAAGAATTATGCCCTGATTCTGATATTCCTTCTCCACTGACAGCAGGGCATTGGACAAATCCCCCACAGACATAACAAGCTGCAAGAAAAGAAGAGTCAGCCAAAGTGGGAGTTAACAATAAAAAATAATAATAATACAGAAGTAAAGCAAGACAGCAGCAACAAAACAAGCAGAGAAAAGCTGAAACGAGAAAAAGAAAAGCCAAAAGCAGAGACTAACCTTCTGCAAATCATGGTAAGTAGCTGCTGGAAGGCTGACTGAGCTGCGCGTAGAATCTGCAGGGAGACGAACCCCCTGAGTCAAGCGGTATCCTAGGGTACCACCCTTCTGAGGGTTGTCTACAAATAAAGACTCATCATGCCTCACATTCATCAAAGGCCGAAAGGGAGCATTCTCAGCTCCAGAAGGACTGAGTATTGGGCGAAGATGAATGTCAATAGGGACTTCAGCAAACTCAATGGCTCTAGTAGGGCGAAAAGTCCCTCCAGCAGAGAGTGAGGACGCAGAAAGAGGATTCTCAAAGGCATCACCCAAGAACTGGTGAACGCAGCGGTTAAGTTCACTGGAGTTCTGAGTGTCTCCCTGATAACTTGTTATTTGATATGATTTTAGGGTGATTGTGAACCTTGTTTACTTGATATATTAGCATTTTGGTT
Organism: Chenopodium album; assembly: GCF_948465745.1. Classification (NCBI taxonomy): domain Eukaryota; kingdom Viridiplantae; phylum Streptophyta; class Magnoliopsida; order Caryophyllales; family Amaranthaceae; genus Chenopodium; species Chenopodium album. The sequence continues at coordinate 14,175,305 of NC_137853.1, read as the reverse complement.
CACTTCTATCCTATTTTCATTCAATTTTTGTGTATCCCTTGCTTCACGGGTTTTTAGTGTTTTTGTTGAGTTTTTAGGTCCAAAAACGATGATTTGAAGCATATGGATGATAAACCGAGGTTAGATGCCGTGACAAAGGAGCAAAACTGAAGAAAATGCGAAGAAAAGGGCCTAGAAGACCCTGCACGGCCGTGCCCTGTCCTGCACGACCGTGCAGGAGTGTCCCAGCCAAGTCAAGCCACTGCTTGATTTGGCACGGGCGTGCAAGGCTTAAGCACGTCCGTGCAAGTTAGCCAGCACGTCCGTGCCAGAAGCTGCACGGCCGTGCATCTCACTTGGCCCAAGTTGAAGCTACTACCCGAATCTGCATGGCCGTGCTTAGGGTAGCACGTCCGTGCCACTAAGGCTGCACGTCCGTGCCACCCCTGGCACGTCCGTGCGCACCTGTAGCCGTACCCGACTCTTGTTTTCTCCGTCCTTTTTATTTGAGGGTGATATAAATACCCCCCTTTGCTCAATTGTACGGCATCGAAGTTTTTAGTGCTTCCTCTTAGTTTGTAATTGTAGAAACACAAATACTCTCAAATCATTAGTTAGATTTTAATTATTAGCTTGGAATTTTCAAACTCAATCATTGTAGAAGACAAGCTCCACCATTGTTATTCAAGTTCAAGCTTCTAGTAATATTTTTCTTACTCTTTTCCCCTATTTCTTCTTGCTTTGTTGTTAATTATTTGCTTGATTCTTGTATGTTTGGATTGTTAATTAGCTTAATTCTTAGTTTAATTATGCTCATGAGTTGTTTGAAATCCTTAATTGCTTTAACCTCCATGGATTGTGAGTAGTCTAATTTTCTAGGGTTTGGGTAAAACCCTCAATGTAGTCACTAATTACTTGTTGCATGTGCTAATTTGGTACTTGTTGGGTGTTAATTAGTTGAGCTTAAGTGGTTTAATTGCTTAGTTCTTGTATATGGCCATTGCTAGAACTATTATCCAAGCTTTCTCAACGAAGGATCGAGAGATGAACTTGAGTTAGCTCCCTTATGCTTTATTGACTTGAAATGCCATGAGAATAGGAATTTCTAGTCAAGGGAATGTTTATGTCATCGTGATTATGCTATAACACTTGTTTTATGCTTTGTAAACAAGTGCTTATGATTCAAGTAATCCCTCTCGCTTGAGAGAGTAGTTGGGTGCTTTAGATGATTTCCCCTATTATACCCCTTATTTTACCTTGTTTGTGCATGCTAATCGTGATTTGTGATGAAGTTAAGTGGTATAACCCGAGCCCTAGAATCCTCTAAATATTGTTAATTTCCCCTAGCTTTAGTTAACTGGAACTAGTACTTGTTACACAAAACCAAACCAACTTCGACTTCACTTAGCTTATTTATGCGGTAGTATTTCGGTGGTTGATTCAACGCCTCTCTTGGGTTCGACCCTTTCTTACCCTTACTATTAGCTAGTGAGACCAAGATAGGACATATTCTTTGGTAGGCTCGACGACGGCCCATCACTCCCCCACCAGCGTTCCCACCTGGAAGCCCAGTGTTAGCAAAGGTGGAAGCAAGAGGGTTTGGACCAGGGGAAGTGCTAGCCTTTTTCGCCTCTGGCCCATCCCCGGCAGGGGCAGAAGACATAGGATCGTCCTCCAGGTCAATCACTGGACGATCCTGCTGGAGAGAGCCCGCAGCTCGGGAAAGCCCACCCCAGGTAGCGCTTCAGAGCTGCCCCCTCAGCCCGTAAGGACGCGGCGGAATTCTTGGAAGCTCCATGACAGATTCATCAGGGAGCTGAAAATCAGTAGCTGCAACAGAAGGAACTGCAATGTCCTTTGCAGCAGTAGTATCATCTGTAGAAGTAGGAAAGAGCAGATCATGCTCAGCAGAGGAAACGGGTTTTTCACCCGCAGCAGTGGTCTCAATCCCCTCAGAGGGAAACTGGAGAACACTGTCAGTAAAATCATCGGCAGTAGCCTTTGGTTCTTCAAAAGCTTGTTCACATTGCCTTTTGGCAGCAGAAGTCTAAGGTGCCACCCGGCCGGAAGCCGCGACAGACTGCTTCTCAGGAGAAGCAGTAGGCGCCACTAATGCGTCAGAATCTGAAGCCACCTTTCGAGGAGCAGGACGAGTCTCACGCCTATTCCCAACAGTAGAAGACGAAGGCTAAGGCTCAGCGCGGCTGGACCCAGCACGCTCACCAGTAGCCGCGGTGCCAACAACAGCCCGCAGCTCAGCAGGAGCCAAACGCACCTCGCCCTTCAGGGAACCTGTAAACACTTCCAGCGTATCAAAAAGCTAAGAAGGTTTCTCAGGAGTGGCAGTCAAAGGGTCCTTCCAATTATCAGCCAACCCGAGCATGCGTTTGTCCAACTTGTCATAGCCTAAAAACACAAAATGATAAAAAAGTCAAATAAAGCAGGGAGGCAAGAGCAAAAAAAAAAAAAAAAAAAAAAAAAAAAGAAAAGACAGAAAATAGAAAAAAGGCAGAAGGCAGAAAGAGCTTATCAAACTCATGTGTACGGCATAAACGCATGGCAGAAAGCTGCTCATTACTCACGATGTAAATAGAGTTTGGCAGCCAGACCTTGGAAAATTTGGAGTCACCTGTCCCCGCTCCCTGCAGAGCCTCAAAAGCTTTTGTCTCACGAGCAGGCTCAGAGGGGGAAACTGTGACCCCATCCATGTTGGTGCGAATCTCTCTAAAGTTTCGCGGAGCAGCAAAGTTGGAAGGCACTCTCACCCAGAAGAACTTGCCAGTCCAGTCCCTGAAACGTCCAAGTTTTGTGTAGGACAAGACTCTACTCTCTTTGGGAGCAACATAATACCACCCTGACTCAGTCCCAGAAGCTGATCGCTTCAGGCTCATGAGAGACTTGAACAAATGTAGAGACTCAGGGTACCTTTGAAACCTCAGAAACCACAGTAGACAAATCAGGGTGTGAAGGGAGGCAGGGTGCACCAGAGATATGCATATGTTAAAAGCACGTAGCAGTTTCTCTAAGGTGGGGTCCAAAGGGAACCTCAAGCCCAAATCTAGCTGCGAGGAAAACATAGCAATATGACCTGTGGGAACTTCGCACCGTCAGCAGGCAGAACCAGCTCGTAGCCCTCCCCAAAACCATAGAACTTTTGCCCAACAGCAGCCAGGTCCAGTCTCTCAGCGTCCTTACGCCAACTGGAATCTAACACACAGTTCTTAGGCTCATAACACTTGTCATCCGGGAAGAATTCAGTCTTGCCCTCCTCTACGGGCTCAACAACATAAGTGGGGTGACAGTTAAAGTACGAGCGGTCACTAGGAGACTCGGCCATTCTACTTGATTGAATTGCTAGGAAAGGAGAAGGTGATGGAGTCCTAGTATTCCCACCGCGCACTACATAATGATCAAACCGATGCATGTCAGCCATGTCATCAAGCCAAGCAAAACTGTTTAAAGGCTGAACATGGGGAATGGGGCTAACAAGAGACACATCAGGGGGATTAGCCTTAACAGCATTAGCCAACATTTTATGGTGCATTGCGCGCAGCCTCAGGCGATTAAGATGGGACAAGGGAATCCCATCCAGTGTGAGCAGTCGCTCACAGTAAGGATCAAAGAAATCGGGACGGGGCCTACGCTGGAAAGGGCGAAATGCACTACCCTCAGCGGGATGACTACTGCCCGACCCAGACGCAGCAGCAGGAGTTGCAGCAGTACCCATCCCGCTCGCAGTGGGGGGAAGGTCAGGAGGCATAACAGTTTGTAAAGGGGTAGGAGAAATAGAAGAAGTGTGCACAGAGCGCTCACCGGAAAGAGAAGATCGGGAAGAAGAGGAATCCGATCTTGTGGCCGTTTGAGGCTCACTCATATTCTGACTATCAGAGGCGTCAGACATTATGAAATCTACAAGGGAATACAGGCCCACAAAGGAAGGAAAAGGCAATGGGGCACGAGAAAATCAAAGAATCAGTTTAGAAACAATGAAGGAATAAGTAAAAAAAAAAAAAAAAAAAGCCAAGAATGCAAATACAATAACAAAAGAGAAGAAATGGGAACAGCGACAATTGGGAAGAGTCAAAAGGCACAATCTTGCGAAGAAAAAGTAAAAAGAAGCAAAATTGGGAAAATACAAACAGCAAAAGGTACAAAGTAAGTACCTTTAAGGAAAAAGTTGCAGAAGCAACAGAGTACAACAACAATGGCAGAGATAAAAGCCCAAGCAAGACAAAAGTTCGAATCTGCAATTAAGAAGAACAAAGAAAGAAAAAGTTAGCAAAAGAGCAAGAATTAAGGGAGAAAAAGCAAGTAAAGAGAAAACTAAGACGAAAACAAAGACAAAGAAGCAAGAACTTACCACAACAATGGAGGATCAAAGACGCTTGACAGAGGAAGAGCAAAGAGCGAAAATTTTGAAAGCCAAAATAATGAAGAGGGAAGATGAAAAAATTGGAGGCGTAAAAGAAATAAGTGAAAGAGGGGGACAGTGAAATTGATATGGAGTAAATGGGCAGTTAGACACAAGGCAAAGCCAAACCGCCATGTCACTTCAGTATAATCAAACTGACAGCCCGGATTGCCAACACGTGTCCCACCCATGCAAATGCGATTCCCGCCTAAAAAAAATTGAGAAAAGAGCACTTCAGCAGGAGTGATCGAAAATCCTCTCTGCAAGCTCGTCATTTCTCAGACTTCAACGAGAGTGATAAAAAATCCTCTCTGCAAGCTCGTCATTTCTCAGACTTCAGCGGGAGTAATCGAAAATCCTCTCTGCAAGCTCGTCATTACTCAGACTTCAGCGGGAGTGATCGAAAATCCTCTCTACAAGCTCGTCATTTCTCAGACTTCAGCGAGAGTGATACAAATTCCTCTCTGCAAGCTCGTCATTTCTCAGACTTCAGCGGGAGTGATCGAAAATCCTCTCTGCAAGCTCGTCATTTCTCAGACTTCAGCGGGAGTGATCGAAAATCCTTTCTACAAGCTCGTCATTTCTCAGACTTCAGCGGGAGTGATCGAAAATCCTCTCTGTAAGCTCGTCATTTCTCAGACTTCAGCGGGAGTGATCGAAAATCCTCTCTACAAGCTCGTCATTTCTCAGACTTCAGCGGGAGTGATCGAAAATCCTCTCTTTAAGCTTGTCGTTTCTCAGACTTCGGCGGGAGTGATCGAAAATCCTCTCTGCAAGCTCGTCATTTCCCAGACTTCGGCGGGACTGATCGAAAATCCTCTCTACAAGCTCGTCATTTCTCAGACTTCAGCGGGAGTGATCGAAATTCCTCTCTGCGAGCTCGTCACTTCTTAAGCCTGGAACCAATGTCACCATTCAAGCGATAGGGCAACAGACTCAGCAATAGCAATACCTGACCTCCCAAGTCTCCAGGGCGCCTCAACACCCTAAAGACTTGAGGGGCTAGGAGTGTGCAGGTTATTTCAGTCAAACGACCCGTTGAGTCAGGGCCGATAAGGCTACACGCTCAGAACAGCTGGCATGAAAGAACCTCACGCCATCTCTTGAGGGGCTAGTTGTAGGGGATAGCTCCTGCTGAGCTATTCCTTCCAGCTGGGCTCAGTTGAGAAGAACGTTCTTACAGGCAAAGAGTCGGCATGAGTGACCTCATACCACCTCTTGAGGGGATAGTTGTATAGGATAGCTCCCGCTGAACTATCGCCCAGCTAGCCCCCAAGGTGCGCACTCACTGCCGAGTAAGCAACTTAAGGAGGGCTCATTAGCCCGGCAGAGTCAGCGCGCAGGGCTGACCAGGCTAAACTCTCCACGAAGGAGATAGTACGCCTATAAATAGAGGGTAAAGTACAACGGAAAGAGGTTAGACACTCAAGTTATAACACTCTCTGCATCTTTCTAAGTACACTTTCTCTCTCTAAACACTCTCTAACTTAAGCTTCGGAGGTGGGTTCCTCGAGCCACCCCCGAGGGCAGTTTACGTGTGCTGCCTTGTGTAGGTAGTTGATGGGACCCAGCTCACCCAGCAGAGCCATTGGATCCACACCTGGAAAAATTACTTAGCAAATCTTAGCATCTTCATTATCCACCATTTCCACAATAAGATGATAAAATTTTGAGATTGTTAATGAATTACATGTGATTCAGGATTTATTGTCCAAGCAATGGCTCCCACTCATTTTTCATGATTTGAGACCTTCTACTTGACAACCTACAATCATCAATGTTCAACAATGAACCTTTCCATTTAACATCTTTCCTTACTATTTCCTTTAAGGCAACAATATTCTCAACATATATTTTACTAGACTCCCTGATGATGCCTTGCTTGGGTTTCACTCCCAACGGCTCACAATGATTTGGGATACCCTAATCACTTTGTGATCATGGAAATTTATCTTTAATTTCCGCATATTATACATGGATGCATATCCATGTTACCATTCTCAAGCCACGACGCTTTTTGCCTCGTGCTTATAAATGGCTTCCTTGTTAAGGATCTAATCCTTGTTAAGGTTTGTGCTTGCAACATCAAAACTCAAGTTGTATTTGTTTCCATGCGTCAAGAACTCATCCAAGTGCTTTGGATGTTCTTGACTATAATATAATGATCTAATACTTAGATTCTAGTTGATTGGTACTATATACGTACTTCACATGCTCTAAGCAAGTAACTCGTGTGACGAATCCATATCATAGCTTTACATGATGGATTTAATTCTAGAGTAATTCTCAGTTTTATTCCATCTATGTGACATTTAGCTTATACAGTTACACTGAGTCTTGCCAAATTGTTCGCTATGTGATATGGTTGAAAGTCCCTTACTAGAGTCTTACTTGTTTGACTTAGTACTTAGCCTAGCTTATACTTAGTTCAAACATTTACTTAGCTTCATACAAATGGGTCGAAAGCTTTTCAAAGTCCTTCATGTTTAACATGGTAAATTCCTTTACTCATTTAAACATTTAATTAAGTCTATACCATAGAACTTAATTCCCAACATGTACTAAGTATCGTCTTTAGCTTGGTCCATTGTCCAAAATAATTTTAAATCTAAGCATTTAGCATTTGATAGTTGTTTCACAATAGAGTTCGTAAACTTCTCGTTGGACCCTTACTTTTGCTCCCACTAAACTTCTTGTTCATCAGAATTTCTATGTTTCTCCATAAGTCAATCCTCTTATTAACTTTATGAGAAAACACGTTCCAATTCTTTCATGCAATGCTTCCTTTAATCCCATGACGGATTCACTGTGCTTGCTTTCAAATCTAGCATTATTTAGATTTTCAAAACCCTTAGACTGTTCCATAGTCACTTCTAAAATCCTATTTTGGGAAGGCGGTTTTGGTATCTATTTTGCCATATTTCATATGTGCACTTTTGCTAGATCAATCACGAAAAGACTTAAGCATTCCGATTGGTGAATAGGTTTTTATTAAAATCAACTCCTTGAAATTAATTATATCCTTTACAACCAATTTAGCTATGTATGCATATACATTTCCACATTTTTTAGTTTTCTCCTTGAAAACTTATTTGCAATCGATGGATCTTTCATCCTTCATGCAAATTAATCAAGTTTCGAACAGGATTTTCAAACATGGAGTCTATTTCGGATTTTCATGGCCTCTAACCATCATTCGAAATTTGGATTTGTCGTAGCTATCTTACAAGACATTATTCCTTTACTTGTAAGTCTTAAGTTTATTTCTAACTTAATAGAAAATTTATAGGATTCAATCCAAGCCTTTGGTGAATTTTATACCTGTACGGGGTAATTGCATCAAACACTGAGTTTCAAGGTGCTTCCAAAGCCCTTTTATTATGTTGATCTTACTCCAACAATTCTGATGTTTGACAGGGTAGTAATTGCGTCGTTAAACAACTACACCTAAGTCAAATACAATTTATAACACTCGACTCAACCTACTACGAGTATAGGGCAAGAAGAAGGATCGAACCACAGGGAGAAGTACATAAACACCGCATTCATCACTTAAAGTCTAAGCTATCTCGAAACAAGAAATGTGAATAACTAGGAGATCAAACTAAGAACGAGATGGATGAAAATCAATATAACTAGGCACCAAGGGGAATGGGTAGATGAAGATGCTATTTGAGCATGCAATAACATGAAAGCAAATTGAGAGTGAACTAAGCATATATGAATATCGAAACTAAGTCCAATCTAATCTCCTTCCGGAGTTAATCGGCTTCTCCTAACATAGCCTCCATGTTTCCACACTAGAACCATATATTAGGAGGTGCAATCAAAGAACAATCGATAATAATGAACCTAAACTAAGTCAACTTCCGTTTCATGTTAGCAAAGATTCACCTTTAATCAACCAACAATGTGCACTTGCAAGAAGATTAAAGAATATCAAGTATACAAAGGTTTAATCACAAACAACTCAATCCCAATATTATAAGCATGAACAATTAGAAACTACACCATCCCCACACCCTTGGCTAGAAGACTACTCACAAATCATGTTGAAAACAATATCAATCATCAAATCAATAAGCATCAACATGATTAATAAGCAAAGAAAGAGAATCAAAATAAGCAAACAAAATAAAATGCAAAGGTAAAGAGAAAGAGTAAGAAATTTCTCATTAATTGAAGTTGAAGATCTACAAAGGTTGATTAAGTTCTTTTTTCAAAATCCAAGCTTATCAATGGAGAAATCCACACTTTCTCTCTCTACCCAAGGTAAACTAAGGTGTTTCTCTCTCTACAAATGGGGAAAAAGAGTCTAGTACAATGAAAAACGTCATATGCCTCAAAAGGAAAAGAAAAGGGGTTTAAATAACAAAATAAAACAAAGAGGGACGGAGGAAGTGGTGCGTGCAAGCACTCCCCTCGAGCCAAGGGAGCATGGCTGCTGGTGAGCTCGAGTGCGCTCTCATGCATCATGCTCGTACGATGGTGATGAACAAGGCAGCCCAAAATTCTTCACTTTTGCGCACTCAAGACCATGGCATGTGATGACGGTGATGCACGAGAGCGCTAGCCATGAGTGGAAGTTTGCTCCTTGCCTTAAACTCTAGCCAACCAAACAACACGAGGCCATTTCTTGAGCATCCAAAACACTTGGAGATCCTTCCAAAAAAGATTCCGAGCCTCGAACAACACCTACAATAAAAGAGGGAAAAGCGAATAAAGTGAAAAAGACGAAAATACCCCTAAAATGCAAGAAAACACAAAATGGACTACAAACCTTATTAGCAAGAAAACAAGAGAATAAAAGGGGAAAACACGAGAAAGAAAGTGTAAAAAGGACTCTAAACTACTCCCTAAGAGTGACATAAATGTCACTCATCAATGTTTTGTGAGTAATGAATTCTCTTTTAAGGCACTCGTAAAGTCCTTTTTAGTATTCTTGATCAAGCATTCTCACGAAGTCCTTTTAAGGTCTTCCGAGATTTCTCAGTTCTAGTTTGTTGCTAAGCTCAATGGTCATCGAGTTTACTTTCCTTCCACTTGTCGTTTTGGAAATGTGTTACTTTCCAGAAATACACTACTTAGAGCAACAAACATTTTTGTTCTCAATTAGGTTGTGGAGGTAATGCCCGTAGTCTCACTTGAATGCTTACAAAGAGATATGTATATTGTCTTTGGTAAAATTTCGTCGTAAAACAGACAGTTAGCTCTCACTTGAGCTATCTTAGTCTTTATTGAGCCATTCAGCTCCCACTGATCCACCTAGCTTTCACTAAGCCGGTAAACTCCCACTGAGCCACTTAGCTCCCACTGAGCCATCTAGCTCCCACTGAGACTAAGAGCCTTAGACATATACTTAAAAAGACGTTTAGAAGTTATTTCTATCCATAACTGAATATGGCGTCCTTTCTTAGCTTCGACATTTTGTTTAGTGTAACATTAGTCATTTGTGCAAATCTTTAACAACGTTATAGGAAGGGTTGTGAACCATCATCGTTCGAGTCATTTTCCAATGACATCAAGGTCTCCGTGAGGACACACTATGTTCTTTGTGGAGTTCTTTATGAAAATCTCCATTCATAACTTTGAGATGGTCACGCTTGGCTCAAGCAAACATCGCTCGATCTAATATAGAAATTTTTATATCTTGCCAAGTCGATTTTATACTTCACTGGACTCTTGAGCTACTCAGGTCAAGTTTGTTCACATTTGATGAATATAGCCATATCCTTTCAAATTCTTTGTGAAACGTTGAAGTAATTGAATCCTCTTTAGCCTTCAGAGTCAATTGTCTATGCCAAGAACAATAGCTCTCTGCTTCGTCGATTTCAACAAGTAAGACTTGCTTGTCTTAGAACAATTTCAAATCGAGCAACTATCAAGAGCCTATCTAATAGAGCCTTGAGTACGTTCTTGTCAATGTGACATTGCTAAAGATGTTTGTAACGCAAATCAAGCCCATGACTTGAACTTAGTGAGTTTATCATGTTAGGGAAATGTTTGTTTATAATCAAGCATTCTTGACTCAACGCTTGGATAACCATGCCATTCAAATAAATCTCGCTTGGATAACCATGCTCATTACGTTGAATGTGAGTCTTTCCGTGTGTAAACGGATCAATTACTGATTATGGAACATAATACTAACCATTCATTCGTTCCAGCCTTAAGTTCAAAAGGTCTTTAAACAAAACATACGACTTTACAACTGATGTAGCTCTACTTTCTTCATCCTAAGCTTGTAAATCGATAACTTAGCTTAACTTCAATAGTTTGAGGTCACTTTCAAAGTGGAACACTCAAGCAGTATCTGATACTCGTGAAGATAACGAATTGCTAAGTTAACTACAATAACATGAACCCATGAGTTGAAATGGAATCTAATTCCTTTTCTTCGTTCCTTCTTTCCTATATTTCTTATCATACAATATCTCATAATCTTACTTTAAGAATCATTTCTTTAAGTACCTTGACTCTTATACTTTGTTAGGCATAATCAAGCACCTAGTGCGCCGTCAAACAAAATCCATCTTTTCCATTAATTCTTACTCGAATTAATACATCAATGAGTCCTACTCAATTATGTATGATGCGAAAAGATACGTTTGTTGTCAAACATTGACAATCTTGAGTTTGTAACTCAATACCTCATGTTTTATCAAAACTACCTAGTATTTTGAATAAATGATGTCCAACCGTCCTTTCGGACTTAGTTATAAAATTCATTTATGAGAATTGTATTTTAGAAATGCTTTTCCTTTCTTTGAGAACTGTTCTCAAGGATTTCCTTTACCAATCATGGAAACAATATTATTTGATTTAGAATACTATAAATATAAGTGCAAAGTATAACCATTTTTCAAGAACATAATAAGTTTGATATTTAGAAGCATTAATGCAATCATTAATCTTATTAAACGTCTTATTTACGCATAAAGATTTTCCCTAGTTGGCGAAAATAAGGCGATTCCAAGATCCAAAAAAACAAAGAGTGGTTAAGCATGCTTTGGCTTGTCTTAACAACACTCAATCTTCTAAGGTAAGCATTGCCTTGCTAATGGCTCCAAGCCATTATTGGTTAGATAATCGTCGCGTCTAATGCATCTTGACGATATATCTCTTTTGGCACGGTATGTAAGGACTCCTCACTCATGTCGATGAGTTCAACCAAAACCAACATGCACACCCGGTGTGCCTTATGCCCCTTGGAGTAGCGATGGCACCTCGCTTTGGCATAGCCTACCATCACCCTCTTTCGGTTAGTAAGTGTTGTTTTGGAAAGGAAAATTTGACTAAATATTATTAGGGACCTAGGATTTCTATGTTGGTTGATTTAAGTGAACTTAACTAATCATCGCAACATAAAGAAAACCTAAACATGCATCTAACATATCATTCACATATATAAGCATAAAATATAAAGCGAAATTTTAGATGCATATTGGCAACTAGCATGACCCCTTGAATTCTTCAAGTCTTCAAAAGGTCTTCACTTGCAATTCTAGGCTTCGTCTTCCAAGAAACTCCGTCTTCAAGACTTAACCAAACTATGTTGTAGACAAGGATTAATCTAAATATTAAGGTACAAAAATACTCAACGGTGCGTAGACCGTATTTAGATTTACAAAAATACTCAATGGCACGTAATCCATATTTTCTATCCTAATCGGGTCCCACTAGTTGCCATTTTATAAAACTTGTGAGAGAGGATACACATTCCATTCATCTATTCACTGTTTGTGAATCGCCCATGCATTTTACAACATCAAGCAAGTAAAATTGCATTAAACAAACGCGCGCAGTAGTAACTAATCTAGGTGGTTAATCCAATTAACTCGCCTAATTAAAACGAGTCAAAGTTGTTTAACCGATTATGTAATTGACGTCATTAATAATTGAAGCTCCCACTTAATTCCGCATCCATCTTAATTAATCCAATTAATTAAGCCGGTAGACCCCAAACTTGTCAAAATAAAATTTTGCCAATGACGCTCAAAACTAAGGCCTAGCCTCCCAAAATTTTTAATTAAAATAAACAAAATTAATTAAAATAAAACAGCAAAAATTTGCAAAATAGCATTGCCTTAAAACCTGGGGATAAACTGCCAAGTGTGGGGTTGTGCTCATCGTGCTCCAAGCACTTAACACACCCACACGCACTCCCCGCAACACCAAACATTATAGCTCACACGCTTGTCGATAAAGCCATGCACTCAAATATGCTCGCACACCTCACACACATGGCGGCACGCAACCCTCGAGCATCCCCTTTGGCAGCCACATGCGGGCAGCTATGCAACCCGGCTAGCCAGGGGAGGCTTTGTCTCGATTTGTGTGCCATAGCCTCGGGATTTCAATCCTAATTTTGCATGACAAATTATTAATTCTAAATTAATTTTAGAACTAATTCAATGAACAAAAAATGAAAAATTTAAACAAGTCTAACTTAATAAAATTATCAAAGTGCATCCAACCAAAATAATTCCAAGAACCATTCTTAATTAAATTGGTTTAGCTTGGTGCAACAACATAAATAAGGCAATTTCTCACTTTTAATTTAATCAATTTAAATTAAACTTGAGATTTTGACAAAGTAAGGGGAAGTTGGAAAAATATGAACTTTAATGTTCAAATGAAAAATCCAACATCTAAATTTTGTGAATCCTTGAAAATTATATCTTCCAATATGAAGATAACCAAATTTCTATCACAAAGTTTGAAACTTTATGTTTCCAATCAACCATAATGATTTAAAACAACAAAGCTCAATACAAATATCATGGAATTTAGTGGTTTTTAAAGTTTCAATCACTTATAAGAAATAAAGATTGAATGTTTAACACTTATGAAGCTTCAAAACAAAAATTTTCACACTAAAAAGCAATTAGTTTGCAATTATGTGAAAATGAATCAACCTTTAAGCATCAAATACTACCAAGTAAGTATGCCTTAAGGTGATTAAAAAATGCAGAAAATTAATGCAAATAATCAATCACATAATCACCAAGTTATGCCATTAATATCAAGGTTAGAAAAGACTTAAAATTTTTCGTCAAAAATGAAAAATCCCTTGAAAAAGGCACTTCTGGTCAGAATTTGGCTAAAATCACAGCCCTAAAGGGTAAAACACTTTCCATAACGTCTTTTCCACCCAAAATTCACTATTTTTGGGCAAAAATCTGGGTTCTGGGCCAAATTCAACATTAAAAACGGGATTAAAATTAATAAAACCGAGCTAATAATCTAATTAGCAACTTAAACCAGAAAAATAAGCCAAAATAAACCTTGAAAAACATGATGATAAAAATAAACGAGCGGGGCTACGATACCGCTGTTGGGGTTTGGTGAGTCCGACTCATAGCAGAAACAACCCCGACCCAAGAACCACCCGTAATTAATAAAACCATAAAGCATAACAAAGCATAAAGAAGGGTAAAACCGGAATTTACCTTCGACGCGTGCTTCACCCTCACACATGGGCTCTTACTTGAAAGCTCTTAGCACCGCAAATGCTGAGCCTCCAACGGTATCCACCCACAAAGGACGAACACGACTTTTAGGTCCGTTACCTTGGAGTTAGCAAGGTCCGACCAAAACCCAAGTCTTAATGGAGTTTAAGAGTTTTTGCCAAAATGCAATGCTCTTTCTAACTCCCACTCAAGCAAAGAATTCTCAAGCCATGCCATGGCTATTTATAAGGAAGGATACTTTGTGAATTCCACTCATCTTTCAATGTGGGACTTTTCACAAAAGGATCCCACATGGAAAGATTGGTGAATTCAACCCTTAGTTAAATAAACCAAGGAACAAGTAACAAGTGTCACATGGTTAGGAGTGGACCACTTTCTCACTTGGTCCCCAAGGTCTTTCACATGCAATGTGAATTAACCATGTGTCACCCAACCTTGAGCCCCAAGTTGGGTTCGGTTGGCCCATTTTATTTTGGCCCGTGTCCATGACCCATCAACCCGGGTCCACGGCCCTTGCCACATGTGTCGCCACCGTGGCGCGCCGCCACTAGGCGGCTGCCACGTGGCATGCTACTATTGGGCACGCTTTCCTAGCCTTTTGCGTGGCTAGGATTTTACTTGTTACTTGAAGCATTTTCCCGTCTCGCCAAATCCTTAATTTTGGCTCGACATTTGAGATTCTCTGACGCTCGGTTTCGACGCTCCAAGCTTGAATTTCCGACGTCTAAATATTTAACACTCGGGTGACGAATTAATTCGTCGAGTTGGTTCGTATATTTTCTTGGGTGTGACCCGAAGGGTTCAGTCAAGATTAAGCTGTAATATTAGTTATATATTAATATTATTGATCGGAAGCGGCCTCCACCCAGGCATTCCGATCACTTGACCTTACTGAATATGTTATCTTTCTAATAATTCTGAACCCGCTATCAGAAAATACACTTGTTCGAAGGACACTATTCCTTTCAATGTTAGCATCACCTCTACCCTAAGAAATAGGAAATATCACCCAAATCTTTCAAAAAAAAACCTGCTGGAAAAGTTCTTACAAAACATTGAGATTAGTAGCATCAGGATCAATAATAATGATATCATCCACATAAACAATGAGATATATAGGTGTATGAGGATGATGTAATTAAAATAATAAAGATGCATCGGAGATGCATCGTTTGAATCCTTAACCATGCAAATAATTTGTCAACTCGGTATAACAAACTCGTAGAGCTTGTTTAAGGCCATAAATAGCCTTTTTGACCTTGCAAACAAGGTTAGAAAATTTGACGTCAACAAAACCCGGCTGGTGGTTGAGACACAAACACTTCCGCATGTAAAAAGGCATTATTGATATCAAGCTGACAAAGATGCCATTATTGTGAAACGACTAGGCTTAGTAGTGTATGAATGGTAGCTGGTTTGACTACCGGGCTAAAAATTTCTGTATAATCAACTCCTGGTCGTTGTTGAAAGCGATTTGCAACTCACCGTGCCTCTTACAGTTCAATTGATCCATCTTTGTTGGATTTAATTCGAAAGACCCACTTACAACTCACAATAATTGAAACTGTGGTAGGGGATCCTAAATCCCAAGTGCTGAGCTTATGGAGGGAAGTATGCTCTTCCTCCATTGCTTTTCTCCATAGAGGATCTTTCAAAGCTTGAGTGACGGTTGTTTGGCTTGGGTTGTAGGGATGGCAAAAGATCGGATTCGGGTCGGATGGAGATTCACTCGCATCCATCCGCTTACTCCATCCGCTCCATTCGATCCATCCGTCATCCGCTTAACCCGTCATCCGCGGGTGAAACGGGTGGATCGGGTGCTTAACGGGGGATACAATAATAAAATTAACTTCTCTTAAAAATTATAATAAATAAAGGTAAAAATGACATATAACATTTAATTGATTAACTATTCATCATTGTCTTTGGTCCTTACTCTCCTTCACCAACTACGACTTTCTTAAACTTGTGCAAGCACTTAATCGTCCCTGACAAGTGGCTGGCAGAGGCAAGGTTGATACTTTGATATCAATTAAAGGGGACATAGAAGAGCAGATGATTTTCAATTGGATGTTTGATTTACATAGTGGAACTTGTATTTTATTCATGGGAAATTGATTTTCATGAGCAATATACAGGTTATACACTGCTATTATCTCCAGGTTTAGCTATGAACGTGAAAGGTTAACTCATTAGTTTATTTTATTTTTTCTTAATATATATATGTATATATATATATATATGTATATATATATATAAACATATATATATATATATATATATATATATACATATATATAATATATATATGTATATAAATATACATATATACATACATATATATACATATATACATTCATATATATATATATATATACATACATACATATATATATATGTATGTATATATATATGTAATATATATATATATATATATATATATATATATATATATATATATATATATATATATATATATATATATACATACATATATATACATACATATATATATACATACATATATATATATACATATATATATATATATACATATATATATATATATATATATATATATATATATATATATAGACATATACAGATACATATATATATACATATATATGTGTGGATGACGGATGGCTTGGAGCTCCACCCGAATTCGATCCGATCTGTCACCCGTTTCATCCATCATCCACCCGTCATCCATTTAATTCGGGTTTTCGTCCATTTATTTATACCGGGTGAATCTGGTTACTGGATATCCATATAAAATTGACATCCTTATTAGGTAGGGGTGAGTTGACATACTTTTATGTTATTTTTTGACCGAGTAATAACACCTGGGGCTGGGTGGGAAGTTATATTTTTTGAGCATTGAGTAGTGGGCCACCATCAATATTTGGGAGTACGTGGGTTTAATTAATGATTTAAGTTTGGTTGAGCCATAGTAGTAGAAGGGGAGGCAAGAGTAGTGGTGTGGGATGTGGGGGAGGTATCAAGTGATTTGTCATGTGGGGTAGGTGTAGTTGAGTTAGTGCATGATGTGGGAGTATTTGGTATAGGATTTTGGTGAACATCAGATGGAGTTGTTGAAACAGTTAGCATGGAGATGTTTGGGCTTAAGGTAAGTGTATTTGGAGTGGCCCTAGATAAGTCAGGGGTGTCTACCATGTGCATATGAATTGGATTTTGTAAGATGGGAAAGAGAATTGACACCAAGATTTTTGACTTGGTACAGAGATTGGAGAGTCAAAATTTGGAAGACAAGAAAAAGGAAACTCAAATTCAATAAACTGAACATGTCAAGACATAAAGACACAATTCGTGGTAGGATCCAAACAATGTTACTCACTTTGTGTCTTAACGTACCCAATAAAAATTCATGCATGGTTTCGATTTAGGTCTAACTTGTGAGAGGTGTATGGCTTTAACCATGGATAATGTAGACAACCAAAATAATACAATTAGAGGTTGTTAGGCGGAGATTTTAATAGACAATGATAAAGAGAAATCATAGATAAAGTAGGAGTAGAAGCCTATTTATTAAATAGGAGGCAATAGAGAAGGCCTAAGACCAATATGTGAGAGGAAGTTGAGGATGAGTTAAGAGTGAGAGACCCGTTTCAACTATATGAGGAGGAGATGTTAGATGAGATACTCCATCAATTTTTAAAAAAGATGCTTAAGTTTCATATCCCCCCCCCCCCCACACACACATTATCCAAGTACAACAATTTAATAGGTTTCTCAAAGAATTTTTCAACAAGGGCTTTGAAACTAATAAAAACCGCTTTGGTGTGTTATATTTATTTTTCAAAGGATAGAACCAAATATATTTTGTGTAATGATCAATTAATATGACATAGTACTTGAATCCATCTAGAGAGTGAACAAGAAAGGTCCACAAATCCGTATAAACAATGTCTAGAAGGAAATAAAAAATCAAAGTGGATTGATTAAAAGGAAGTTTATGGCTTTTATTTCAATGACAAGCATTATAATTAAAAGACAAAGTACTAGAGACATTGAGATTAAGATCCAAAATACTATGCTTAAATATAGCTAAAGACGGATGGCTAAGTCTATGATGCCAATTTATTGCTAGAGCTTTGATAGTCGAAAGAGCTTAGATAATTGAAGGAGAAGGCTACTCATAAACTCCTTGTTTATTTAGTTAGTCCTTTTCATAAGATGTGCCCCCGTGAGCCGATCCTTCAAAAGAAAGGAATCAGAGTAGAATTCTATTAGAAGGTTGGTATTTAAACATAATTGAGAGATGAAGATGATATTACAAGTCATAGTAGGGGCACATAAAACATTAGATAATTGAATTGATTTAGGAGAAGTAATAGGAAAAGGAAGAGAGCTCGTATGGGTAATAGGCACCCTAGAGCCATTACCTATGATAATTTCTTCAGTTCAACATATGGATGCTGAAGAGCAAGATTACACATGTCATGAGTGACATGATAAGTTGCACCTGTGTCCAAAAGCTAAGAAGAAAAGGATTGGTTGTTACTAGCAGTGGTAACATGAGATTGAGGATGATTTTGGAGACTGGGATTTAATGGAAGGGTAGATTTGGCAGAAGGAGATTTTTGTTGGTGTAGACACCCATTTGTGTCTCCCCAAAACCAAACCCAGTGATGAATACCTTTCGCGTCGAACCATAATCGAATGAAGTGAAAGTGTGAAAAGTCAAGTGTTGCGGTTAGTTTTTATTAAAATCCTTCTTTCTGTTTTCTAAAACCAACTCTATTTTATGAAAACGTCCAATCCAGTTTAGTTTGGTTCATGATAAGGGTCCAATAATAGTGTAATTGGATGGGGTTGAAAAGACCTTTCCAACGATATATTATAAGCCCAATTCCGATGAATAATGAGGAAGTTATGGCCAAAATACTAAATTGGGCCCAAACCGGATTTTGCCTACGACCCAATGATCATGTGGAGGGTCCAAAGGTTTAATCTTATTCCTAAACTAATTAGGATTGATTAGAATCTTCTATAAGTTTCTAAAAGATCTTAATTATCCTTTTTTGAAAAGATAATATCATAGAGTTTGATTTTGAATAAAACTTTCCTTTTTTAAAGTCCTAATTCTATTTGGATTTAAACATGTTCAAAGACAGTCAGATATTATTTTCCTGCCTCATTTTTTTAATCAAAGTTTTATATGGTTGGATAGATCTTGAAATTATCTTTCCAATGATATATTATAATATTAATTCCGATCTATAACGAAAAAGATATGAAAGGAACACGAAACTCTATCCAAAACTGACACCCTTTTACCATTTCGGCCATATCTTTTTATCTACAAAGGATTTTAATCTGATTTTAATTGGGTTGGAAATTATACTTCAAGAGCTTTCTAACGACATATCATATGCCTTATTTGGACTTCTGGATCAAAAGATATGAAAAAAACAAAATTCGCAAAAACTGTTGTCTACGAGTTTTATTTCGATTCGAATTCGGATTCTTTTCTTAATTCTTCGACCCTCTTTTTTCCTATAAATAGAGGTCATATCTTCCCTTTTTCAATCATCAAGTCTCACCAACTCTCATCAACTATCATCTAATTCTCTCTATTCTCTCTTTAAGTAATGTAGCTTATTATTTCCCTCTTGTTTTTCTAAACCACCCTTTTTTGAAACACAATACCGCATACACAAGATTTAGAATCACCTATCCAAGTTCGAAGTTGCCTTCGCCCTAGACGTGCAAGGTTTAATATTTTCTGAGGATTTGGTCCCAAATCCAGTCTAAACTTTTTAACTCTTTCTTTCAATTATTTAATTTAATTCTTTAATCTTTATTATTTTCATTGAAGTTTACTAACGCGTGTATTTTGTTATTAGAAAGAGGTACGAGGCATCAAAGTATGTAATCTTATTGCTTTATTCTTGTAGAAAGCATGTTTATTATTTATTAATTCCTAGCATCATGTTAGGATGCTTTTATTGCTTTCTAGTATCATGTTTAGGGAGCCTTTACTCTTTTCTAATAGCATGTTAGTACCATGTTAGGTTTAAAGCTTTGATCTTTAATGTTTAGTGACATGCTAGGATTTGTTATTAATCTTGTTAGTATCATGCCTAGGATCTTGCTATTATTAAGCTTTATTAACATGATTTTGATTATGATTATTATTATGTTGCTTGATGTATATTATTGTTATTGCTTGATCACTCCTTTTATGCTTGTTAAAGGGAATTTGTACTTGAAATCACGCTTAATAAGATAATTAATAATCTGGTTTAGGCTAATATGATTTTAATTCAAGTGATCGCCAATAATAGTTTGTTTGTGCATTAATATTCAACCAACATAGATTAAACAGGTTTAGGGTTAACCTATTGTTTGCATGTTAGTCAGAAAGCGCACATGAATACGAGTAGAACAAAGTAGAGGCCTATTTTATAGGGCGGGTCCTTTCTTTTGTAGATTGATTCGTACCCTCATCCCCGAACCCTATTTGATTGGTTCCTGACCTTATGGAGTTGACGATCTCCTGGATCGTTTAAGGGGTGTAACCTTCACCTCGTGATTGGTTTACAAGTTCCTAAAACTTGTTGGCGACTCTTTTGCTCTCTTTTTTTTCCCTTTGGAACGCCACCGTACTTAAGTGTATGATCACAGTGGGGTTCAAGCTTGGGGTTATAGTGCTTGAAATATTCCCTACAGTTTTTTGGCGACTCCACTGGGGAGGATTTCTATTTTAATTCCTGAAATTTATTTTGGCAATGATTTAGAATGAGCGGATGAGACTCGAAAAATTCTAAGTATTTCATGAGCGTAATTTTGATTAACACTATTTTCATATGCATAAAAAAAGGTCCTCATTGGATAGACCATCCGAAATGAGTCAAAACATAGGATTTTACAAGTAGGAAATTTGAGAAATTTCTTTCACAACTAGAATCGAAATAATACTGCGAAATCTGGAAAATTCTAAGAACACAGATACCTGCTGAGGCATGTAGGAACTAGCGTCTAGAAAACAGAGACCGTCGCCTGTAAAGAGCTTTTGTCGCCTGGCGACAGTTCTGTCGCTTGGCGACAGAGGTTCTTTTCCGGCGACAGTTCCTGTAGTCTGGCACCAAGTTCTTCCAATATCGAGCCAGAACTCTGCCTTCTTGTTTTGACCATTTCTAGTACTGTTGGCTCGATTCTACTTCCTGATTGAGCTTTTCTCACTTTTCCGAAACCCATATGTATTCTACATATGGAAATAACCCTCTGGGGGTTCACGCTTCATCTACCCAAACGAACGCTCCTGGCAACGACGGGTACATGCAAGTTTGTGAATCCACCAAACCATGGAAGCAAGTTTTTAACTTGCGGGGTCCCATCCATACGCGCCAACCCTTCAAGGTTAGGCTTCCGCGCAATGCATCCGGACTCATAACCATGGACCCTCTTTGACTTAAACTATATCCTTGAACTTTAGAGAACTAGAGCCATGGTTAGGTTGCAAACTCATTGCATCATATTGTGACTACTTGACTACTTGTGCATTATTTGCTTGTGCATAGCTTATATGAGACTAAACTAACCGTTTGGTTTGACTTGTGTTAATAAATAAGTATTAAATAAACTAAAGGACTTTGTTTAATTAATTAATTAATTAATTAATTTGAACTAATGAATTAGCCTAAAATCGAGTCATAGTTCCTTTAAGTCAACCCGGATTTTTATTCCCGTATACTGCACATGCGTCAACTTGTTTTAGTCATAGCCGGAGTTCTAGGAATAAATACGAGTCGTTTAACATATGGATCTGTAGCCCCGAGTTTCATCTTTAATTTGGCGTTGGTTTCGTCCCTATCAGAGTCGCAGATCAAAAGTTATGACTAAAATAGTACAGCTTGTCCAGTTTAATGCATATACGTGAAGTCTTAACTTAGTCTTTGCTTGAGTCTAGTCACATAGTCTAGCCACATGGTCATGATGCAAGTCTTAACATGTCACCAACACTCACTAGTCTTAGCACACACTTTGTATATGTCACCATGACCATGTCTTAGGTTCATGCATTATGAGTCGGATTTTCCGTCATTTGAGTTAGGGTCCATTCTATTCCTAATTCTTCCATATTTCATCATCTCCATCTTCTTCCTACTTTCCACATACTTTCTTCCATATTTCTTCATCTACATCTTCTTCCTATACTCCACATACTTTCTCCATACATATTATTTCCCTCAATCTTTCATGATCTCTTCCTATCTATGCATGTTGAATCGAGTTTGAGTGATATGATTGACAAGAAAAAAAGTAATGATGAGACAAAATACAAGGCAAGCTTCTCACCAAGATTTCATGCTTTCTTCTTTTTTTTTTCAAACCCTTCCCCAATAAGTCTAGCATAGGCACTCTTCGTCTTCCTTAGATTTATTATATAGGTTTTTATTTTGTTCCCCTTTAATGAAATGAGTGTTTCTTCCCTCACATATGATCATTGCATTGCATTATTCAAAAAAAAACAAAAAAAAAATCAAGGTTGAACTAAGCACAAGGTATACCCATGATTATAGGCACCCCTTGTAGCCATATTATATCACCTTTCACCTTTTATATATACAATCCTTTTTTGATAAAACACTTTGAGCCTCGTCCAACGATAGACCTTACATTTTTCTTTAACCCACATCTACCTAACATTGGGATGGGATGGTGTGTAACTTATGCAAGTTCCAAATATGAAAGCTTGAGCGATCTCAAAAAGAATAAAATATAAAAAAATAAATAAAAGTGTACAAAAGGGCAAGTGTTCCAATGTCTATGATATAAAAATATCTTTGATAAGAACACGTCTCAGATCGCGTCTCTTATCGAGTGCTCGGTACCGTGCCTGAGAAACATGAATGCCAAGTGAGTGATAGACCGCATGATTGGGATTTCCCACACTTATCAAAATAAAAATGCAAAAGCAAAATAAAAAGATAGAGCAAAAATAAACAAAAAAAAGAAAGAAAGCTCAAAAATGAAAAACCTCAAGCATAAAATTACAAAGATTCAAAAGCAAGGTTGCACACCTTGGGGGCTTATCTAGGGTCTTGGGCCTTTATCCTTTTCTTCTCTAACCTTTAGCCTAACCACGTTACAACCCATAAAAAGACCTTTTTGAGGTATACACACACTTGTGCGAGGTTTGGCTAGAGCTACGTTTGGCCTGATTCCTAACGGATACGTAGGCAACCTCACATTGGGGTGCAGCCATAATAAAAATGCATTCATATTCACATTCACACACTCACACCAAAATCATGTCAAGGGATCTCAAATGCTCATCCCTATTAATTTAGAGCTTGACTTGGGGGCTTGATCCTTACATCATTAGCCTACCTAGCCTAAGAGGCATCATTATTTGACTCTTATCAAATAATATTTTTCCATACACTTAGCCTTTGCAGCTTAACCTTAGTGTCACTTTCACACACATCACATATACATGACCAAATAGACTTCCCATTAGGAACCCTTTGTCATGAAGTCTTAACATAATGTTGAAGCATGCTTTATCATATCAACATCACTCATCACTCATAATCATCATTGTATTAGGAAGTATGAAGTGCTTAGCCTCCATGCCTAAGTTACCTAAATACTTTCATAATCGAGTCAACTAAGATAGTTTAGGAGGGATTAATCCTTGCACCTTAAGGGACAGTATCGAACGCGTATATTTGCCTAAGCTCATTCAACATGCACCATCAAACACTTCGATTCTTCTTCGCGTCTTTCTTTTTCTGGAGAAAGTCGGTACTCTCCACAAAAATGACGGAAATGCTATTTTGTATTTTCGAGTCGCACATCACACACGAGTCATGTACATTGAGTCATGTCGTGTCATATCACATCGAGTTAAGTCTAACACATGTGTCAAAACACATTAAGTCACACGAGTCATGAGTTACACGTGTCAATTCACCTTGGGTCAACCTTAAGCCAGTCAGTCACATTGAGTCAACCTCAAGTCAGTCAATAAGCCTTAGGTCAACCCTAAGAAACACATCAAGCCTTAGGTCAACCCTAAGAAAGAAAAACACCAGCAAAGTCTATTTTGGCCATTCTTTTGATTTTTACAGGAATACAACCATTCAACAAAGCTCCTGTTCGCAGCCAATCGAACGATGATCAAAGCTCTATTGTTCAGAGACGCGTGGACATATCATCAAGCTCTTTTGTTCAGAGACGCGTGGACATATCACCAAGCTCTTTTGTTCAGAGGCGCGTGGACATATCATCAAGCTCTTTTGTTCAGAGACGCGTGGACATATCATCAAGCTCTTTTGCTCAGAGACGCGTGGGCATCCTTTCAATGCTCTTTTGCTCAGAGACGCGTGGCATCCTTTCAAAGCTCTTTTGTTCAGAGACGCGTGGACATATCATTCAAAGCTCTTTAGTTCAGAGACGCGTGGACATATCATTCAAAGCTCTTTTTTTCAGAGACGCGTGGACATCCTATCAAAGCTCTTTTGTTCAGAGACGCGTGGACATATCATTCAAAGTTCTTTTGCTCAGAGATGCGTGGGCATCCTATCAAAGCTCTTTTGTTCAGAGACGCGTGGACATATCATCAAAGCTCTTTTGTTCAGAGACGCGTGGACATATCATCAAGCTCTTTTACTCAGAGACGCGTGGGCATCCTTTCAAAGCTCTTTTGTTCAGAGACGCGTGGACATATCGTCAAGGCTCTTTTATTCAGAGACGCGTGGACATCTCATCAAAGCTCTATTGTTCAAAGACGCGTGGACATATCATCAAGCTCTTTTGTTCAGAGGCGCGTGGACATATCATCAAGCTCTTTTGTTCAGAGACGCTTGGACATATCCTCAAGCTCTTTTTCTCAGAGACGCGTGGGCATCCTTTCAATGCTCTTTTGCTCAGAGACGCGTGGGCATCCTTTCAAAGCTCTTTTTTTCAGAGATGCGTGGACATATCATTCAAAGCTCTTTTGTTCAGAGACGCGTGGACATCCTATCAAAGCTCTTTTGTTCAGAGACGCGTGGACATATCATTCAAAGCTCTTTTGCTTAGAGACGCGTGGGCATCCTATCAAAGCACTTTTGTTCAGAGACGCGTGGACATATCATCAAAGCTCTTTTGTTCAGAGACGCGTGGACATATCATCAAGATCTTTTACTCAGAGACGCGTCGGCATCCTTTCAAAGCTCTTTTGTTCAGAGACGCGTGGACATATCGTCAAGGCTCTTTTGTTTAGAGACACGTGGACATCTCATCCTATCAAAGCACTTTTGTTCAGAGACGCGTGGACATCTCATCCTATCGAAGATCTTTTGTTTAGATACGCGTGGACATCTCATCATCAAGTTCTTTGTTCAGAGACGAGTGAACAGTCCTAAAAAAAAGGCTCCATTGTTCGGAGACGAGTGAACAATCCTAAAAAAAGGCTCCATTGTTTGGAGACGAGTGAACATCAACAACAGCAAGATGGAGTTCCCTAGCTTGTAGTAAGTTGTCACAATAACAAAATGCAGCAATAAAAACGGTTACTCCAGAGACGTGTGCTCGACGGTGCAAGATACGCGTTTCTTAAACTCTTTTATCTGATTAACTAACATTGTTTTGCAGGTATCGGCGTTATAAGAATGATTTGGGATCGCAGAACGTTCTGAATCATTCTCCGCCCCTATCGCTACTTTGACTTTTGTTTTCGAAACCTAAGTTTCTCCAAACTCAGTCAAAGTGGGGGCTTCTGTAGACACCCATTTGTGTCTCCCCAAAACCAAACCCAGTGATGAATACCTTTCGCGTCGAACCATAATCGAATGAAGTGAAAGTGTGAAAAGTCAAGTGTTGCGGATAGTTTTTATTAAAATCCTTCTTTCTGTTTTCGAAAACCAACTCTATTTTATGAAAACGTCCAATCCAGTTTAGTTTGGTTCATGATAAGGGTCCAATAATAGTGTAATTGGATGGGGTTGAAAAGACCTTTCCAACGATATATTATAAGCCCAATTCCGATGAATAATGAGGAAGTTATGGCCAAAATACTAAATTGGGCCCAAACCGGATTTTGCCTACGACCCAATGATCATGTGGAGGGTCCAAAGGTTTAATCTTATTCCTAAACTAATTAGGATTGATTAGAATCTTCTATAAGTTTCTAAAAGATCTTAATTATCCTTTTTTGAAAAGATAATATCATAGAGTTTGATTTTGAATAAAACTTTCCTTTTTTAAAGTCCTAATTCTATTTGGATTTAAACATGTTCAAAGACAGTCAGATATTATTTTCCTGCCTCATTTTTTTAATCGAAGTTTTATATGGTTGGATAGATCTTGAAATTATCTTTCCAATGATATATTATAATATTAATTCCGATCTATAACGAAAAAGATATGAAAGGAACACGAAACTCTATCCAAAACTGACACCCTTTTACCATTTCGGCCATATCTTTTTATCTACAAAGGATTTTAATCTGATTTTAATTGGGTTGGAAATTATACTTCAAGAGCTTTCTAACGACATATCATATGCCTTATTTGGACTTCTGGATCAAAAGATATGAAAAAAACAAAATTCGCAAAAACTGCTGTCTACGAGTTTTATTTCGATTCGAATTCGGATTCTTTTCTTAATTCTTCGACCCTCTTTTTTCCTATAAATAGAGGTCATATCTTCCCTTTTTCAATCATCAAGTCTCACCAACTCTCATCAACTATCATCTAATTCTCTCTATTCTCTCTTTAAGCAATGTAGCTTATTATTTCCCTCTTGTTTTTCTAAACCACCCTTTTTTGAAACACAATACCGCATACACAAGATTTAGAATCACCTATCCAAGTTCGAAGTTGCCTTCGCCCTAGACGTGCAAGGTTTAATATTTTCTGAGGATTTGGTCCCAAATCCAGTCTAAACTTTTTAACTCTTTCTTTCAATTATTTAATTTAATTCTTTAATCTTTATTATTTTCATTGAAGTTTACTAACGCGTGTATTTTGTTATTAGAAAGAGGTACGAGGCATCAAAGTATGTAATCTTATTGCTTTATTCTTGTAGAAAGCATGTTTATTATTTATTAATTCCTAGCATCATGTTAGGATGCTTTTATTGCTTTCTAGTATCATGTTTAGGGAGCCTTTACTCTTTTCTAATAGCATGTTAGTACCATGTTAGGTTTAAAGCTTTGATCTTTAATGTTTAGTGACATGCTAGGATTTGTTATTAATCTTGTTAGTATCATGCCTAGGATCTTGCTATTATTAAGCTTTATTAACATGATTTTGATTATGATTATTATTATGTTGCTTGATGTATATTATTGTTATTGCTTGATCACTCCTTTTATGCTTGTTAAAGGGAATTTGTACTTGAAATCACGCTTAATAAGATAATTAATAATCTGGTTTAGGCTAATATGATTTTAATTCAAGTGATCGCCAATAATAGTTTGTTTGTGCATTAATATTCAACCAACATAGATTAAACAGGTTTAGGGTTAACCTATTGTTTGCATGTTAGTCAGAAAGCGCACATGAATACGAGTAGAACAAAGTAGAGGCCTATTTTATAGGGCGGGTCCTTTCTTTTGTAGATTGATTCGTACCCTCATCCCCGAACCCTATTTGATTGGTTCCTGACCTTATGGAGTTGACGATCTCCTGGATCGTTTAAGGGGTGTAACCTTCACCTCGTGATTGGTTTACAAGTTCCTAAAACTTGTTGGCGACTCTTTTGCTCTCTTTTTTTTCCCTTTGGAACGCCACCGTACTTAAGTGTATGATCACAGTGGGGTTCAAGCTTGGGGTTATAGTGCTTGAAATATTCCCTACAGTTGGAAAATATGACAACGCAATAATGAATCGCCATGAGCATGAACACCATTGGCACCTCCCTTTGTACCCTTGCCCATTATTAGACTTCTCATTGTTTTGTTTTTCATATAGTTTAGCCCTGACTTATTTTAAGAAAAAGATTGATGGTTAGGAGTATCACTAAGTGGTGGATGGGGGATTGTTATGGAAAGTGGCGAGTAGTGGTAGCATGAGCCAAATCGGGTAGTGGGGTAGGGGTTATAGTAGTACGTAAACTAATCCCTTTGATAAAAACCCCTTTGATAAGCAATTTTCATGCAGTTCATCAAAGAAATCAAAGTGTCACGATTATTAGTTGCATCACCGGTTGATAGTCGGGATGTTGAAGACCCTCAAGCACCCATTCTATCAGATCATCCGGCTTGCAGGGTTCACCTAGTACATCAAGTTAGTATAGAAAGCATTCATGAACTCCATAATGCTTTGTGTTCCTTTAATAATCGACCACAAATTAGCTTTGAGTAGCTAGGCAGGCCTCTTATATGACGAGAAAAAGTGTGTGCTGAAATATCTCATGCCTCTTTAGTTGTTTTGGCGTTAAAGACAAGAGGAGAAATGTTGGATTCAAGAGTGCCGTGGAAAGCACTAAATAACAATTTGTCTTGTCAAACCCATACAGCATGGGCAGGATTTGGGGAAGTGACAAGATCAATGGTAATGGTGCAGGATGAGAGCCGCCAGGAAACTTAAAGCCCATGACCAAAACAAGGATGGCTTCTATTTGGAGTTTTCAAGAAAGATAGTTCAAATTTGTGAGCTTGAGATAGAACGTTGGTAAGGTTAACAATAATGAGAGGAGGTGACGGTTCAACTTTGTTTCGGATAGTACTGGAAGCCATGGAAGCGTTAGAGGAAAAAAATCAACAAGTTGAATATTTCTGTTTCTAATATTATGAAAGAAGGAATCAATTGTATATTAATCAATAATGGCCTTTACATTATATAGTACAACATTAGCCTAAGTATGTGCACAAAATAATCTAACTTAGGAAAATAATAATAATCTTCAATGGAAGAATATTGTGTACAGCTAAGAGAGAATAATGCCTTAATCAAAGATTACAAATAATAAAAGATAGTCAACCAAAATACATATAATAGCTAAAATAGGAGAGTATATGTATGAGATATTTTCTAATATCATATGAGATACTAGATAATATCTCTATTAATTTTCTTGGAATAATGTAATCATAATGTTTTAATGAATAAGGGGAAATAATGTTTAAATTCCTGGTATGAAGTTAGTAATTTATTATTCCTCATTCATGTTTTACTATTTTAAAATTATTTGATAATCAAGAAGATTCACTTTATTGCTATCTTAATATTGCATCTGTCATTGACTCATTGTATATACATATAGCTTATCTTATCTTTTGTTAAAAACAATATAAATATTGAGGAATGTAGATGAAAAAGACTATAAGAGCAATATTGAACAAGAAAGAGAAAGTGTTGAATCACCAAAAACATCATGGTCCTCCCAAAAAAATTTGTAACCATTGTTATAATGTTCATTGCAATAATTTCAAACTCAGGTATCTTTACTATTCATCAAATTACATTTGTACAATTTTTTTTAAAATTTATTATGTAAGTAATTATTATGCTCCTCATCTCTTCTTGATCTTTGATTCAAGTTCGTTATTTTTTATTATAATAAGTCTCTTTCAATTGATTTAAATCCTTATTAATTATTTAATTTTATATATTATTATTAGTACATATTATATAATATTATTTTTCATTGATTTTTTCATAATTGATTGATCAGTGCTGGAAGTCGAAGCAGCTGGTCTTAGAGATCCTAAATTTGTGTGTTTACCGAATTTACCTATACCATGTATTCAAACAGAATGTATTAAGGAGTGTAATAAGATACAACCTAATCTTCCTGGTATATGTATGCCAAGAGCCAAAGGATTATTTCTAGTTTGTTGTTGTAAACTTTCTTAAAAAATCAAAAATATAACTACCTAATAAATATTTGTAATCTTCTGTTTATGCTACCATTTTTTTAATTCTTGAATCTTAGTATTTTGTATCATTAAATGCTTTCTCAATAATTATAAGGTTCTAAGATTCTATTTATCTAATTATTAGGCTTTATTGTATATGCTTTTAAGTTAATTTGTATTATTAAATACTATTTTAAATAGGTCTAGAAGGCAATGTTTCTAAGTGCAAAAATATTGCACCTTTGTGTTGATATATAAATTTAAATCATATTAACAATTATTTTGTCAAATAAAAAAAAAGGTTCCATGAAAGATGAAATATCTGAATTTTCCAAGTCATTATATTATGATCTTTAATGAAATTTCACTTTTTGTTATTATAAACATTAAGAAAATATCCATAAATCTAAATATTGTAAATTAGTCAATCTCCAAAACTTTTAAAAATTGTAACATAAAGAAATAGATTTGTCAAAACAAATCATAGTTTCTTGTTCATTGTATCTGTGAAAATTTTTACAAACGATAATTATTAGCACCTTAAGTGATATAAGTTCCATGTTGGTACCCTTCGGAAACCTATTAGAATTTTAATCCGTGCTTGTTGTTGTCACTAAAAGAGCGGGAATTTTAATATGAAGGGGCAAGTAGACATCGCGTATAATTTGAAAAAAAATGGTGAAAATAAACTAGTCATATAGATCTCTATTATATAATTAAGCCAAAGGGGAGGCTATAGTGTCACCATGAAAAGACTTTAATACCCCTTGAACTATATTAAAAATTGTAGAAATTAATTCTATGTTATTAATTGATTCAATTAAAAATAGCATTCATTCATTTATGAATCATCAATCAATTATGTCTCTAATTGATTCAATAAATTAATTTTAATAAGGAAAAATCAAAATTAAAAATCCAACCTTTCACCTTTCTTCCCTTAAAAATCCAACCTTTTGTTTATCGTATAAAAATCCAACCTTACCCAAGGACGCTAGCGCATACCCCCGGGTGATCATCACCACCTGCACCTCACATCTCAGCACAGCGGAACGTGCAACCCGCCTGCTGTCTAGTAGATAAGATGGCAACACTCCAGCTCACTCAAGAATGGGACGGAAGTGGTTCGCCGAGAAGCTCGTTCTGATCTTGGAGGCAGTACATTGGAATCCTGAAGCACCACCACGAACGCTACTACGCGTACGCTTGCGGTACATTAAGGCACCACCTGTTGTGCCAGCAACCAACTCTGGCATGTTAGCTTACTTATCCTCATTAAGCCACTTACTTGATGTCTAGCTTTCCAAATGATAGACACTTTCTTTTCCCCGGGATCAATGAAGAAAAAAGAACTAAGTTGATTCTTCTTATCTTCATCAAAGATCCATTACCTATTGGTGATCGATTTTTATAAGTTATATGCCACGTGTCGGCTTTTTCATAGGTCTATTACGTTTTTAATTATTAATAAAAAACCAAAGCCTTCAACCCCCCTTTTACGGCCAAA
Source organism: Chenopodium album (assembly GCF_948465745.1). NCBI lineage: Eukaryota > Viridiplantae > Streptophyta > Magnoliopsida > Caryophyllales > Amaranthaceae > Chenopodium > Chenopodium album. The sequence goes on along the minus strand of NC_137853.1, from coordinate 14,144,114 downwards.
TGAAAATCCTGCACCGCCGTCTCGATCGGAAAAGCCCACCCTTCCCCTCCCCATCCCCAACTCTCTTTCCCCGGTGTCACGGTCCGAGTGTTTTGACATTGGATCGTGCGGCGCACACATGTCTATTAGCGACAAGGACGCAAGCCTAGAACGAGAGAGGTTTGTGAGCGCACAGAAACAAGGACCAAAGGTATCTTAAGATAGCACAAATCGACAAAGGGTGCTGAGCCGGGGCTTGTGACGGCCGATACTTCGAAGCGGGAACAAGCGAAATCGACGAGATGAAGGCGTCTTTGAGGGTCTCTTGGTTTGGTGGGGATGCAATGCTTTAAAAAAAGGCAAGCACAATATCTATAAAGGCTTAAAACAACACACAAGTCTTAAAGCAATAGCAGCGGGGTAAGGAGCTTTGATTCATTAATTATTCGCTCCCTAGAGAGCTTTATACTGAATACAAGGAAAATTACAAGTGAACACTACAACAACAATTACACAATAATTCTGCCTTAGAGCCTAGAAAGCAAAAAGAAAGACTTAAGAGACATGAAATAAGGAAAATAAAAGTAAAAGAAAGAAGAATACATAATAAAGAGGTTGGATTCTAACATCCTCCCCCACTTAAGCTGTCAACGTCCTCGTCGACTTACAAAACATACTTCTAAAAGATCCTAGTAGCTGCAGTCTTTTGTTGTAAGGGTGGCTCTTGTCCTAGTTCTGATGTTGGTGCGGTAGCTGACGTTGCAGTTGCTGTCTTCGGGATCTGGATGATAGGGTTTGAAACGACTAACGTGGATGACGGGGTGAATCCGCATCCATGCAGGCGGCTCAACCTTGTACGCATTCCTCCCAATGCGTTTAGTGTTGCGGATGGGGCCTTCGTATTTCTAAATCAGACGACGATCTCTGCCTCTGAGAAATTTCAGTTGTTCTAGACAAGCAAAAGGCATCCAAAATGATAAGAAATATGAGAGGAAGGCTCGGGAATCCTAGGAACACGATCATAACCTGAAAATACACGAAAACAAGCAAATAAAAGGAAAAAAGACCAAATAAACAAAGAAAAGCACAAAGAAAGAAAACTAACTAAGGAAAGCACAAACTAAAGAAATAAAGAACAAAACTAAGGAAAACTAAAGAAAAGGGCTATAAAGTAGCATGAAATTCATCCTAAAAGAAGCCAAATGAGTGCCATAAATGACACTCATCACCGCGGTGCACCTCATGATTGGATTTTTGTTTCCTCTAGTGTTTTCGATTTCCAGGAATAAAATTTGGTAAACAGAAGAGTTTGATGAGTAGAATGAGGATTTGACATAAAGAACTCCACACCCGAGAGTGCATCATGACAAGCATCAGCGCATTGTGACACATTATTACAGTGTGTCACGATACACTTATGCATGAGGTTTTTCCTAAAAAGTATAAATCTCGAAAATCAGATTAACTTAGCTTCAGGTTACAATTACTAGAATAGAAAATCGGGCAAATATATGTGCATTTTGGGCTAATAAAAAGGTTTGTGCTATTGAAAATGTTATAGGAATATTAGTGAACTAGATATAAAATGCATTAGAAAGGTTATGCAAGTAATTCCTAATCCATTACGAAAACCAAATCAAATTAGGCAATGAATGTTATTTGTTATCGACATTTATTTTGGGGAGACACCTTTTGGTAGCTACTTCTGCCAAACTAAAACCTTTAAAATGTTATCCTTATAATTAAATTAAACTCGAGATTAATTTTGTTGATCTAATTTAAGGTTAATTAAAAAAACATGTCGAGTTAACATATGGTTTTATACTTTTTTTGGATTTGATCATCAACAGCTAAGCTAGCCGGGTTAATAATGACGAATCTAATCAGATTAAGTTAAATGTCACCAAGGTTATGGTCAAGAACAGGTTGTGTAGGTTATAAGTGCTTTCAGGTTCTAATTAGGTCATGTGTCAATTTGACTTATAATTATTATAGCGTAGGATGAATTAATTGTTTACCCATATCAAGTTGATTGCAGGTTTATGTTCATTGGTTTATACAAATTAAAATTGGGTTAAACTGGTTATTGGTTAGAATTAAGTTGGTTCAGGTCGAGTTAAAGGTCATCACAACTCCATTTTCAGGTAGAAGTCAAGTTTAGGTCATTGTCGATATAGATTGATTTCCACTACTAGAAAACAACTCATTTTTTTACGGAAAAATTCCGTCGGAAACACCCCGAAATCCTTCGAAAAATCCATTTCCAACGGAATTTCCGTCAGATTCGGTTGTTAGAAAAGCTTTTGTAGGAAAAACGTCTTCTTCCGACGGAATTTTTGACGGACTTCTTTCGTCGGAATTCTAACCCTTAGCCCTATAGGCGTGACCTAAACCCACATAAGACCACTGCCACCCACAAACATAACCAAAAAAGACCACCGCCATCGAAAAATCCTAACCTAGATCTACACCACAATTATCCGAATACAAACCCCCCACATCCACCATAGTTTCCTGACACAAACCACCTACTAGTCCAACGCCATAGGAATTCAACCACACATCACCATAAAATTTTTAAAAAAAAAATCACGGAGTAGATATGTTACCTTAGAGTGAAAGTTATGGAGGTGTTGGTGAGGAAGCGCGCACAAGGGAGCCGCAAGGTGGTGAGGGAGGCGTTCACGCAAGATGGTGAGGGAGCCGCGACTCGTAAGATCTAACTCGCAACCCAAAATTCGCAAGATCTGAACTCATAACTTAGAATTCGCAACTCATAACTCACGCAAGGTGGTGAGGGAGGTGTTGAGGTGCTGGTGTTCGCGCAATGTGGCGACTAGTGAGAAAAGGGTGAGAATTTAGGGAGGTGAGGACTTGGTGAGGGAGGCAGCTAGTGAGATGCAGAAATCTAAAGTTTAGAAGAAAGGAAAGAGGAAATGGAAAAGAGGGAAAGAAAATTTGGGTTTAGGTTTATATATGGAGGGTAAATGGGCTAGGCATGTATAATGGTTTGGAATTTTGGTGTTCGGTTTTTTGGAGCCCCAAACCGAATCCAAACCGAAATATTTCAGTTTTGATTATTTGAAACTGATCCAAACCGAATTATTAATTCTGTTTGGTTTGTTTCGGTTTTCGGTTTTAATCTGTATTACTTTCACCCTAGACTCCGTTTTACTATGAGTCCTCCTACACAATATATAAAATTCTAAAAACATTAATGTCTAATAATTTATATGGATTATTCAGAATCTTTATGGAATATCCAATAACCTATACTTAAATTTTTAAAACCTGTGATGTTCAGTGGCGGATGCAAGCTATATTTGTGGGGTCTCTTGACCTTACTTGAGCTTGAGAAAAAAGAATTTTTGTTTATAAAATTAATTTTTTTACTATAAAAATTTCTTGTATTTATATCAAATGACCCCATTAAAATATATTAAATGTATTTTGACACCGTTAAATATTTTTTCTGGATCCGCCTCTGGTGATGTTCAAAGCCTTATAATAAATGTCTAATAACTAATATTGGTCTTACCTTGAGCCCAAACTCATACAATAGTTTCTCTAAAGTAGCTAGTAAAATATTTATAAAATCATTGGACATTTATTCTGCTTAATTTGCTTCGCATGTTTCAAACTTAAATTAATAGGGTTAGTATATGCTTGTCAATTTTAAACCTAAATTAATAAGTTAATATTAAAGTTCAAACATACTCTTTCTATTTTTTTAAGTGATATATTAGCACTTATTGTGTAATTTGGGGCATACATTTGACAATGAACACTACTAAAATTCGGTCAAATTGCGACCGTTTTTCTACGACCTTCATCAAAACGGTCGCAAAATATGAAATTTGCGACCGTCTGAGGCGTTGTCGTAATATTGCGACCGTTTTTTAAGCGTTCGCAGATTTGCGACCGTTTTTTGGATTTTTAAACGTCGCGAAGTTAAATTGAAAATTTTTTAAAAAATTTAAATAAAAAAAGCCCCTTGTGACTGCAAAAAAATGGTCGTAAATTGCGACTGTTTATGAAACGGTCGTAAATTACGACCATTTAAGAAACTGTCACAAAGGGATTTTTTTGTTTTTAAAAAAAAAATCATGTATAAAAGGAACCTAATTCACCCTAACCCTAGTCTTTCAAAAAAAAAAAAAAAATAAAATAAAATAAAAAAAAAATCCTCCTAACCGGCTAACCCTAATGTTCACTTAAGTTTTTAAAACCCATGATGTTCGAAGCCTTATATTAAATATCCAATAATTAATATTGGTCTTACCTTGAGCCCAAACTAATACAATAGTTTCTCTTAAGTAGCTAGTAAAATATTTCTAAAATCATTGTAAATTTCTTAGGATTAATATGTTTTACATGTTTCAAACTTAACTAAATTAATAGGGTTAGTATATGCTTGTCAATTTTAAACATAAATGAATAAGTTAATGTTAAAGTTCCAACCTACTCTTTCTATTTTTGTAAGTGATACATTAGCACTTATTGTGTATGTTGGGGCATATATTCGACAATAAATTGAATATCGTAAATTGTGTGTTACTAAAAACTCAACAATATTAAAAAAAAAAAAATTGTTATTGTAAAAAAATTAATACTGTAACAATTAGGTATATATATGACTAATCTATCATGAAATAACATAATAATTAGGTATATATATGACAAAGATAATAAAGTCAATGTTATAAATCTTAATATTGCAAAAAGTCAAATTGTGGATTTATGTTACATAAAAGAAAATGAAGGGGAGGATTTACTTTAGGTTTTCTTCTTGGGAGAGTTTTTTTTGGTTCCCACTAGGGTTTTCCCTTAGGTGGGTCGTTTTTCCTAGCCTCCAATGCTAGGGTTTTTCAATTTTTTTGAAGATTTTTCTTCTCTCCTCTCCTCTCCCTTTTCTCTCCATCTCTACCATCTCTATTTCTCTTGGTCTCAGTTGTGATTCTTTGTAGAGGCCTCCAATGGTGTTGTTACCAGTGGTAAGCCCCAAAAATCTTTAAATTGCTTTCAATAAATAGATCTCATCCTTGAGATGATGATTTTCTCTTGAGATTATTTTCTTTTTATGTTTCTATGGCAAGAGTTGAAGATCTAGGATTTCATGATCTCTACAAGAATCCGGAGGACCTCATGAGTATTTTCACCCAAACGACTACGCATAAGTGGATTTCAAGTTGAATAAGTGCGAACTCACAGATTGTATTGCTTCTAAAGGTGGGCATGGATCGTGTCGGCACGTGGGCGACACGAGCCTGGCACGTCTCGGCCACCGGCACGACACGATGGGCCGTGGGCCGTTCCGTAAACACAAATGTTAAAAATTGGCACGGGTCGTGCCCGGACATGGTCGTTGGCACGCGGACATGCATGGCCCGCAAGCATGCATATATATATGGTTGACACGGCCCGCCTAGAAGCAGGCATGGCACGGCACGGCCCGCCTAGAAGCAGGCATGGCACGCCACGGCACGAGCCACCCCAGGCACGGCCTGCGGTGGCCCAGCCCAGCACAGCACGATGCCCATCTTTAAAAATTTGCTTTAGATGAAGTTTTTTATAAAGGCAATTGTCAATCAAATCTACTATGTATTTAGTTTTAACGTGTCTACTTATGTTGGATTTTTTAATTTTTTGGGAATTTTATGTAAGTGCCGTTTGGCTATATTTTATTGATGAAATTCCTTTTTTGTCTAGTAAAAAATTAAAAAAAAAAAAAAAAAAAAAAAGGAAATTAAAAAAGAAAAGAAAATGAAGGGAGTAATGGTTAACTGTGTTACTAGATTTGTGACTATAGAGTATTGGAGTAAAATAGAGAAAATGTTTACCTACTTTGTTAATGGCACTTAGTTTATTAATTTTATTAATAAATCTTATTTTATTAGAGTCCTTTTATCAAGTTATTGCACTAGCTAGCTTGGGGGCACAATGCTTAAGGTGCAGTGGTGCACCCAATAAGAAGTTATGTTCAATGTTTTTGAGCTATATTATTATTTCAAATAATGTTGTACTTTAGGTTTACAATAATGTTTTTGAGTCATTATATTCAACATAATGTTGTACTTCAGGTTTACAATAATATTAAAGTTCACACAAGTTTTTGTAAAGGTTACTAATATGTTCAATAGAGTAACTTCAATTCCGTGCGTATGAACCTCTAGTCCACAAAAGTTTTTTCATTTGTTGTACGTGTCATTAATTATATATATATATATATATACACACACACACACATACATACATACATACATATATATATATATATATATATATATATATATATATATATATATATATATATATATATATATATATATATATATATATACATACATATATATATATATACATATACATATATATATATACACATATATATACCATTAATTAAATTAGTTGTCGTAAATTAAGACTACTGATAATTTTTTTATTTTTTTTTTGACGGGATGGAGTATTGACAATATTATAAAAACTCGAGGCCTTCCAAAGGGAGGTTTGATAGGTACCTGTACATACATATTAAGGGGCATAAGAGACATTTCGCATGAAATTTACCCATCTCTCTCCTCCTTTTTCTCACCCCCATGTGCTGGATTTAAGTGTACCACTGGGTGATTAATAGTATCACTAGATGATCAAATAGTATCATTGAACCTACAGTGGTACTATATATTCATTCAATGGTACTGAATATTCATTCAGTGGTACTAACTACGTGTAGAAATAGTATCACTACACAGTCAATGATATTATATAAGCTTTCATTGGTACATTTAAAAACGGGTCCCACGTGCCCATCTCTCTCCTCCTTTCTCTCACCCCCATGTGCTTTACAATACTTTTCAATATTTTAAGGTTTGATATGTATTTGCAAATACATATCAAACCTACATTAGTACTTCCTCTAAAAATTCATAGGAAAAACATGGTAACGACTTGTGTCACCCATTCTTTAGAATGATTTGGTGCCACATGTGCGTTACATGTCACCCTATACATGAGTCATCAGCTCATCATTCTTCTCTCACAACATTAAATTATGAGTTTTACTAATATTTAGTGTCTTTATTTATCACTCTTCATCGACATACTTTAGTTCTCTATAATAATGTTAATTTAATTGAAAAACTCTTCGTATATAACTTTTTATTATATTTCATTCAAATATTAATTTTGTTCAACATTAACTCTTCTAATTTTTTTTTTTATTTTTTTTTTTATTTTTTTTTTTTGAGGACAACTTCTAAATTAATTTTGATCATACTTATAAATGTATGATGATCCGGGCATCGTCTGGGCCAATAACTAGTTAATTCTAGAGCTGTAAAAAAATCGACCCAAACTGGTGAATCCGAACCGTTTTGAACTGTTCCGAAAAGGAACTGACCCGCTAAGAACCTGTTAGTTTAAATCCGTAAACCGAACCGACCCGATTTTTTAAAACCGAAACTGAACCGATCCGAATGTTTGAGAACCGTTAATGAACCGTACCCGTTATCAAGCCCAACTGATACAACCCGAAACCGAGGACAACCCTAACCGAGTTCTTCCGAACCCGATAGCAACCCGACCCATTGTAAACCGAAACCGTTTAAACCTGAAAAAAAAACCCGATAAAACCAAATCGTTTACAACCTGTAACTGGTTACGATTGAACCGTTTATAACCTGTAATAAGTTATGACCGAACCGCTTACAACCCGTAACCCGTTATGACCGTAGAGTTTTTTTTTCCTCTTTTTTTTGGTATATTTTATTAATAGTAAAACAAAAGGGTTTAGTTTGAATTGCAAAGTATTTATGTTGAAAAGGTTTGGAATTTTGATGTCATTGAAACTCTTATGCCCAAATATTATCGTCCTCTAATGAGTAATGGCTTATGGAACACTATATTGTATTATAAAAATTAAAAATCTAAATCAAAAGCTAACTCTAGATTTATTATTATTATTTGATCCTTAAAATCATCATACAAAGAAAGGACATAAAGTTAAACAACTAATTAATACTCTGTATGATCTACTGGAATAACTAATCAAAGAATATTGAGAATAAACTAGACAATATACGTTAACAAAACCCGTTTAAAACTGGCAAAACCAGTTGTCAAACCGACTGAGTTCAACTCGAACCGATTACAACCCAACCCGATTAGCACCCGATATGTGTTGACCCAAAACCCGCTATAAATTGACAAACCCCGTTTTTAAACCGGCCGAAATTAACCCGAACCGATTATGACCCGAACCAATTATAACCCAACCCGATTGGAATCCGACCCGAAAAGAAACTGTAATAAAAGTAAACCAAATTGAACCGACCCGACATTATTTAAAATTGACCCGAATTGAACCGTTAATAATTCCAACCCGTTAAAAACCGACCCGTTACAAACCGAAAACTGATAAACCAAACCAAAAATTGAACCGAAAATCCGATTGACACCCCTAGTTAATTCTCAAAATGGGAAATATGGTTTACATATATATATTTTTAGAGTAAAGCATAAATACGGTCCCTGAACTATTTTATAAGGGTAAGTTTTAGTCCCTCTCAAATTTTTTGGAGTGTTTTAGTTCCTTCCTCTTCTTGAAAGGTGTTTTCCAGGCAAAAGAGGGACCTAGCCTAGTCAGCAAAAGTTGAGAGACCATGACTAATTTTTTTTTTCTTTTTTTCATCAAAATTTATTAAAAGTTACTCCAACATCTTTCTCTCTCCTCAATATTCAGATCTGGTTGTTTCCCTCTTCTCTCTTTGCTTTCCCTCTTTGAACCCTAATTTCTTCTCCTTTTCATTTCAAATCTTTAGCAAAAGTAATTTTAGTTACAACAAAAAATCAGATTAAATATCAAGAAACATAGTTGAATTAAAGCCCTATAAAATTCACTTTTCTGAAAATTCGTTGCTCTACAGTAGCAACACCAAAGACGATTTTTTTTTTTTTTTTTGAAAGTAGCCAATGTTGAATTTTTGGGAGCAATGTAGTCGGATTTCAGGGGATGAAAATGTTGGGAAAAATGGTCGATTTTTTTTGGACAAATTAATTTGAATTTTGGAGAAGTAGTCTAAATTTTATAAAATTTGGGGAAAACGGTCAATTTTGTGGAAATTTGTCGGAAACTGCGTATTAGTGTGCAGAAGGCTGATCTTCACTTCTTTTTTTTTTTTACAAAAATTGAAGAAATTGAAGATAGAGAATGAGGTTTTTCTTTGGAAAGAAAGAGAAAGAAAGAGCTGAGCAAACGGATGACAGAGAGTGTTTAGCAAAATTAAACAAGGGAAAATAATAAAGTAAGGGGGGCACGAATTATTTGGCAACATGTGAGGGTAAAATAGGAAATCGGGATGACTTAAGTGTAAAATATGAGGGTGTTTTAAGAGTTTTAAATAAAATTCTGACAAAAACAAAAAAATTTGAGTCATGGTCCCTAAACCATTGATGACTCAACATCCCTAAACTATTTTGCTGACATATAGTCCCTAAAACTAATGCTTAGTCCCCAAACTTTTGGCTGGAAAACACCTTTCAAGGTGGGGGAGGGACTAAAACTCTCCAAAAAAGTTGAAAGGGACTAAAACTTACCCTTCATCAATATCAATCAATAACTATATACTAAAAGACACACCAGTAATGACACTTGTCATCTTCTGGTGTGTCTTTAGAATTTTTTTTTTTTTTGGTAAAATATCTATAATATAATCCTAACTTTTAAGGCACTAAATAAGTTAACTTTAATGATACCATTTTAATCTGTAAAAGGAAACTTAATATTTTCATGTAATATCTTACTTATAAAAAATTCCTTATATTTTAACTAATGATTTTGTTAGCTAAAATACACTATGTACATTTTCCACTTTAGATAAAAATATTATTTTTAAAAAAATCTCTTTTGTTATGAGTCTTATTACTTATGATGCAAGCTTAAGTATCATATTAAAACATAATTACATAATATGAGCAATATTATTTTTTGATTAAGCAAGTGTTACTTCAATTGTGATTTTGACTTGCCAATTTTTGCTTCCAACGTATATATCTTTAACTTTGTGATTTAATCCAATTTTCTATTACTTGTGTAGGTAATACTCCCTCTTTTAATTATCAAATCAATAAGCATCAATATCAATAATCAATCAATAACTTAATACTAAAACAGACATCGGAAGTGACACGTGTCACATCCTGGTGCTGTTTTTTCCCTCCAAAACCCCCCTTTCCTTTTTAACCAAATTTAATTTGTGAATATTTGATACAATCATACAATTATAATAATATCATTCCAAATCTTATATATTATATTTATGACAAAAATGTTACGGAGTTTTTTATCTGGCGTTCATAAATTTTCCATATACATTTACCTAAAATATTATTCCAACTCCTTTTTAATTATCTGATAAACGGAGTAATATTAGATTTTTGCTAAAAAAGTAATATTCCGTAATAAAATCGATTCATTTTATTGATATTTAAAAAATTACTTTAAAGCATCACTTTTATTAATAAGATATAATTATTTTTACAAAAAAAAAATTACACTTAACGTGCAAGGCACGGGACCTAAGCTAGTTATATACTAAAAGACACACCAGCAATGACACGTGTCATCTCCTGGTGTGTCCTTAGATATTTTGTTTTGTTTTTTTTTTTTAAAAAAAAAAATCTATTAAATTAGGAAACAAATCACTTACAAAAATGTTATTATTGTTTATACATATTCCATATTAGTACATAATAATTATTACATTTAAAATAAATAGATTTCACAAATCTATCTTAAAAAAAATGGGACAACTGTAAATCAAATTCTTAAAATAATTTGTTACCTAAAAAAAATATTGCTCAAATTTTTTGCCTACTTTTGTTTTAAAATTGTGTATTAGAAGCTACAATTAAAAAATGCAAATATCAAATCAACGTACTCCGTATCATATACTTTTATTGTTACTTGACTAATTTAATATTATAATACTTATTAATCAATAATGTGTAACTGTATATAATTATAGATTACCGTGCATGTCACGGGATCTAACCTAGTATACAATAGTTCAGGGACCGTATTTATGCTTTACTTAATATTTTTATCATTAGAAAAAGATACGTACCATGCATTACACTCAATAATATAATATCCACCAATTTATTAGTTGTATAATTATCAGATATCGATTAGGACTTCCTTATTTATATAAGCCTAACAATTTTTTTTTTCAGAAATCAGTGGTTTTGGTGCTTTCATACATACATATACATACATACATACATATACATATATATATACACACACACACATATAGGTACGATGACGAGCCTTTTGGATCAGACTCTATCACAGATCAACCTGTCTCGAGTTAGCAGGTCACTCAAATGAGAAGAATAGGAAAAGATCTTCTCTTTTTCAATAGATCAAACTTAGCTTGGTATAAAAAAAATGAAATGCATGCACATACATGAACTTTAAATATAGTATAGGAAAAATACAGTTTACTACTCCTAACTATTGCCAATTTACTTCTAATAATCCCAAATAAAGTTTATTTTAGACTAATCCTAACTATGACTTGACTATGCCTCCAATAGACCCAAAAACCGGTTACCTGCTGAAAGGGTAAACCTTTTTTTTTTTTAAAATGCCACACGTCAGCACATAATTGGGCTAATATTTTGTTTAAAAAAAAAACCAGAAATCTATCCTAGCCAACCCGGCAACCCCACTGTAACATCTCAGCCACCGCAGCCAACCGAAAATCCGTCGGCGACAACCTTAACACCCCGAAAATTGCCGGACCAAATCAGGGTTTCAATTTATGGTTGTTGTTGTGAAAATTTGCTATGAATCGAGGCTGAAATTGGTGCGAATCTTGGTTTCAACCGCAACCCAAGCCGAAATTGGCTGGAACTCGAGGCGGAAATTGGTGCGAATCTGTAAATTTGTTGTGCGAATTGGTTGCCGCTTCTTTGGTTGCGCCATTGCGGTGGCTTCCGCTGCTTTAATGCGCCATTGTGGTGGCTTCTGCTGCTTTGGTTGCGCCATTGCGACGGCTGCCGCTGTGGTTGTGACATTGCGGTGGCTGCAGGCTGCTACTGCTGCTTTGGTGTTGCTAGTGTGGTGGGCGGAGGTTGTTTTCGAGGGTGGATCGGTGATTTGGGAGTGGGCCAGCTAGGGTGGTTTTTGGGTTAGGAGAAGACGGCCGGACATTATCGAGGGCTAAGGGAGATGCCCGGCCGTTTCCCGACGAGCTGGGGGTTGGCCGTGGTGTTTCACGGTGGAGCTAGGGGAAGGGTGGTGGATGTTATGATTTTAAGTTATAATTTTCTTTTTTTAAAAAATTATAGACCAATCACGTGCTGACACGTGTGTTGGTTACCTATTACAACAAGTCATTGACTTGGTGTTGACCGGCTGGGTCTATTGGAAGCAAAATCATGTAATAGTTAGGATTATTAAAAAAATAAATCTTAGTTGAGATTATTAGAAGTAAATCGGCAATAATTATTTGGATTATTAAAGTGTATTTTTCCTATAATATATAGCTAAAAAGAACAATTGAAAAATTAATAAACATTATTTTATTTATTTATTTATTTTTTAGGTAAGAAGGACCCTACTGAGAGTAGAGGGGGGGGGTAAGGGAATCCCTCTACTCCCAAACATTTTGTAGTTGGTGGGGCTCGAACTCGTAACCTCAAAGTCACAAGGTGAGTTCCCCACCAACTCCACCAAGCTTTGCTTGGTAATTAGTAAACATTAATTGATAGTCTGTTTTAAGTATTATGCTTGTATGCCAAATTTGGATACCTCAAACGGTGAGCATCCTTGAGATGATGTTATAAGGAGCTAAAATTTTAGTACTATATATTAAAAATATTAAAATCTTATACATAGATTGCTTCATAATACAGCAAGCATAAAACAGACACATTGGTCCACCCCATGCAAAAGAAACATTTTCCAAAGCAAAACGCAAAGAAGCTGACACTGCCATATTATATGGTTTTGAGAAAATAATAGCTGTATATATGCTTGCTTAATCACTACAATACATATATATGTCCCGCTCTTAGTCAAATATGTAAGTACAAATTACTTATGCAGTCAACTATTTTGCCACCGTTACTAAGGGAATTTCACACAACAGAAATAACTTAATTATTATATACTCGTATAATATACGTTATTTATTAATTAATGTGATATTTTGCCCACTTGTTTCGTAATTATATTTTCCATTTAATAATATAGTGGTCATTTATTCAATAATGATAAAATGTACTTTTTCTTTATTTGTTCCTATTGTTAGCTTAGCCTTGGGAATTAAATGACCTACGCATAAATGTCACCGTTTATATGTATGAAATTTTTGATGCATGATGTATACTCTCTCACATTGAAACAAAAAAAGTGGATCGGATGCTATCTAGGTTAGTTGATGATATCTTTATGAGGTGATATTTAAAGTTAGCGATTGAATTTTGTCTACGTAAGTTATATCCTAAAGTACTTGGATTTACTTTGAACCGTTGGATTCATATATATATTTATCCATAACTATATGAAAATAAGACTTCTCAAGTGGATATGGATATGGATCCACGAGTCTGACTTTCTTTTTTTTTTTTTTTTTTTTTTTTGTTTAGAGAGTCGTAAGGGCGGATGATGAGAGTCGATCCCAAGATCGTCTAGAATTGGGAGAGGACATCTAACTACTTGAGCTATCCATCACTCTCGATAAGGAAAATGTACATGTACAAAACTCTATTAAGGAGAACTTGTATTGGAAAAATTTAGGTTTCATGCAAATGAAAATTGCACCACCTGATGCCTACAAATTAGTAAAGGCTCATACTCTAATTATGGAGGGAAAACAAATGTTTATTTCTTTGCAAAAAAAATTGATGTTTCCCATTAAAAAGAGTACGTACATTATATAATATAAGCCTCTACTAATCTGAATGCATATGATACAGATCTTGATATATAGATTAAACGAACACTAGTAATTAAGAGCTGTTTTGTGTAGTAATTAAAATAAAAATATTAAAATTGATTATGATCTATCTTAATAATAATAAGTATCTTAATATTTCTTCAGTGACGCGGAGAAGATGAAAGATCCCAAATTGGTCGGTGCAGCTATTATTCCCATTTTAAGCGATTCTTGGAACCTGCAAAATTACCCCAAAAAAAAAAAAAAAAAAATTCATAATTTAATACAAAAATATAGTAAAAAAAAATAGAAATAAAAAAAATATAAATGATGAATGAGTAATGAATCAGCTGTCATTTGGTAGAATCTAAGTCAGCTCATCGTGGTAAGCTTAAATAAACCCTTTGTAGTTTGTACTATCATAAGTCAGCTGTCATAAGGTAGAATATACGAGTACTATGTAAGTTGTATTGTTAAATCAAAAGTGGTACAATGCCAAAGAATTCATGTGTCCATTTTACCTTCTTAATTGTCAGTGTTTTATATGTTTTTTATTCTTATGTTCTTTGACTGTGACTACTTATCACATTGACCATTGTTACGCGTAATTTTTATCAATGTATATTCTCAATGTCTATAGATTTCATTGTTGTATTATATACTTTAAATTACATTATAGGTAATTCTTATGAATGTTCTCAATGTCTAGATATGATTGATATATTTTATCAGTTTAAATTATATTATAGATTTGATTATAACTTTGATTAATGACATATTATCAATATAATTACTAGCCCTGGAGATTGTTGATCGAACTATGATGAAAGAAGGGTTTCTTTTGATGTACCTAAAGGCTTTATATAATATATCACGGAAGAGCATGTTTTATTCAGATAATTTTTCCCTCTCGAACTTATCTAAACTAATTTAAATCGCTGTTAAACTTATTAAATATTTATATTAAAGTAATGTTATATGTAACCCTAAGGGCTATATATAAGCATTATACACTATTGAAAATAATATAAAATTAGGAATTTATGACAAAAACACGTGTAAATCAATGTAATTAGTGTTTATATTTTCATGATTTCCTAACTTTACACAATTTTCTAGTGCGTATTTAATGCGTATAACATTTTCCTTTATATTAACCCTACTATAGGATTGTTATAGTTGTATTTTGGACGGTGCTTATGAAATAGGTTCAAAATCATCTCACGTCTAGACATGATATATTTTGGGAGGGAACAAGACAAACTTGGGTAACCCTTATACTTATTAATCATTATATGTGTTGTTTATATACATTTTCATATACTTATTTTATCTTATATTGTCTAAATTTATTTCTAATCATTATCCAAACTCGTTAACCGATTATTTGGATTCGTTTTGTTGATACAAATGGATATAAGACGAACAGAACAAGGATTATTACTTCATGAGCTAGGCTTTAATGCTGAATAATGAGTGATCTGACAATCATATTGTGTTAAACTCTTAATAAGAAACTTTGTTCACTAAATAGTGAGGGTCATGCTCTTATCACCAAAGAAACCCTTGTTAACTAACTGTACACTCTACAATATGCAACTAGATAATCAATTTCAATTCTCCTACAACATAAACTATGAATAATATAGCTACTTCCTCAGCTCATCCTTGTATCTAGCTAATGATGATACTTTATGATTTAATTGCATTTGTTTAAACAAAAAATAGATGATAACTTTGACAATACACTATCAATCTAATATATATATATATATATATATATATATATATATATATATATATATATATATATATATATATATATATATATATATATATATATATATATATATATATATATATATATATATATATATATATAACTACTCTTCATTAATCCTTACATCCACATTTTGATAATATCATTGTCCATTGATAACTTTTGTTTATAATTGCTATTATTAATTCTTAAACACTTTGTCGAGTAATTTTAGGTTATCCTAGTTATGATTTAGAAAGCATAAGCTTACTAAATACTAATTTATAAAAATATAGATTATTTAAATATTGGTCAAATAAATCTTCTACATCATCAGCATTGAGTACTATTTTAAAATCATCAATCTATACTAATAAGTTATTAGCAACCTACTACTTTTAAAAAGGGAGTACGTGACAATAATATATATGATTTAATAAATAAGACTTCTTATAAAAAAAATTGACAAACTCAATGTATGAATTTTAAATTAAGGCATCATTATTCCATGTATTAATTTATTAAAACAAATATCAATTAGAAGACACAAGTTAAGAAAGGAAGTTTCCCTTAAACACATGCATTAAGACACTAAAGAGACAACAGCAAAGAAGAAGCACATACTAGGAAATAACTCTCTCCATGTTGTAAGCTTTGAAGAGAAATTCCATACTCATTGAAAGGAACAGCCACACCAGAAGAATGCACCAATATCACTTCTTCTCCAAACATTGCTTTCATGTCCAACGCCCCGTCTGGTACTTGTGTTGCTACTCCATTTAGAAATACTGTTATAATCCCTACAATTACGAAATTATCAACATAATTTGCAATTGATTTAAGAAGAACGCGATCAATTGATATAGAGACAAATATACACACAAATTGCCTAACTTGCCCTAATTCTTTGTTCTTTGTATATGAACAATGTAATATGTATATTAAATGTAGGATGAATATGATTTCAATTTTTCATCACTATAAGATTTGTAATTAAGTGCAATTACATGGAGAAATAGAAATTCAGAAATTTGCATGATTTATTTTTTTAATGAATGTCAGTTTCAACAGTTTAGGTTAAGCTAAAATATGTGTGCATGTGGTAACAAAAAATTTTGCTATAACTGAAAACTATGTCATTTTTAAACACAAGATATTCGCATAATTTTGTTTTCCCAATCATTTTTTTATTACCTTGTGAATCCCACTTCAGTATGTTGATTGCATATATAAAAGCTTAATTATACATAGAGTATATTGACAATCAATCCAGCCTTAATTTGCGGGTTTACTGAATATGATTTTTTCTTCATTTTGATAGAAGATTCATTAAACCTACTACTACTGCCAATTGATACCTGAGTAAGAATTTAAAGCTTGATTTTAGGGCTTCAATAATTAACTCAAAAAAATATATATATATTAAAATGGATAAAAAAAAAAAAGGAAAAAAAAAGTGTTAAAGAAATTATAAAGTGAAAGTTAGAGTTTGTTCAAAAAAATTAAAAAAAAAAAAGTGAATAAGTTAAAGATTTAAGGAATAAAATCAATTTTCATAGTGTTAATTATAATATTGTAGTATGTAACCTTAAACGGCCAAATGAATAAGTTAAAGAATTAAGGAATAAATTAAATTAAAGAAACATACCTGATTGAAACTCTAGATTCGGAGAAGAAGAAGGGCAGTCCAAATGATGATTAGAATTAATTAATCCCATTTGCCCAGAATAATTACCAAAAACATCATCAACAACACCACCACAATCACCAAAATTGGTAGAAGATGTACTAGTATTTGATGGTGAAAAGCATGTAACACTCGAAGAAGCCGGTGTTGTGCATGTACTAATAATACTATTCTGGTGGTGGTGATGATGATGGTGATGCCCGAAATCGTACAAGCTACTAGAACTACCACCACCACCTAGCAAACCCGGGTTCATAGAAACCGGAGGCGGTGCTGGTGTCTGACCTCCAACGGGTGTGACAGAAGCGGCAAGCGAGGCTTGAAGTTGGCGTTGGCGGCGGCGTGAACGAGAGCGGCGGTTTTGAAACCAATAAAAAACATTAGCATCACCTACTGCACCAAACTTTTCAAGCAGTTTCCGAATTCGGACTGTTTCTTCCTTGGGAGGGTTTACCATACCACTATTAAAAATGGATTCCAAAATTAGTATTTGTTCCGGCTTCGGCGTCCATCTCGACCTTACAGGCTCACCACTAGTGGTGTTGTTTCTCTCAGTTTTACTGCTAGTAGTAGCAGTAGATGTAGTAGTACTAGAACTAATAGTACTGATACTGCTGTTTTCACTAGAAGTTGTAGTATTATGATTGTTGGATTGTTTGATAGCTTGATCTTCCATGACAAATTGTATGAAAATTATAATTTTGAGAGGTTGAGAATTGGGGGAAGAATTGTATAAACTATGGAATGAGAATGCACATGATAGTGCACAGTACCCTAGCTTGAGTTAACTACGGTTTTAAAAGGAATAATGGTGCCTGTATGTCCTTATTTAATATATATATATATACTAGTATGTAGTTTTTATTCACCGTTCACAATGCCATGTTCCCTAACTTCATTTTACAAAATTGCCCCTTCTTTCTTCATCATCTACCTTCATCTATCATTTTGTTACTTAAGACCCTAATAGCATGCATTATAATTATCTTGAACTTTCTGAGAAGTGAAGTGAGGTATTGTGGTAATGACTAACTTCTTTGGATCCGTTTCCAAATAAATTAAAAGTGTCTTTCCTCTTTTGCACACTCTTTTTAAATGTTGAACACTCAATATGTATATATGTACATAATTAGAAGGTGATTATACAAAAAGAAAATTATTTAGAAAATTAGGTTTGTTGGCATCATTTTTTGTTTTCAGTTTTTTATTTTTTTAAAAACTAAAAACCAAAAACAGGAAACAAGAAAAAGGTGTTTCCACTTTTCTGTTGTCAGTTTTCAAAATTATCACGATTTTAATAAGTTTGAAATAATTTTTAATTCATTATATGACATATGTAATATACTTTAAAAAACAAAAAACAGAAAACCACAGTGATACCAAACGATGTTGAAGATCACATGATTTTATAAACATAAATATTTATTTATTATATCTCAATTTGCAAGCCAAAAAAATTGTTCAATTAAGGTTTTTGGGTCATTCTGGCCTTAAGAATCCAATTGAAGGTTAGAATTGGCAAAAAAAAAAAAAAAAAAAAAAAAAACTAGAAATGTCTTGTTTTGCTTCCCACGAAATGTTAATTTGCGTGCCATTATTTTCAAGACGAGAAATTATTCAGTTAAGTTTCACGGGGTCAGCCCAACTCCCAACTTGAGATCGTATTGGCATAAAGTATCTAGAAATGTGTTTGCTTTGCATGTTAGAAATGTCTCGGTGAAAGTGAAACTAGTACTCAAGAAAAAGGGGGGGGGGGAGGGGGTTGAATTCAGTAGAGTAGAATATAGTGAACTTTTAAAAAAAACTCGAATTAAAGGGAAACCAATAGAAGTTGATCTTGCACAATGAAAATAGAAACACAATGAGAAACAATAAGGACACAAAGATTTACCGAGGCTTAGCTCAACCCAATGCAAAGCTTACATCCTCTCTACCCTAATTACTCTTATTAATCAACTAAGGAAAACAAAAGCAATTACAATGTTTGTTTACCTAACTCTAATTAAACAATCCCCAGACCTAGCTAGAGACCGCCTCTAAGACAGTCTCATAGGCCAATTTGGATGTGTCTCTTTGGTATATTTTGTGGTAGTGTCAAGTTGTCACTAATACTTGAACTCACAAGCACTCATACTTGAACTCATAAATGCTGCCCAATCACTAACCCCTTAATGATTCAATTACCATACTTAAAAATCCCTAAAAAGCTCTTTCTCATACAAAAATACATATGGTAATAAAGTGTGTGCACATACAAACAGTTGTTAAACTAAAGAACGGTTTCTCAAAGGTATTTTTGAGTTTTTAAATGATCTTCCAAAATATGTGTGAAAAATGTAAGCCCAAAAACCAAAAATGTGTCTATCTTTGGGAGATAAATCTTTTCGTGACCTTGAAGGTCATATCTTAGGTATTGAAGATTCTTTCCTCAATGCATAACTCGCATAAAGGGAAACATCTTCTATATTATTCTACTTTCAAAAGTAAAACCAGAATATCCTAAGATATATGCGAAATAATTTATCTCCTAAACTGATATATACATGATTTCTTTAGGTTGACAAATATTCTCTTTGCTAAAATATGTTAAGAACAAAATCCTTATCTTTAATTTTAGAAATATTGAACATTCACCAACTAATTGTCTAGTTCAATTAATAGTCTTTCATTTATGTTTAATTTTCTTAACTGATAGTGTCATAGGTACTAGGTTAACTGTTCTTGATCCTTACAACACCTTTACTCCTTAATAAGAAACCTTACGTCAATTTATTCCACTACTCATACACACTTACAACAAGAAGACTATCATAATTAAAATTCCTATTCTAGAGATCTTCATGTTCTTTTGGTCACTTCATTTGGCAAACACATAGAATTTCTTCTTTTCATGAGTTCAATATTAATTCAAGAAGGCTATCATTCGTCAAGTACCTGGACTAGCTGTTATTGCGTATATGGTAAACAATTGATGATACAAATAGGCAACAACCAGCTAAGTTATTTGTCATCATCACTTCACAACCAAGGAACTTAACACTTTCTTTGCCTGCCATTATTTTCAAACCTAGAAAATTATTTGGTTAAGGTTTTGATGTGTCATTTTGGCCCAATGTTCAAAACTCATAAAAAATATTTCTAGAAATGTCTCATTTTGCATGCCAAAAAATATTTTAGTTTGCATGTCGTTATTTTAAAGCCAAGAAAATTATTTGCTTAGGGTTTTTGGGGTCCTTTTAGGGCTTAATAGCTTAACTTAGATTAAAATTGGCAAAAACATAAAAATAAATTAGGAATGTCTTAGTTTGTTTGTTGTTATTTTCAAGCTGAGTAAAATTTAAGGCCAAAATTTTCAAAATTTTATCATATATATGTATCAACTTGCATGCTATGAAATGAATCGGTATAGCTAAGATCGAGATGTTTACAATAATATTTCTATTCTCTAATTTTAACCTCAAATTTATCACCCAAAAAAAAACTTCTCTAGTGAGAGAAAAAGTCTAGTGAGAGAAATCCTCTCTATTTTCCCCTGTTCTTACTATCTTCTACCTAACTAAACTCAAGTTTTTCTTCATCTTTTCTTAATCAAGTCTAACAGAATTTTCCCTCGCACCTTTATTTACCTTCATGTCATAGGTTCCTATGAACAACCTCCTTCATCCTTTCAAGATTTAGATATCAATTGGCAGTGTATTGTTATAGGTAAATTTTGGGATAATCGAAAGTTCTCAGTTGGTCTAGTGCAGCGATTAGTATCAAGGTTTTGGCATCTCCGTGGTCCAGTGAAAGTATTTCCCTATGAAACGAAGTTCATTTTCTATTGTTCAAACGAATATGATGCGCATAACTTGAATTAGCGTGGCTGGGTTCACTTTAAGGGAAGTCTCATGGTTTTGCAGCGCCTTCGTGAACATGAAATTCCAGAGAATTTAAATCTTAATCTAGCTCCGATGAGGGTACAAGTTCAAGGTTTGCCTATTCGCTACTCAGTTCCACAGGTAGCTTCACCAGTGCTCAACCATGTCGGCGAGCTGCTTATGGAAGAAGAACTTCCTGGTCAGTTTCCTAAACCTAAGCCTAGAGTTAAAATTTTAGTCGATTTGTCGTTACCCTTAATCGCAGGTTGTTTCTTTTAAAATCATGTTACTTGGGTCCGATTTAAGTATGAAGGAATATTCCGCTTTTGTAAAAAGTGCGGATTTGTCGGACACGGTCGTCAAACCTGTCCTAAATCATATGAATTAAGTAAGTTCCTGTTGGAGTGCCGCTTTCGTAGGCTACACAAAAACGGCGCACGTGTTCTGTTTGGCCCTACGGATGTTTCTTTATACTCTAATTCAATTCGAGGAATTGCTCCAAATCCGGACAATTGGACTACTGAATTATGGTTTGGTGACAATGATGAGGACGATCCATTTGAATATCCTGCTGATTCACATCCATCTGATTAGGATGATTTAAGTGATATAATTGACAACTTCTCAACGGCTTCAGTTAACTCCCCACCACCTCTTCCGCCGACAGCTTCGATCCCGGGTTTATTTCCTGGTCCACCGTATACTGGCTTTCGCAACAGTAGGGATGAAGTCTGGCGCCGTGATTTGGGAATTAATCGATGTATTAAGGAATATCTCGAGATAGATGATGAATCACCACCTCATCATGCTCCATTTAATACACGTGCCCCTCATGCAGATCAACACCGAGAAGGTTGGCAACACATTAGCAATTGGGAACATCCCACACGTGGTCTTGGAGATGATATCAATCAACCTCTTCATCAATCCAATATCCCACCACGTGTCCCGTTCATGCTTCCCCATCAAATCTTCCATGGGTCACGTTCTACTCAAGTTAATGACACGGGTCAGGTTTATAATTATCAACAACAAGGTCAGCTTAATTCACATTTGGATGGGCCCGATCCATATAATATTGCTGCTTCAGCTCGTGGGCTTTCCTCTCCCCCTGGGTTTAATTCAGCCCCAACTTACAGAGGCATCCAATTTCGAGATATGGGCCATTCAAATTTGGACCCGATGGCGATCTTCTCTCCTCCTCCATTGGGTCCAACTAGGCCTATCTTTCATGACCCATTTGGAGCTGGACCAAGAAATTGGCTGCATCAACATTCTAATTCACAAATAGTTCCTCAGTTACAACAAAGCTCTCCATCTCCTTCCTTGGGATCGTCTTTCCCAACTGATCCGGCTGGAAATTCTGGCTATCTGCCGGATTCGTCTTCAAGTGGTTTTGAATTCTCACACTCTCCACCTTCGGTTACTAACTTGCCGGCGGAAATTTTGGTCCATTCCGCGGTAGATTCCGACGAAGCAACACCAATGGATTGGTCTCCTCAAAAGCTTTCTTCGAATGAAACTCCATCTAACAACTCTTCTCCTCCCTCGACTATTAATTCAGTTAGGCTTGAGGCTCCTCTTCGTCTCAAAATGGCTAGGGGAAAAGAGAAAATATGGAAATGGGTTAAAAGCTCTTGTCTTGCTAAACGCCCTGCTACTGTTTCAGAGCCAGAGACTCCTCCTGCTACCTCTTCACCAGGATGTTTTGCGTATCTTAAGCAATTAAAGAAGCGCGAGGGTTCCATGGGACAGCCAATGTCAAGTTCGTCTTCTCCTCCTTCGGACCAGGGTTCGGTGGCTCACCTACAAGAGTCACCACGTCAACCATGAATGTCGGCGCTTGGAACTGTAGGGGTATTGGTTCAGCGGACTCCCCTAAAGTTCCTTATCTATCCTCTCTAGTCCGCTCCTTCTCGTTAGATATTATGTTTATTATGGAGACTTTTATTGCTGTAAAGAAATTAGCTCCTCTTAGGTTTGATGGTTTTTGTGGTGTAGACTCTCAGGGTCTTAGCGGCGGGTTAGTAGTCTTTTGGTTTTCCCCGCTTAGGGTTGTTCCTATAGTTCTTACTCCTAATGTAATTTTGTGTGAAGTTTGTACTCCAAATGATGATATGAAATTATATTATGTTTGTGTACGGATCGCCTCATGTTTCAAATCGTACTATTGTTTAGGATGAAATCTCTAATATTTACAAACTTATCAAAATGTGGTTTTGATTAGAGATTTCAATCAAGTTGAATATAGTTCGGATAAGGTTGGTGGTGCAGAGCGGATTCTGGGTCAAACTGAATTTCGGGAATGGAACCTTTATAATGGATTATTAGACATTCCATTTACAGGGCCTACTTTCACTTGGACTAATGGTCATAACAATGGAGATCCTACTTTGGAACGATTAGACAAAGCTTATGCTTCTCAGTTGTGGCTTTTGGATAATCCAGATGCTTCTCTCCTTCATCAACCTATTCTTTTTTCGGATCATGCGGCAATTATTCTGCAAGAAAAAGAAAAAGTGTTATCTAGGGGTAAGAAGCCTTACAGAATTGACAACTGGTGCCTTCTTTCGAAAGAAGTTGCTGAAATAATTTCCCTTTCTTAGGCTCTGGTAATTTCGGGATCTCCTATGTTTTCTATCTCTCGAAAATTGGAGTGTTTGCGGACTAAACTGCTTAAATAGTGTATTACACATAAGAAGCTTTGGGGTATTAATTGGAAATATTTACACAACTCTTTATCCCCTATTGCTCAGAAGCTGGAGTCTAAACTTCAGAGAAACCTTTTTCTTTCTTTACGGGATGAAAAAATTGGTCAAACTCAGACTTCCTATCTAAATTGGAAGCAACAAGCTAAAGTCAAATGGGATGCATTAGGTGATAGTCATTCTCATCTTCTTTTCTCCTATGTTCAGGCGCATCGTCGGAAAAACAAGATTCATGGTTTACTAGATTCCTCTGGAAATTGGACTCATGATCAAAATGATGTTCGCAAAGTAGTGATGGATTATTTTTATTCTCTTTATAATAATCCTCAACCTTGTTTGTCCCTAGAAGAGTTTGACTGGTCGGATTTACATCTTCCTTGTCTCTCAGAGGAAGATAAAATCCTTTTTATGACCCCCTTTTCTGCTTCTGAAATAAAATAGGCAATGTTTAGTATTGATGATTCTAAATCTCCTGGTCCGGATGGTTACTCATCAGCTTTCTTTAAAACTCACTGGGCAATTGTTGGTTCTTCGGTTGTTGATACTGTACAATATTTCTTCCTTCATGGCCATATGCTTCGGGAGTGGAATCGCACCTTTATTGTGCTTATTACCAAATTTGATCAGCCCCAACAACCTTCGCAGTTTTTCCCGATAGGGTTATGCAATGTCCTTTATAAATGCATTGCTAAATGCCTATCTTATAGACTCCGTCACGTTTTACTTCCCTAGTTTCTGATTATCATAATGCCTTCTTCCCTGGAAGACTGATGTCTGATAATGGTCTTCTGGCTCATGAGGTTCTCACATATATGAATCAATCTCGAGGACATACAATGTCAGCTGCTTTAAAGTTATATATGAACAAAGCATATGACAGAGTTAATTGGGACTTTTTGTGGAAGGTCCTTCAGGTTTTTGATTTCCCGGCTTACTGGATTCATATAATTCAACAATGTGTTTCCACTGTTTCTTATCAAATCTTGGTTAATGGTAATCCTACTCGGGTTTTTAGACCAGCTTCATGTCTTCGTCAGGGGGATCCACTTTCCTCCTATTTGTTTGTTCTTTGTATGGAGATTTTTTCAGCAATGATTCGACGGGCTGAGAATACTAATCTCTTTAAAGGCATTCGCATTTCTCGTCATGCTCCCTCGATTTCCCATCTCTTCTTTGCTAATGATTCTCTCCTACCGTTTCAGCCGAATCCTCAATCTTGCTTAAATGTGCTTCATGTATTGCAACGATTCTGTGATCTTTCAGGACAGATGGTTAATTTGCAAAAATCTTTTGTTCGCTTTAGCTCTAATGTTTGTGAGGATTATCGAGACTTCTTGGCCTCGTCTTTACGCCTTAAGGTTCTTCCCTCTTTGGGGACCTACCTTGGCCTTCCTGTG
This sequence comes from Chenopodium album, assembly GCF_948465745.1. NCBI lineage: Eukaryota > Viridiplantae > Streptophyta > Magnoliopsida > Caryophyllales > Amaranthaceae > Chenopodium > Chenopodium album. Next base: position 14,118,778 of record NC_137853.1, on the reverse strand, counting down.
GACATTGGTAGAAGTAAATGTAAAGCTTTTCAACCTCTCGTGGATAAAATCGCCCGCCGGCTATGTACGTTTACTTCGATGCATCTTTCTGCTTCAGCGAAGTTGGTTGTTATATGTGATAGTTGCTTCTCTTAACCATGTTCTTTCTGTGTTTAAAATCCCTTCAACAATAACAGACAAGATTAACAATCTTTTGGTTCGGTTCTGGTGGAAAACGACTTCCCAATCTAAAAGTTTGGCACTGGCTCCTCCTTCCGCCCTCTTCTCCCCTAAAGGTATGGGAGGTCTTGGAATTTGGCATGTGAGTTCCTTTAATCGAGATTTGTTAACCAAACAATCATGGAAAATTATTCAGAATCCGCAACTCTTGGTGGCTAAAGTGTTCAGGGCTAAGTATCCCTCGCTTTTCAGCCTTCATTCCACTGCTCATATCTCTAGACCTTCATGGGGTTGTCGTAGCATTTTGGGAGGTCTTCAAACACTAAAGCTTGGATTAGCTTGGAAGATAGGAAATGGTTCTCAGATTAATATTCTTCAGGATTCCTGGCTGCCTGATACTCCTGTGCAGTTTAAGGATTCTCTAGCTGGATCGGTTTTGCCGACTCTGGTGTCCTCCCTTTTAGATCCCAGTACAAATAGCTGGGATACTACCTTGGTTCATACTTTATTTCCTTCTTCCACTACTTCCAAAATTCTAATCCTTGAGCGTCCTCCTAAGCTTATGGATGATTATGTCTATTGGAAGTTTACTCGTGATGGTATTTTTACTACAAAATCGGCCTATGCTTTCATTATTCGGGAGTCAGAGTGGTCCTCGCCTTCTATGCCTTTATTCATCCCCCTTACGTGGAGTAAGCTCTGGGCCTTACCTATTCTTCCTAAATGGAAGATGTTTATCTGGAAAATTGTTCATGATGCACTTCCAGTTGCTCAGAAGTTAAGTTCTAAAGGACTTCCGGTTGATCCTCTTTGTACCTTCTGTCATCTGGTTCCGGACTCTTTGGAACACTTGTTTCTTTATTGTTCCTTCTCAAGTCATCTTTGGACTTGTGGTCCTTTAGGAATTCGCCCTCCTCCTCCTCATGGTTCGTTCAACAGTGGTTTATTTCTCTGCTTTTAAAAGTTATTAATACCAAGGACTGGATTGGGCTAGATTCCATCTTAGCTTTCACCTGGGCTATTTGGGTTCTTAGGAATAATATTCGTTTTCGCCATATGGATTGTTCTCCCATTACATTTCAAATAGCTCAGGAATGGAGTTGTCGTAGTTCTGCTGCCAGAGATTTCACCATCGTCGTTCCTGGTCCTTCTCCTAGTTTTACTTCTTCCTCTCTTTCTTTCAGACTTAGAGATACAGATAACGTCTCACCTTTGGTATTGGTTATTGTTGATGTAGCTTGGGATTCTTCCAACTGTACGGCTGGTGTAGGCTGGTGCTTCTACTCTTTGGAGACATGTCTCAGTCTGGGTGGAGCAGCTCGGGCTTGTTTCACTCTTTCCGCTTTTCAAGCTGAATTACTTGCTTGTTTGTTAGCTCTTCAAATGGCAATCCAGCGAGGTTTTGTTCATATTCTCCTCCAAACAAATTGTGTGTCCTCTCTTTCAAATATACGGAGTGCAGTCTCCAAGGATATTTCTACTGTTTGGATTACTCCACAACTTTAGGATGTTCTTCCGTCCTTTCAAGTTTGTCATTTCCAGAAGGTTTCTCGGGATGTGGTCTCTCCGGCTCATAGCCTAGCCTCTCGTGCTAGGACAAGACAGTTACTTCATTACTTTTTCTAGTTCTAGTTTTAGTTGTTCTTTGTTTTTTTCTGAGTTGATCTTTGTCAAAAAAAAAAAAAAAAAAAAAAAAAAAAAAAAAAAAAAAAAAAAAAACCTCAAATTTAACAATTGTAAGACAAGATGAGAGGGGAGCTTATTTTATAAAATACGTGACCATCATGTGATGATCAAAGTCAAACTCCGTTGTTGACTCTCTGAAATTTTGGCTAATGTCCTAACTCATAAGCTAAAACTGCTTAAAAGTTCCTTTTACACTAATTTTGACTTTAAAGGCCACGTTGGTTACTACTTGTTTTATTATTGTAAGCTATTTCTATGTCCATAAATATATAGCTATCTTGGTTCTCGAAGAATGTTAGCTTTTGAGAATTAGTATAAGAAAAGATGAAAAATAAAATGAGTTAATCAAAGGACGAAGCTTCAAATTTTGAAGAACATAAGGATCTCTATGATACAACTTTAACTTATTTAGTCTAATTGCTGTAAGTGTGCATGAATAGTTATTAATATTGGTGAAATATTTTTCATCATAGAGGAGTTAAATGTTGTGACTATCAACAAGTCTATTTAATGAACTTGGTCTATTATTTGTAAAAGGCTAGGGGTACACTAAGTGTACAAGATTCCTTTTGTACACCACCAATTCAAAAACGCCAACTCAGCAATGTAATTATGGAAACAAAAAGAAGAAGAGGGAAAGAAGAGCGGCAAAATTTTCAAGTGGCTCCATTGCGAGGAAGGTGATGAGCGGCAAAATTTTCAATGGACGGCAACAATTAATGCTTCCATTAATGAATAATACACCATTAATTTTCCAATTAAGCATCAAAATTTCCCATCTTCTCCCCCAAAATTTCATCTTTTTCCCCAAATTCCTTGGTGAAGAACACATCCAATTTGAATAAGGGAACGAATTGTGAAGAAATAATTCAACTGTGGATATCAATTTCGGCAATCAGTTACAAGTATTCGCAGGTAATCTTGTTTGTTGTTGAATAATTTCATTTAATTTGACGATTTGATAATTTAGGGTTTACATTGTTTGATATAGAAGAAATTGATTTTGGGTAAAGATTAGAAATTTTTTAACAATTGATTTGAAAGGGAAAATCGTTTAGATTAATAGATTGCTTTGTATGTTGCTTTGGTTTAGTGTATTTTATAATTGTTTCATGTTAAATGTTATTTAACTGAAGGAGTATTTCTGGGTTCCATTGTAATGGAAGCAATTATTAAATGGAATCGAGGTTTATTTGCCGTCAATAATTGTGCAGGATCTGTTTTTTATACATAGGATCATTTTGTCAATATTAAATTATAATATTATTTTATAATATCTTTTTTTTATTTTGTAGAATCTGAGATAAAATACAGTAGTGTGTTTGATATTGTGGCAGTGAAATGGAAAGTTAAAAGTTATCCCCTCATTTGAAGATTGATCTTAATGAAGTGATAAACGATGTGATTAGCTCTGTGAGATGCAGAATCAAACGATGTAACAGAAGAAGAAGCAACAATGACATTGGATCTGAATGAAGAAGTTGAGGTTCATAACATTGGTAATGAAGAGGTTTAGGTTAATAGACAATTTAAATGAACATGGTTCTCATAATCGGTCAAACGGAGAAGAAAAACCCAGTTGTACTTCGGCAGTGGGTATGTAATTTGCAAGAGGTGAAGAATTTATAAGGTTTTACCATATGTATGCCTTTGAGAAAATATTTGTATTTGTATGAATCAGATATGAATCAGTAAGAAAATATTTATATTGATCCTGTTAATACCATTTTGATGTTCTTTAAATTTGGAAAGATGATGTATTATGGAATTTGATGCTCAGAAATACGGAATGGTTTTGGTTTTGTAGTGGGAGACTCATAATTTCGTAGTTAAAGAAATCAGACCTCGAATTGTTTTATTGACGATTGGTAACATTAGTATGTATGTAAAAGTACTAATTTTTATTAGGACATTACTATTTATGGCTAATAGATTAATGAATAATAAAATGCAAACAAAAATAATAATAATTGGTATGTTGAATTTAAATCAATCATGACTCAAATTGTTTTATTAATAATTAGTATCATTAGTATTTAAAGTCTAATTTAAACTGGGATACATAGTATTTATGGCTATTATGTGAATGAAACCTAAACATAAAACCAAAAAAAAAAACTAAAAATAAAACCAAAAAAAAAATGGTGTAGTTTGGATTCGAACACGGATCGCTTATGTATAATAGGAAAACATCCACCAACTACACCAAGGGGTATCAGCACATATGTTATTGTATTATTTATTTATTTATTTGTACTATTTATATTTATGTCAAATATATGTATGATTCTATTAAAGACAATATGACTCCTTAAATGTTAATAGGACGCTTATTAATATATTTTGATGATTACTGTTGCATATAAATGTTCTTAGGGTTGGGTTAAGGGTTTAGGGATAAAATTTTATTGGGCTATAAATGTTAGGATAATGGTATTGTATATTGTTGTTTAATTTAATTAAATTATGTGTTTCAACAAGAATATGTGTTAGTAAAAGTTTTGTACAATACTTGTTATGTTATGTGCATCACTTTCTAAATGGATTAGTTAACAGACGTATTAGTTGCTTTTATAGATTGTAATGATTTCTTCTATTTAATATGTTAATTCCAGTCTATTTCTTCTATTGTTTAAATTTTTTTTTTTAAAAAGCGTGCTATTCGTTTTATGTTATCAATTACTAAGTTAGTTTTTATCTATTTATGTTTGGTTTGAAATCATACATGTAATAAATTCATCATATTCAAAACACATCCACTAAAGTGAACTATGTAAATTAATCATTTGGTAATTAATATAATCGTTTTTGTATTACTGGAATCATATCCATAAACATGGGTTATATTTATTATAAGTTGGGTGCATCTTATTGTAGACACCCATTTGTGTCTCCCCAAAACCAAACCCAGTGATGAATGCCTTGCGCGTTGTGTTATTATCGAATTAGGTGAAAGTGATTTGAAAGCCAAGTGTTGCGGTTTAGTTTTAATTAAATTCTTCTCTCTCTGTTTTTGAAAACGACTCTTATTTATTTGAAAACGTCCATTTCAGTTTATTTTGGTCCATAATAAGGGTCCAATAATGGTGTAGATGGATGGGGCTCGAAGAGACCTTTCCAACGATATATTATAAGCCTGATTCCGATGAATATTGCGGAAGTTATGGCTGAAATACTAAACTGGGCCCGGTTATTTATTTTAATACGGCCCAATGATCTAGAGGAGGGCCCAATATTAATTATTATTCCTAAAATTATTAGGATTAATTATAGTTTTCTAGAAGTTTCTAGAAAGTTCCTTTTAATTCTAATATTGTTAGATTTAATAATTAATTATCTTTAAAAGATTTTTATTTGGAATAAAATATTGTTTTGTTATCTTAAAAATACGTATTTTATCTTCTGTACGGATTCCGTAGATCAAGTTGATTAAAGATCGGATTCCGCGTGAAGAAAAACGCGCTAATACAGGCTGTCGCCAAACGACAAGTCTGTCGCCGCGCGACAGACCCTGTCGCCTCGCGACAGACATTGTCGCGTCGCGACAGAGTTAATTCCTGGCGACAGCGTGTAGTTTTATTCCTTATCAAATTCTATGATTTTCCGGATTATTTTTCATTATAAATAGCGTCCGAATCCCTGTTTTCATTATCATTCACAATTATCATTCACAATTATCATTCACAATCATTCACAATCATTTCACAATTATCAATTCTCATTAACTCTTCTTTAATTCTTATTCTCTCTCTCTCTTTCTAAACCAACCTTTTTAAACACAATATTCCGCATACACAAGACTTAGAGTCTCTTAGCCAAGTTCGAAGTTGCCTTCGCCCTAGACGTGCAAGGTTGATAATTTCTGAGGGTTTGGTCCAAAACTAGTCAAAGCTTTATTTAATTTAATTCTTTAATTCTTTAATTATTCTTTATTATTTTCATTGAAGTTACTAACTTGTGTATTTTGTTATTAGAAAGAGGTACGAGGCTTCAAAGTATGTAATCTTATTACTCTCTTTCAATGTAGAAAGCATGCTTATTATTGTTTATAATTCCTAGTATCATGTTAGGATGTTTAATATTCCTAGTATCATGTTAGGATGTTATTTAATGCTTTCTAGTATCATGTTAGGTTGCCTTTTATTGTTTTACTCCTTTCTGTTATCATGTTAGTACCATGTTAGGTTTAAAGCTTTGATCTTTATTGTTTAGTGACATGCTAGGATTTGTTATTAATCTTGTTAGTATCATGCCTAGGATCTTGCTATTACATTTAAGCTTTATTATATCATGTTATTATCATCGTTGTTATTGTTTATTGGTTATTATGCTTATGTTGCTTGATATTATTTATATTTATTGTTATTGCTTGATCACACCTTTTATGCTTGTTAAAGGGAATTTGTACTTGAAATCACGCTTAATAAGATAATTATTAATTTGGTTTAGGCTAATGTGATTTTGACTCAAGTGATCGCCAATAATAGTCTTATTTGTGCATTAATTTCAACCAACATAGATAAACAGGTTAGGTTTAATATAATGTTTGTATGTTATTCGAAAAGCGCACATGAATACGAGCAGAACAAAGTAGAGGCCTATTTTATAGGGCGGGTCCTTTCTTTTGTAGATTGGATTCGTACCCTCATCCCCGGACCCTGTTTGGTTCAAGACCTTATGGAGTAGTTGATGGTCCTTTTGGATTGTCTTTTGGGTTTACAAGTTCCTAAAACTTGTTGGCGACTCTTTTTGCTCTTTGTCTTTCCCTTTGGGAACGCCACCGTACTTTAGTGTATGATCACAGTGGGGTTCAGGTTTGGGGTTATCGTAATGCTTGAAATATTCCCTACAGTTTTTGGCGACTCCACTGGGGAGGATTTCTATTTATATTCCTGAAATTTATTTAATTTTGGCAATTATTTAGAATGAGCGGATGAGACTCGAAAAATTCTAAGTATTTCATGTGCGTGATTTGATTAACATTATTGTCATATGCATTAAAAGGTCCTCATGGGAGTACCCCATGAGTCAATCCATAGGAATTTTACACGTAGGAAATTTGAGAAATATCTTTAATGACTAGAATCGAAAAGATGATGCGAAATCTGGAAAATTCGAAGAACACAGAAACTTGCCAAGGCATGTAGGAACTAGCGTCTAGAAAACAGGGCTTGTCGCCCGTAAAAAGTTTCTGTCGCCTGGCGACAGTTCTGTCGCTTGGCGACAGAAGCTTTTTTGCGGCGACAGTCCCTGTAGTCTGGCGCCAAGTTCTTCCAATACCGAGCCAGGGGTCTGCCTTCTTGCTTTGACCATTTCTAGTGTTGTTGGCTCGATTTTGCTTATTGATTGAGTCATTTTCTCACTTTTCTGAACCCATATGTGTTCTACATATGGATATAACCCTCTGGGGGTTCCAGCTTCACCTGCCCAATGGAATATCCCACTATCATGTGCAAAGTTCAGATTTGGGTACGTGTAATGTTTGTGAATCCACCAAACCATGGAGTCGAGTCCGATTTCATCTCGCACTCGCGGAATCCTGTCCATTCGCTCCAACCCTCCTGGTAGGCTTGTGTGCAATGCATATGGATTCTTAACCATGAACCTTTTTTGACTTAACCCATATCCTCGAACTTTAGAGAACTAGAGCCATGGTTAGGTTGCAAACTCATCTTGTGACTATGTGAACTACTTGTGCACCCTTGCTTGTATATATTATATATGTGCTAACCGTTTGTTTGACCTATGATTAAGACTAAATAAATTGACTAATGACTAAAAGGACTTTGTCTAATTAATTAATTTTGAATTAATTAAAGGCTAATAAATTGATCAATTCGACTTAGTACGACTTTAGGCATGTCCATTTAGAGTGAAATTACTAGAAACAGTCCAGATTAATGTTCCAGCAATGGCACAGGAATTTGGACTGTGGCGCTGCAGTTTAGTGTCTGTCGCCTAGCGACAATTTTGTCGTCTGACGACAGGCTCTAAACAGTGGCGACAGTCCTGTTGTTTTAGCAACAGTCCAGTTCTCTTGCTCGAGTCATCACGACGAGTCTAATTAACAGTCTACTAATCAGTTAATCAATTTATTAATGGTTCAAACCATGTTTAAGTCTTTAATTGAGTTTATGCACTTAAAGTCCAATGGTCATACACTAAGGGTCAAAGACTTTGTTTAATTAATTAATTAATTAATTTGAACTAATGAACAAGCCTAAAGTCGAGTCATAGTTCCTTTAAGTCAACCCGGTTTTTTATTCCCGTATACTGCACATGCGTCAACTTGTTTTGGTCATAGCCATAGTTCTAGGAAGAACCACGAGTCTTACAACCTATGGATCTGTAGCCCCGAGTTTTATCTTTAATTTGGCGTTGGTTTCGTCCCAATCAGAGTCACAGATTAAAAGTTATGACTAAAATACCACAGCCTATCCAGTTTAATGCACATACGTGAAGTCTTAATTTAGTCTTTGCTTAAGTCTAGTCACATAGTCTAGCCACATGGTCATGACACAAGTCTTAACATGTTACCTAAACTCACTAGTCTTAGCACACACTTTGCATATGTCGCCATGACCATGTCTTAGGTTCATGCATGAGTCGTTTTTTCCGTCATTTGAGTTAGGGGGTCCATTCTATTCTTAATTCTTCCATATTTCTCCATCTCCATCATCTTCCTACTCTCCACATACTTTCTCCACACATATCATTCCCTTCATTCTTTCATGATCTCTTCCCATCTATGCATGTTGAATCGAGTTCGAGTCATGTGATTGACAATAATAATAATAAAAAAAGGAGTAATGATGAGACAAAACACAAGGCAAGATTCTCACTAAGATTTCATGCTTTCTTTTTCTTTTTTCAAACCTTTCCCCAATAAGTCTAGCATAGGCACCCTTTGTCTACCTTAGATTTATTACATAGGTTTTTTCTTTTTCCCCTTTAATAAAATGAGCATTTTAATTTCTTGCATATGATCATTGCATCATTATTAAAAAAAAAAAAAAAAAAAAAAGAGCCGAATTAAGCACAAGGTATATCAATGATCTGAGGCACCCCTTGTAGCCATGTCATATCATTTTCACCCTTCAAATATATAATCCTTTTCTTGATAAACCACTTTGAGCCTCGTCTAACGATAGACCTTTTTTTTCTTCAACCCACATCTACTTAACCTTGGGATGGGATGGTGTGTAACTTATGCAATTTACAAATATGAAAGCTTGAGTGATCTCAAAAGAATAAAATAAAAAAAATATAAAAATAATAAAAGTGTACAAAAGGGCAAGTGTTCCAATGTCTTGGATATAAAAATATCTTTGATAAGAACATGTCTCAGATTGCGTCTCTTATCGAGTGCTCGGTACCGTGCCTGAGAAACATGAATGCCAAGTGAGTGATGGACCGCATGATCGGGATTGCCCACACTTATAAAAATAAAAAAATGCAAAAGTAAAAAAAGAGAAGAGAAAAAACAAAAAAAAGAAAGAAAGCTCAAAAATGAGAAAACTCAAGCATAAAAAATACAAAGATTCAAAAGCAAGGTTGCACACCTTGGGGGCTTATCTAGGGTCTTGAGCCTTTATCCCCTTCTTCTCTAACCTTTAGTCTAACCACGTTACAACCCTTAAAAAGACCTTTTTGAGGTATACATACACTTGTGCGAGGTTCGGCTAGAGATACGTTTGGCCTGATTCCTAACGGATACGTAGGCAACCTCACATTGAGGTGCGGCCATAACAAAAATGCATTCATTTTCACATTCACACACTTACACCATGATCATATCAAGGGATTTCCAATGCTCATACCTATTTACTTAGAGCTAGACTTGGGGGCTTGATCCTTACATCATTAGCCTACCTAGCCTAAGAGTCATCATTATTTGACTCTTATCAAATAATACTTTTCCACACCGTTAGCCTTTGCAGCCTAACCTTAGTGTCACTTTCACACACATCACGGATACATGGCCAAAGATACTTCCCTTAGGAACCCTTTGTCATGAATTCTTAACATAACGTTGAAGCATGTTTTGTCATATCACACATCACTCATCACTTATAATTATCATTGTATCAAAGTATGAAGTACTTAGCCTCCATGCCTAAGTTACCTAAATACTTTCATAATCAAATCAACTAAGATAGTTTAGGATGAATTAATCCTTGCACCTTGAGGGATAGTATCAAATGCATATACTTGATTTAGCTCATTCAACATGCACCATCAAACACTTCGATTCTTTTTCGCGTCTTTCTTTTTTCGGGAGAAAGTCGGTACCCTCCACAAAAATGACGGAAATTTTTTGTTTTTGAGTCATGTACACATCAAGTCCAGTGCACACACGAGTCACACGCAATTGAGTCATCATTAAGTCAAATTTCACACCTTGAGTCATGCCAAGCCACATGTGTCAAACGCTTTGAGTCGAGTCATGTCAAATTAATGAGGTAAGCAACCCTAAGATAATAAAAGATGAGCAAAGTCCTATAGTCTGAAATATAGATGCAGGTACATTCCAGTGAGCAAGAATATTCCCGGATTTTTTCGAAAAAACCGCGAATATAGATATATGAGATTCTTCCAAGATGAGAGAAGTTTGAGCAAAATTTCCAAAAGATTTAAGCAGATTTGGTCGTAAGGAAACGACCAAATTGAAAGTTCGGAACAAAACCGAGCAATGAACAGCAGCAGCAGCGGTAGAAATGAGAAAGAAGAAGAAGACGGGTTTTAAAACCCCGATTCTGTCGCCAAACGACAGAATTGTCGCGAGGCGACAGACTCTGTCGCGTGGCGACAGATGCAAATGCTCGCGACAGGTGTCTCCGGCCAACGCTGGAGAGGCGACAGAATGCTGGGCCCCTCTTTATGACTTTACGGGTTTATTTTAGTAGTTTGGGTTCCTTGGTACGCCAGTTAGCCCCTCTAAGCAATTTGACATGATTTAGTAATCGGCTCGATTACAATCACAATGAGTGATCGACCTGACAAAAGATCGTCTCACTTAGCTTAAAGCGCCTAAGTATTGGCTCATCGCAAGCACCAAAATAACGGTTCACAACGATTTCAATTCCTAGGATGGAAGAAGATTTGAATATTCGAGATGACGGAGCCTTCAACAGGGGGCTTTAAGATTGAAAAGAGTCTATTACTTGGATTTAAGAAGGACGGTTTGAGATGAAGTGACCTTCAATAGCTTTCACTATGATTGGGGAGGTTATTATTGAGAAGAACGATTCAAGATGAAGCGATCTTTGATAGCTTTCGCTAAGATTGTGAAGGTTATCACTAGATTTGAGAAGATAGCACGAGATGAGCAATCTTCGACAATGCCCGCTAAGATTGTGGAAGTTGTCACCAAGATTTGAGAAGATAGCACGAGATGAGCGATCTTCGACGACCTTCGCTAAGATTGTGGAAGTTGTCATCAAGATTTGAGAAGATAGCACAAGATGGGCGATCTTCGACAACATTCTCTAAGATTGTGGAGGTTGTCGCCTAGATTTGAGAAAAGCGGTTCGTGATGAGGCGGTCTTCGACGACATTCGCTAAGATTGTGGAGGTTGTCACCTAGATTTGAGAAGAGCGGTTCGTGATGAGGCGGTCTTCGACAACATTCGCTAAAATTGTGGAGGTTGTCACCTAGATTTGAGAAGAGCGGTTCGTGATGAGGCGGTCTTTGACGACATTCGCTAAGATTGTGAAAGTTGTCACCATGATTCAAGGAAAAGCTCGAGATGTAGCAGCAATGATAGACAGCGTTCCCTAGGATGTGGAGAGTTGTCAAAAATCTTGGAGATGGCAAAGTAAGGTCACCTTCGACGGTCCCTCAAGGTAAAGAAGAGATTGTCTATAGCGGCGATGCACTGCCGTGGCGATGTACGGCCACAACCTAGAAGATGACGACATACAGTTATTTTCGACGATGTTCCCGAAATACTGTGGAGGATTGTCACCAAGAATATTGAAGGCGACGACATATGGTTATCTTCAAGGATGGCGTTCACGAGGCACAGTGGAGGTTGTCACAAACAACATACGATGCAACAGCAAAATGGTTACGCTCAGAGACGTGTGCTCGACGGTGCAAGATATGCGTTTCTTAACTCTTTTATCTGTTTAACTAATGATTAGTTTGCAGGTATCGGCGTTATAAGAATGATTTGGAATTGCAGAACATTTAGAATCATTCTCCGTCCCTATCGATACTTTGACTTTCGTTTTCGAAACAATCGTTTCTCCAAACTCAGTTAAAGTGGGGGCTTCTGTAGACACCCATTTGTGTCTCCCCAAAACAAAACCCAGTGATGAATGCCTTGCGCGTTGTGTTATTATCGAATTAGGTGAAAGTGATTTGAAAGCCAAGTGTTGCGGTTTAGTTTTAATTAAATTCTTCTCTCTCTGTTTTTGAAAACGACTCTTATTTATTTGAAAACGTCCATTTCAGTTTATTTTAGTCCATAATAAGGGTCCATTAATGGTGTAGATGGATGGGGCTCGAAGAGACCTTTCCAACGATATATTATAAGCCTGATTCCGATGAATATTGCGGAAGTTATGGCCGAAATACTAAACTGGGCCCGGTTATTTATTTTAATACGGCCCAATGATCTAGAGGAGGGCCCAATATTAATTATTATTCCTAAAATTATTAGGATTAATTATAGTTTTCTAGAAGTTTCTAGAAAGTTCCTTTTAATTCTAATATTGTTAGATTTAATAATTAATTATCTTTAAAAGATTTTTATTTGGAATAAAATATTGTTTTGTTATCTTAAAAATACGTATTTTATCTTCTGTACGGATTTCGTAGATCAAGTTGATTAAAGATCGGATTCCGCGTGAAGAAAAACGCGCTAATACAGGCTGTCGCCAAACGACAAGTCTGTCGCCGCGCGACAGACCCTGTCGCCTCGCGACAGACATTGTCGCGTCGCGACAGAGTTAATTCCTGGCGACAGCGTGTAGTTTTATTCCTTATCAAATTCTATGATTTTCCGGATTATTTTTCATTATAAATAGCGTCCGAATCCCTGTTTTCATTATCATTCACAATCATTCACAATCATTTCACAATTATCAATTCTCATTAACTCTTCTTTAATTCTTATTCTCTCTCTCTCTTTCTAAACCAACCTTTTTAAACACAATATTCCGCATACACAAGACTTAGAGTCTCTTAGCCAAGTTCGAAGTTGCCTTCGCCCTAGACGTGCAAGGTTGATAATTTCTGAGGGTTTGGTCCAAAACTAGTCAAAGCTTTATTTAATTTAATTCTTTAATTCTTTAATTATTCTTTATTATTTTCATTGAAGTTACTAACTTGTGTATTTTGTTATTAGAAAGAGGTACGAGGCTTCAAAGTATGTAATCTTATTACTCTCTTTCAATGTAGAAAGCATGCTTATTATTGTTTATAATTCCTAGTATCATGTTAGGATGTTTAATATTCCTAGTATCATGTTAGGATGTTATTTAATGCTTTCTAGTATCATGTTAGGTTGCCTTTTATTGTTTTACTCCTTTCTGTTATCATGTTAGTACCATGTTAGGTTTAAAGCTTTGATCTTTATTGTTTAGTGACATGCTAGGATTTGTTATTAATCTTGTTAGTATCATGCCTAGGATCTTGCTATTACATTTAAGCTTTATTATATCATGTTATTATCATCGTTGTTATTGTTTATTGGTTATTATGCTTATGTTGCTTGATATTATTTATATTTATTGTTATTGCTTGAACACACCTTTTATGCTTGTTAAAGGGAATTTGTACTTGAAATCACGCTTAATAAGATAATTATTAATTTGGTTTAGGCTAATGTGATTTTGACTCAAGTGATCGCCAATAATAGTCTTATTTGTGCATTAATTTCAACCAACATAGATAAACAGGTTAGGTTTAATATAATGTTTGTATGTTATTCGAAAAGCGCACATGAATACGAGCAGAACAAAGTAGAGGCCTATTTTATAGGGCGGGTCCTTTCTTTTGTAGATTGGATTCGTACCCTCATCCCCGGACCCTGTTTGGTTCAAGACCTTATGGAGTAGTTGATGGTCCTTTTGGATTGTCTTTTGGGTTTACAAGTTCCTAAAACTTGTTGGCGACTCATTTTGCTCTTTGTCTTTCCCTTTGGAACGCCACCGTACTTTAGTGTATGATCACAGTGGGGTTCAGGTTTGGGGTTATCGTAATGCTTGAAATATTCCCTACACTTATATTTGAATATATAAGTATTACTTCATTCGTTTCTTTATAGTTGCTACACACACTTTATCACGCTATTTAAGAAATGTGAACCTCACATGTTATACTACGTAATACACTTAAAATGGGGTTAAAAGGTTGTTATAAGTATAATCAAGTGGGCCATGTGCTTTAATTAAAGCAAAGGTAATAATACAATTTTCACCATAAAAACCTTCTTTTTATGGTGTGTTGTAACTATTGTGACATTTTCATTTTTAGGAAGTGTTGCAACTATAAAGAAACGGAGGAAGTATGTTTTTGTTTTTATATAAATATTTATAGATATATTCAGATAACACAGTTTCAAGCGAAATTATGGGTTAAATGTGGTTGAAAAAAAAAAGTTCTGGTATAGTGAAGAATCGAACACGAATCACTTGTCTACAATAGGGCTTGTTCTCTTCACCTTATAAAAATAAGTTTTAGGTCCAATAAGTTCAGATCAGATATAATAAGGTCCACAATTGGTCTAAGATGCATCCTTATGCACCTAAGATAGGTGTAACAAGGGAAGGCTCAAAACGCGCGGCCCAAATTAATATTCGAGACAACATATCCGCGATCCGCTAAAATCAACACTACTCTCTACAAAATGAACATTTAGTAAAAAAAAATATGAACATAAAAAAAAGGAACATTTAATAATAAAAAATAAACACGTAAAAAAAAATAAACATTTTATACTTATAATGCATATGTTTCATAATCATATTATTTTTTATTTCTTCAAATTTTTATGTTCATAATTAAATGCATTTTATTCATAATAATACTCCCTCCGTTTTTTTTTATATGCATCACTTTGAAAATTGCACTATTCACATACCATGGTTGACTAAATTTTTTCACCTCTAAAAAATGAATAAACATTATTATATTATATATCATTAGATTCGTCATAATGTCTAGTTTCATAATATAAGTTTGTTATAATTTTTACTAATACACAATTAAAGATATTTATGGTCAAAGTAGCGTGTTGGCAAATGTGCCAGTCAAACTGATGCATATATAAAAACAGAGGAAGTATTTTATATGTTCATATATAATTTCAAATATTCATAATGTAAATATGTGTTGTTCATGAAATATTAATTAAATCTGTTTATGCATATGTTGTCTTTCTTAAATGTTTATGTTCATATTTTTTTACGTATATGTTCACCTTTTAAATGCTTATATTCACTTTCAGAAAACCAATGCTTACGTTCATATTTAGAAATGTTATGTTCACTTTCTGAAATGCATAAGTTCACTTTATGAAAAACTAATGTTCACATTTAAGGGAACCTATGCATATGTTCATATTTTGCATGATTATGTTCATTCATAAAATATATATATAAAGAAATCAGAAAATCAGATAAAATTCAATACATTAGAATGAAGAAAATCATATATATACTACCTCCGTTAACATTTAGTTACAACTTTGGAATATTTATGTCTCTCAAATAATACCCAAAAGTTGCAACTAAATGTTAACGGAGGTAGTAAACCTTATCAATCGAAGTAAATCACAAAGTCACCACATAAGAAATCGAAAATCACACATTTTTATGCCTATTGTCACTTTCTGAAAAGGTAATGTTCATATTTTTTATGCCTATGTACACTTTATGAAAAGCTAATGTTCATATTGTGCTGTTGTTATACCTATTTCTAGGTGCATGAGTGTGCACCTAAGAATATGCGTAAGGTCCAATAAGTTAAATAAGGTCTAATAAGTTACATTAAGTTAAATAAGGTCTAATAAATTTCAATAAGTTCTGATCAAGTCTAATAATAAGGTCTAATTAGTAGGGGTGTCCATTCGGTTTTTGGTTTGAATTTAGCCCAAATCCAATCCGATCCGAAATAAATTTTGATTTTCAATTATAAAATCCAACCTGATTGGAATTCCTCACCAAATCCACTCTGATTCAAATCGATTTAAAATTCGGTTATTTGGAATCGATACAAGAGTGCAAATTAAAATACGTTACAAATATTATGGGCCTAATGCGAAAATAAAATTAAAAATACAATAATAAAAAGTTAATTCTTAAAAGTATAATTGTACACGATTAATAGAAGTACTGAAAACGTAGATAAGTTACATGATAAATAGTAATAATTAAAATCATAGTTTAGCATGATTATATTAACAATACTTATTCATAAACTAACGATTTCATATTTAATTTATTTCGTTTTTTTTTTGGATTCAAACAAGGTCAATCCAATCCGATTCGAACGTCTGAATTTTCAAAAATTTCAATCCGATCCAATTCGATTTAAAGTTCAGATCCGATCCGAATTAATAATTCAATTTTGATTTGATTAAATTTCGAATTTTATTCCGAATGATGGATACCCGTACTAATAAGGTCCATAAGGAAAAATAAGTTCAAATAAGTTTAGTAAGGTCTGATAAGTTCAATAAGGTATAATAAGTTTGATAAGGTGTTACAAAGTTCCAATAAGTTTCATGACTATGAATACGGTGTAAGTTTTGATTTTACAAGTACAAATATGAGTCCTTTAAAATTGATATGAATTATTTTAGAGTTTTTAAATACCAAAATGATACTTAAAATGAAAATTTATTAAAAATAAAAGATCAAACGTGTTTCTTTATACCTCCATAAGTTCGAACACCGGACGACTATCCATATTCATTCAAGGGGTTTGTTTATTACTAGACTATGGGGTATCAACACATACATTGGATGAAAACAAATTAATTTTTATAGTGTATCTATTAGACTAAATTTCCCGACTTATTATCTTATTCTATTTTCTAGAATAAAATTATGCCCAAAAATAATTGATTGGACACATTATACAAATAATTTACATGCAAAACATTTAAAATTCTATTTTCTAGAAAAAAAATTATGCCCAAAAATAATTGATTGGACACATTATACAAATAATTTACATGCAAAACATTTAAAATAAAAAAGTTATTTGATTTTTTTTTCAATTCGAATATGGTGTATGTTTTGACTTTATATATATACAAATATGATTCCTTTAAAATTATGTTGATAACAATTAGTTATGATTTTTTAAATACGAAAATGATTCTTAAATTGAAAATTTTTAAAAAATAAAAAGCAAAATGTGTTTCTTTTGTACCTCCACAAGATTCGAACACAAGATGACTATCCATCATAACTCAAGGGTTTTGTTTATTAGACCATTGGAAAATATTTTTTTTTTTTTAGTAAAAAAAATAGTTATAAAAATTAGTTACATGTCTAAAAGTATATCTTTGTTCCCTTCAAAGAAAAAAAAAAGTATGTTTTGTTATTTTGATACTCCCTCCGTTACTTTTTACTCGCAACTTTGAGGGCAAGAACGGACTCCTAGGCAAAAGATGGTAACTGGTAATTAACAAAAAATAAGGGCATGTGTTTAGTACTAATCCAACCCAGAAAAGAAAAAAAAAATAAAAATGAAAAGAATTAAACACAACCATCTAGCAGCAGCACCACCACCACCACCTAGCAAGACCATCACCTAGCACCGTACCACCACCACCTAGCACCATACCACCACCACCTAGCAGCACCACACGCAAACCCAGAGCCACGATTTTGACCCAGCACCACCCTCGATTTCGCCCACAACCACGATTTCTACCCAGCACCACCCCCGACCCAGCACCACCCCCGATTTCGGCCTAGAACCACCCACCAAATTCAAACAACCCATTAAATTCGAACAACCCAAAACAAAAACTCACCACCACCCACAACTCCAAACCCACAACCCACGAACCCAGAATTGACGAACCCACAACCCACGAACCCAGAATCCAAAACCCACAACTCAGAACGTGAACCCAGAAACCCAACCTTCCGAACGCGAACCTAGAACCCAAGAATCCCGCCCCTGAGGAAAATGGAAACCCACAATCATCAATTAAGGCTTAAAATTGGTCAAATTTAACCCTCAAAACTCTAGATCTAGAGTTCTCATGGTTAAATTTGACCATAATACCTTCAAATTTGAGCTTCAATACCAAGGACGAAACAAAAACAGAAATGAAAGAGAGAGAAGACGGAGGCGGCTAGGAGCAAGGAGACATCGGCCATTGACTGTCGGCGAGTCGGCAACGGTGGCGGTCGAATTGAGGGGAGATGAACAAAGAGAGGGAAATTTCTTTGATTGTTGAATAGAGAGTGGAGATCGGTGGTAGGTGGTGGTGGTGGTGGTGGATGAAGATGATGATTTTTTTTTTTTTGAGTAAAAGATGAAGACGCTGATGAATTTGGATGGAGAGAAGTATTTTGGTGGAAATAGTTAAATTAATTAATGTTAAGGTTTAAGTTAATATGATAAAATTAATAGTTTAATTAAGATGTTTTAGAAAAAAAGTAAGGGTAAATCTGTAAAATCACACAAAAAAACTTTCTATAAAAGGAAAAAAAAGTTTGTTGCGAATAATATGTAACGGCCATTTTTAGTAATTGTTGCGAGTAAAAAGTAACGGAGGGAGTATTTTAAAATACAATATGATTTCGTAAAATTGAAAAAAAAAAGTGTTTTTTCAAGGTCGCAAGGTTCGAACACTAAATGGCATTTTATAATACGCTATTTTGATAATTTTTAGACCATTGCACTAAGGGGGTATCAGCACATTCATTGGATTACATATTAATATATATTATTAAATGAATAAGTTCTCTTTTTACATTTCTCAAATTTGAAAATTTTTTACTTTTTAAAATACTTTTTAAATTTTTGGTAGAAAAATAAAAATAGTTATTAAATATAAAAAAAAGTTAAATGTAAAGGTATAAGTTTGTTTTCTTCACAGAAATAAAATAAAAAAATAAAAACTATGTTTTTGTTGTTTTGATATTTTAAAATTAGATATGATTCTGTAAAATTGAAAAGTTAAACCAAAAATATGTACCTTCGAACTGTGGTATTTTGTAGACATACATTGGACTAAGGGGTATCAACACATTCATTATGTGAAAAGAAATTTATTTATTAAAATGTATATATATAGCAATTTCGACAAAACTTTGGTGTCTCTCACTACAATTCCGGCGAAACTTTGATGTCAATTACAATTTTAGCAATTTTTGTGTGTCCAATTTCAATTTTCGGCAGCAAACATTAATTTTTAAACATCAACCAAACTTGTATTCAAGTAAGTTTATTCTTCATAAGCATTATTATTAAAATTCATTTTAATAATTGTAACCCACCGCGAGTACGGCCGAAAATAACAGGAAGCAAAAATAAAATTGACCGATGACTTTCAAATATTCACCGAAGAAATCACTAAAAATCGCACCGGGGTCAAATTATTGCATGAAGAAACTAAGAATATAAGATTTCTTCAGTGTTCTTCATTTGTTATGGAGAAAGAAAAATTTGGACAAAGAAAAAAGTTAGGAGAGAGAAAAAAAATGAGGGGAAAAAATCAGAGATAATTTTTTGGGATTATATATTATATTAATTTGGGTAGTTGAAAGGTTTGATAAGTTTGAAATTCAAAATTTAAAATTTAAAAAACAAGGTTTGAAATTCAAATAAAAATGAGGGTGGCCCACAAAAACAAAAGATTCCCTTTCAACCAATGGGATGCTAGTGTACAAGATTCCTTTGTACACTTAGTGTACCCCAAATTGCTCCCCCATTATTTAGCAATTTCAACATTATCTAATAAAGGCTGAGGATTATGTCTTATGTAGTCATAATGGATTCAATTAATTTGGAGGTCAATTGACTAAGTCAAGCAATGTGAGGGAAGATCAATATTGCAACCAAAAGAGCATATCAAGCTATTCTCCTAAAGGTCTAACTAGCGTCAACTACGATAAACTCTAGCTAGGAAACATCACAAGACACCTCAATCGTGTAAATGCATGCAAGCCACAAATCAATGGTCCGTATCAATGTGAACTTACAATGCAATCTAGTGTGAATAAATAAGGTGATCAAGCCTAAATTAAACACACAAATGCACAAAATCGATTAACTAATTTAATCACATCATCAACTCAATCAATTTTCCCAAATTAACTAAAATCCATTACTCATACATGCTTCACTATTACCCTAGCAATAAAACTACTCACAATCCATTAAGAACATCAAAATTAAAGCTAATCTAACCAACAAATTCATATTCATCAATTGAAATCAACCAAATCAATCAAACAATCAACAAACTTGAACAATCAACAAAACAATTGAAATTAAACAAAAGATTGAATTAAAGTGAAAGGAATTCTTACAAACTTGATCAAAATCAAACCAAATGTAGCAATCTTCAATCATCAATCATCAAACCCAAAGTTTCTCTCTCTAAAAACCTAAGAACAAGAGTTTCTCTCTCTAAGAAAATCCAACCTAAAACTAATTCTAATTCTATTATAATGATTCTCTCTCTAAAAATAGAAGGAAAAGCTATATATAGTAAAACTAACTAGAGAGAAGTTAGTTAGATCGTCCAAAAGAAACCCCGGAAGGCGCGGTAGCAAGAAGGGAGGAGTGCGGCCGCGGGAAAATGGGTACGGAGCAGGGGCCCTAGGAGGCGCGCCCGCGCCACCTAGGTGCGTGGCCGCACCTCCCTCGTGCGCGCCCGCACCTGGCAGCAGGGCACCCCCTCTCTTCTTCGTCCTAGCTCATCCTCGTGCACTCGTCTTGGTGATGATGATGAACACTAAGGTAGGCAGTCTTGAAATGGTAATTTTGGTGGGTTCATCTCAAAGATGATGCCCCCACCGCATGCGTGCACCGATCTCAAATACTTGCCCCTTGCATTCCTTCAAACTTGAGCTCCAAATGACGAACATGAGTGTAGACACCCATTTGTGTCTCCCCAAAACCAAACCCAGTGACGAATGCCTTGCACGTTGTGTTATTATCGAATTAGGTGAAAGTGGTTCGAAAGTCAAGTGTTGCGGTTTAGTCTTAATTAAATTCTTTTCTCTCTGTTTTTGAAAATGACCTTATTTATTTGAAAACGTCCATTTCAGTTTATTTTGGTCCATAATAAGGGTCCAATAATGGTGTAGATGGATGGGGCTCGAAGAGACCTTTCCAACGATATATTATAAGCCCGATTCCGATGAATATTGAGGAAGTTATGGCCAAAATACTAAACTGGGCCCAGTTATTTATTTTAATACGGCCCAATGATCTAGAGGAGGGCCCAATGTTAATTATTATTCCTAAAATTATTAGGATTAATTATAGTTTTCTAGAAGTTTCTAGAAGGTTCTTTTTAATTCTAATATTGTTAGATTTAATAATTAATTATTTTAAAAAGATTTTTATTTGGAATAAAATATGGTTTTATTATCTTAAAAATATATTTTATCTTCTGTACGGATTCCGTAGATCAAGTTGATTAAAGATCGGATTCCGCGTGAAGAAAAACGCGCTAATACAGGCTGTCGCCAAACGACAACTCTGTCGCCGCGCGACAGACCTTATCGCGTCGCGACAGAGTTAGTTCCTGGCGACAGCGTGGAGTTTTATTCCTTATCAAATTCTATGTTTTTCCGGATTATTTTCATTATAAATAGCGTCCGAATCCCTGTTTTCAAAACCAATTTTCAAAAATCGATTCTCTCTATCAACTCTTTCTCAATTCTCTCTATTCTCTCTCTTGAGCAATATAGCTTATTTTCTTTTCTTTCTCTCCTTTTTTCAAATACAATATTCCGCATTCACAACACTTAGAGTCTCTTAGCCAAGTTCGAAGTTGCCTTCGCCCTAGACGTGAAAGGTTGATAATTTCTGAGGGTTTGGTCCAAAACTAGTCAAAACTTTATTTAATTTGATTTCAATTTTAATTCTTTAGTTCTTTAATTATTGTTTATTATTTTCATTGAAGTTTACTAACTTGTGTATTTTGTTATTAGAAAGAGGTACGAGGCTTCAAAGTATGTAATCTTATTACTCTCTTTCAATGTAGAAAGCATGTTTATTATTGTTTATAATTCCTAGTATCATGTTAGGATGTATTTAATTTCTAGTATCATGTTAGGATGTTATTTTATGCTTTCTAGTGTCATGTTTAGGGTGCCTTTACTTATTTCTAATATCATGTTAGTGTCATGTTAGGTTTAAAGCTTTGATCTTTATTGTTTAGTGACATGCTAGGATTTGTTATTAATCTTGTTAGTATCATGCCTAGGATCTTGCTATTATTATCAAGCTTTATTATGCCTTATCATGCTATTATCATTATTGTTATTGCTTTATTATTATGTTGCTTGATATTTATTTTATATATTGTTATTGCTAGATCACGCCTTTTGTGCAGGTTTAAAGGGAATTTGTACTTGAAATCACGCTTAATAAGATAATTATTAATTTGGTTTAGGCTAATGTGATTTTAATTCAAGTGATCGCCAATAATAGTATTATTTGTGCATTAATTTCAACCAATATAGATAAACAGGTTAGGTTCAATATAATGTTTGTATGTTATTCGAAAAGCGCACATGAATACGAGCAGAACAAAGTAGAGGCCTATTTTATAAGGCGGGTCCTTTCTTTTGTAGATTGGATTCGTACCCTCATCCCCGGACCCTGTTTGGTTCAAGACCTTATGGAGTAGTTGACGGTCCTTTGGATTGTCTTTTGGGTTTACAAGTTCCTAAAACTTGTTGGCGACTCTTTTTGCTCTTTGTCTTTCCCTTTGGAACACCACCGTACTTTAGTGTATGATCACAGTGGGGTTCAAGTTTGGGGTTATCGTAATGCTTGAAATATTCCCTACAGTTTTTGGCGACTCCACTGGGGAGGATTTCTATTTATATTCCTGAAATTTATTTAATTTTGGCAATTATTTAGAATGAGCGGATGAGACTTGAAAAATTCTAAGTATTTCATGTGCGTAATTTGATTAACATTATTGTCATATGCATTAAAAGGTCCTCATGGGAGTACCCCATGAGTCAATCCATAGGAATTTTACACGTAGGAAATTTGGGAAATATCTTTCATGACTAGAATCGAAAAGATGATGCGAAATCTGGAAAATTCGAAGAACACAGAAACTTGCCAAGGCATGTAGGAACTAGCGTCTAGAAAACAGGGCTTGTCGCCCGTAAAAGGTTTCTGTCGCCTGGCGACAGAAGCTTTTTTGCGGCGACAGTCCCTGTAGTCTGGCGCCAAGTTCTTCCAATACCGAGCCAGGGGTCTGTCTTTTTACTTTGACCATTTCTAGTGTTGTTGGCTCGATTTTTCTTATTGATTGAGCCATTTTCTCACTTTTCTGAACCCATATGTGTTCTACATATGGAAATAACCCTCTGGGGGTTCCTGCTTCACCTGCCCAATGGAATATCCCACGATCATGTGCAAAGTTCAGATTTGGGTACGTGTAATGTTTGTGAATCCACCAAACCATGGAGTCGAGTCCGAGTTCATCTCGCACTCGCGGAATCCTGTCCATTCGCTCCAACCCTCCCGGTAGGCTTGTGTGCAATGCATATGGATTCTTAACCATGGACCTTTTTGACTTAACCCATATCCTCGAACTTTAGAGAACTAGAGCCATGGTTAGGTTGCAAACTCATCTTGTGACTATGTGAATTACTTGTGCACCCTTGCTTGTATTTATTATATGTGCTAACCGTTTGTTTGACTTGTGTTAAAGACTAAATAAACTGACTAATGACTAAAAGGACTTTGTCTAATTAATTAATTAATTTTGAATTAATTAAAGGCTAATAATTTAATCAATTCGACTTAGTACGACTTTAGGCATGTCCATTTAGAGTAAAATTGCTGGAAACAGTCCAGATTAATGTTCCAGCAATGGCGCAGGAATTTGGACTGTGGCGCTGCAGTCTAGTGTCTATCGCCTGGCGACAATTTCGTCGTCTGGCGACAGACTCTAAACTGTGGCGACAGTCCTGTTTGTTTTAGCGACAGTCCAGTTCTTTTGCTCGAGTCATCACGACGAGTTTAATTAACAGTCTACTAATCGAATTAATCAGTTTGTTAATGGTTCAAACCATGTTTAAGTCTTTAATTGAGTTTAGGCACTTAAAGTCCCATGGTCATACACTAGTAGTCAAAACATATCACTCACATACACATAAAGCACACACATAACATGTTTGTCACATTATGACCATGTCTAGAGAGTCTTGAATGCGTGTTTTCCGTCATTTTTTTTAGGGGGGGTAAGTCGGATATTAATCCTCCAATTTTTAATTTCCCTTAAAATATACACCCCATTTTTCATTTTTTTCACTTTTTTTCTTGTAAATCTTTTAAACATAAAGTCAAGTCAATTAGAGTCAAATATTAAAACAAATATGGTTTAAATTACAGCGCGTGGTCAAGAAAGGAAGGGCGCTTAATCAAAGACAACACTTTTGTTCAAGTTTTACTTTTCGACAAACCACTCGGTAGGAAAAGGAAAGCTAAGAAGGCAATGGCTAGTCAAGAAGAACTTAATGAAGTCAAGGGACAGGTAGCCAACTTGGCTGAAATGCTGCAAAACCTATCGCTGCAAATAAGTAATCCTGAAAAACAAAAACAAATGGACCTAATCCAGGAAAGCTTGGGCAAACTGTCCAGCGACTTTAGATTTCAAGAGATTAGCTCCCAAGGGGTCTCGGTGGATAAGGACCTTCTTCCACAAAAGTTCAATCTCAATGACATCCCTAAGTTCAAGGCTATGGACAATCCTTATTTTCATTTAAGAGCTTTTGAAACTGTAATGAGTATTAAGGGACTAGATAGAAAGGCATTTCATTCTGTATATTCACTATCCTTAGAAGCTGTATGTCAACAGTGGTACTTTTCACTTGATAAAGAAAAGACTTCTAGTTGGGAATCTATTGTGAGCGCTTTCATTGAAAGATATAAATGCAATATACAAGTTGAAACCGATCATAGAGAATTAGAAATGCTGAAACAAAAAGAAAACGAGGGTTTTACCTCCTTCTTTAATAAATGGAGGGAAACCATTGCAAAAATGGTTGAAGTGCCTAGTGAAAAGGAATCCGTCAGGATGTTCATTAAAAACCTCCAAGAAAAATATTCTAAGCATCTCAAATATCAAAGCAACTTAGCTTAAATACTTTCAAAGCGGTATATGACATTGGAATTAACATTGAAGATGACCTTGCTAAACAAAAAACTGCTAATAACAACTCAAGTAGTGGCTGGAAAAATGAGAAGAACGACAATCCTTCTTCATCCAAATCTACCCACTCAAATAATGTTAGCACTTTTCCTCTTAATGAAGTATTGGCAATGAATAATAATCAAGGACAAAAGAAACCATTTAGGAAGAATTATACTCCTATTGGTATGAGTTATGACACCGCATTTGATCGTTTACATGCAAAAGGTCTTATAACTCCTATTGGACCATTTGGGGACCCACTTGTCGAAAGGAGAACGGCTAGCTGGAACCCAAATGAACATTGCAAATATCACCAAGGTAGGGGTCATCCTACAGAGAACTGTTGGAGATTAAAGGAAGCCATTCAAGATTTGATTGATAGTAACAAGCTCCCATTACCTCCTGCAAGTAAGAAGCCAAGTATCAATACCGCACCGCTATCGGATTCTTTGGCTATTTCCGACGAAGAAAACCAAGAGGATCCATCTAGCCTCATAGAGCCTATCGAGACCATTGAACAAGAAATCTTTGAAGATGCTCTCGAATTCTCCGGTCAGGAACCCGCAACTAAGCAAGAAGTATTGGCATTGACATTAATACTTTCGGAATTAAAAGAATTAATCTCACAAACCTTCGAGGCCATAAAAGAGAAAAATGAGTTGCTTAAAAATAAACCTCCTCTTAAGCCAAAGAAACCATTTTCCCTCCAAGTAATTGACACTCCCAAAAAGAACAGTAGGAAATATACTCCAATTGGGACATCATACACAAACATGTTCAAAATGCTCTTCGAGAACGGAAAAGTTCAACCTCTCGAACCAAGACCATTTGAATCACTGAAAAGGACAAACAAATATAATTGTGCATATCATCAATCAGGAGGACATACAATAGAGCAATGCTTCAAGTTTAAGGACTTGGTTCAACGTTTGATTGATGAGAAAAAGTTAGTTCGACTTCCACAAGATGCCATGATTAATGGAGTATGGGACAGTGACGATGAGGATGTGTACCTTAAAGACATTGAAGAAACTCCTCTATCAACAATATACCCAGTAAGTGACATTTGGGACGAGGAGGATTCACCCATAGATGTCCTCACTAGGTCCGGAAGAATACAACCTCCCATTTCAACACAACCCGTACCTTCTATTCAGCAAATTCCCGTACCTATTATAGAAGACAACGATATTGTCAAATAGCTAAAAAAGACTAAAGTAGAAATGAACGTATGGAAACTTTTAGCCACATCTCGAGAACATAGAGTCGCAGTCATGGATGCACTGGCTAAGGTAGGCATAGATTCGGACACCACTCCTGAGGGACTTGCAAACTTCCTCACGAGCGATCTCCCAAGTCCAATTAATTTGGTCACTTTTTCGGATAAAGATCTACCACCGGAAGGTGACAAACACAATAAAGCTCTAAACCTCACAGTCATATGCAAAAGAATGAATGTCCCTATGACTCTTGTGGATAACGGTTCAGCAATTATTGTGTGCCCACTTAGAACCGCAAGAATGTTAGGAATAAGAGATGAGGATTTATCCCCGTCAACCCAAGGAATAATAGCCTATGATAATTCACGTCGTCAAGCATTGGGGACGATCACTATGAATGTAACTGCAGGCGCAATTGAACATGCTACTACATTTCAAGTAGTAGATATCAAGGCATCTTTTAACTTGTTATTAGGACGCCCTTGGCTTCATGATTTAAAGGTCGTCCCTTCGTCTCTCCATCAACAAGTAAAGGCTATAGTTGGAGGCGTTCCAATAACCATTGATGCTTCATCTATGAGGATTAAAACAGTAGAAAATCCACTAATTAATGTGGAACACGACGAAAACGATGAAGATTTGTGGGGCTTTAGCGAAGAGGTCTCCTTAATAGAGGAAGATGAAAGGACCCCTCTTCATTATGACCTCCACTCAAACATGATAACAAATGCTATCCTAAGAAAACAAGGACACTTTCCTGGAATGACTCTAGGAAAGAAGAAAGAAGTAGCTAAACACATGGGCTTACCTGGCCTCCCTAAATTGGATACTTTCGGACTTGGTTTTGAACCAACCCTCGAAGACCTTAAACGAGCCCAGGAAAAATCAAAAGCACGAAGAAATGCCCGTATACAAAAAAAGGAAATACCCATGGATCAATATCCTCTCACTTTAAACGGGCAATTTATAAGAGAAGGAGAGGATTACCCTTGTCACGAATTTCCTGAACCTTTTGTTGTAAATGGTATAAGGCAGCCTGGATTCGAAATCTTTTTGGATTGTTGTTTCCTAGACGAGATCCCAGCCCCAACACATAAGGAAAAAGCACCCCCTTGTTTCGACTTTAATGTCATGGGACTCCTCTTTGGAAGGGAAAAAGAACGAATCAAGATATGCGGAAGATGATTCTTCACTCATCCAAGCAGTTCTCCAAAGCGAAAATTTCGATCCCTCCGAACTTATCACTCCAATAGAAGATCAAGAGCGTGGATGGCGTAAGACAGTGAAGATAGTTACTATAAATGGAAAGAAGATTTCAATAACTACAGGGCAAGGACCAATATTCGAAGAGTCGTCTGAGTCAGAGTCTGAGTTAGAGTCTTCCCTCGTCGAGTCTTCTAAGTCTTTAGTTGTAGCACCCTCACCTTCTTTCTCTACTCCTAGGATAGTTAGCAATCAAGTCCCGACGGACATCTCTTTATTTGATGTAATGATTTCTGAGTTCAATAATATGTCTTCTTCCCCTTATTCCTCTTGTTTTTCTTTATCTAAAGATGACGAGCATTGCTTAACTAATGATGAAAATGACAAAGAAATAATTAAAGCAATGGAAACACTTGAAAATAAGACACCAATAATTAAGGATACAGAAACAGTTGATATCTCAAAAGATTCAACCATTAAAAGAGAAGTTAAAATCGGACTGACGCTAAACAAAGAAGAAAGAACCGATTTAATTAATCTACTTAAAGAATTTATCGATGTATTTGCTTGGTCATACGAAGATATGCCAGGCATTAATAGAGAAATAGCTCAACACACTATACCATTAATTCCAGGAATGAAACCTGTGAAACAAAAGTTACGTCGAATGAAACCCGACGTGGCCCTTAAAATAAAAGAAGAAGTACAAAAACAAATAACTGCAGGTTTCATCCGGGTATCCAAATACCCTGAATGGGTCGCCAATGTTGTCCCGGTTCCGAAAAAAGATAGTAGAGTTTGAATGTGTGTCGACTATCGAGATTTAAATAAGGCAAGTCCAAAGGACGACTTCCCTTTGCCACACATCGATATTTTGGTAGATAACACAGCAAACCATGCACTTCTCTCATTTATGGATGGATACGCAGGATACAATCAAATCCTCATGGCCGAAGAAGATATGGAGAAAACAACATTTATAACACCTTGGGGTACTTATTGCTATACGGTAATGCCATTCGGGTTAAAAAACGCGGGTGCTACTTACCAACGAGCAGCAACTGCCTTACTTCATGATATGATGCATAAAGAAGTGGAGGTCTATGTGGATGACATGATTGTAAAATCAAAAGACCGCCAAGGACATCCAACAACCTTAAAGAAATTCTTTGAAAGACTAAGAAAATACAACATGAGGTTAAACCCCTCTAAATGTGCTTTTGGAGTTACCTCAGGGAAACTCTTGGGTTATGTCATAAGCTCTAGAGGAATAGAGATAGATCCCACCAAAATTAAAGCAATCATGTCCATGCCACCGCCCAAAACCGAAAAGCAAATTCGAGGATTTATTGGCCGGTTGCAATACATAAGTAGGTTCATATCCAAGTTAACCACGATATGCGAACCAATATTCAAAAAGCTTAAGAAAAATGTACCAATCATATGGGACGATGAGTGTCAAAAAGCCTTTGAGAAGATCAAAGCCTATCTTGCGAATCCTCCCGTATTAGCCCCAGCACTCCCCGGAATACCCTTAAGACTATACTTAACCGTCACAAAGGAAACAATGGGAGCTATGCTCGCACAAGAGGTAGAAAGCAAAGAAAATGCTATTTACTACTTAAGTAAAAAAATGCTCGAGTATGAAACACGCTACACACCATTGGAAAAGCTGTGCCTCGCGTTGGTGTGGGCCACAACTAAATTGAGACATTACATGCTCGTGCATATCGTTTACGTAGTCTCACGAATGGATCCCCTAAAATACCTATTCGAAAGATCTACACTTAATGGACGAATCTCAAGATGGATAGTAAATTTGGCCCAATTTGACATAAGGTTTATGCCTCAAAAAGCAATTAAAGGATCAGTGGTCTCGGATTTTCTAGCAGATTTCCCAATAGAAGATTCGACACCCTTAGAAGAAAATGAATTCCCGGACGAAAATTTAATGATGACAGAGGATGATACATGGACTCTATATTTTGATGGAGCCTCAAACCAAAAGGGGTGCGGCATAGGAGTCTTATTAGTATCACCTAAGGAAGAACATGTCCCTATATCCATCAAATTAGATTTCGACGTCACCAACAACGCAGCTGAATATGAAGCATGCGTGGTAGGCCTCGAAACCGCTTTAGCCCTAGGTGTAAAGAAACTCCGGATATTCGGAGTCTCATCCCTAATTATTAATCAAATCTCCAAAAGATGGAAGGTTAGGAGTGAAAGTTTAGCTCCTTACCAAACATATCTGGAAACTCTCACCGATCAATTGGAAAAAGTGGAATACACTTACCTACCTAGAGAGGAAAACCAATTCGCCGACGCCTTGGCGAGGCTAGCCTCAATGGTTAGAATACCTAAAGAAATTGAGCAAATGCCTTTAACCATAGAAAAAAGGCATAAACCAGCATACATTCAGGCCATAGAAAATGACGAAGCAATTCAAGAAGAAGAACCAGAGGAGGAACCATGGTTCGTAGATATATTGAATTATGTCACCAAAGGAGAATATCCTCCTCATGCTGACAAAAGAGCGAAACGAGCATTAAGACTCTTAGCTTCCCAGTTTGTACTCATAGGAAATGAACTACACAAAAGGGTACCTAAGGGACGAGCTCTATTATGTGTAGACAAAAAAGATGCTCAAAGGGCTATGAGAATAATCCATGAAGGTATATGCGGAACACATGTTAACGGCAAAATGCTAGTCCAAAAGGTAATGCGAGAAGGATATTACTGGACTACCATGAATAAAGATTGTCATCAATATGTAAAAAGATGCCCAAAATGTCAAATTTATGCAAATTTGCAACATATCCCACCATCTCTTCTCTACACCTACACTTCACCATGGCCTTTCTCTACATGGGGAATAGACATAATTGGAAAAATTACACCTCCCGGAACAGGAGGCCATGAATACATCTTGGTTGCAATAGATTACTTCACAAAGTGGGTGGAAGCACAATCATATGCTAAACTCACCGCCAAGCATGTAGCGCTCTTTATCGAAAGAAACATAATTTGTCGATACGGAGTCCCACATGAAATGATAAGTGACAATGGAACTCATTTTCAAGCAGAATGTGAAGAACTGCTACAAAAGTATGGTATTCAACATCACCATTCTTCCCCGTATAGACCTCAAGCAAATGGAGCAGTTGAGGCCACTAATAAGAATTTGAAAACGATCATTGAGAAAATGACGGAAAATTATAAAGATTGGCCTGACAAACTTCACTTCGCATTGTGGGGTTATCGCACGTCAATCCGAACATCAACAGGAAATACGCCATTCAACTTGGTATATGGAATGGATGTCGTACAACCTATAGAGTTAGAAATACCTTCTTTACGCATTGCATTAGAAAGTAAACTCGATGAAGTCGAATGGACTAGAGCACGATATGAAGAGCTAATCCTACTCGATGAAAAACGACTAGAAGCTCTACATCATACCCAATGTTATCAAACTCGCATGGCTAGACATTTCAACAAAAAGGTCAAGACTAGAAATATCAAGGTTGGGGACTTGGTATTAAAAGCATTAAGGAAAAATGTCTTAGATCCGAGAGGCAAATTCCGGCCTAATTGGTCTGGACCATATATTGTCAAAACAATCCTGTCAGGAGGCGCGGCTAAATTAACTGATATGGATGGCAATGAATTTTCAAACATGACAAACCTTGACCAACTTAAGAAATACTACCCATAAGTACTTGAGTAAAATACTCAAGAGAGCTACGTTTGGCCTGATTCCTTAAGCAAAGGATACGTAGGCAACCCAGACAGGGTGCGGCCGCTTTAATCTCTTCATATTCTGTATCTCCGAAGTAAAAAACTCATGTCTGCAAAATTTCAAAACCGGCGCCAGACGATAGTCTCTGTCGCCAGACGACAATTTTGTCGCCAGGCGACAGAGCCCAATCGTCAGCGACAGTGCATCAGATAGCAGCGCCAGTCTTCTGCGAGTGTCTAGACCAGTTTCGCATGTTCTGGAAATTTATTCGACTTTGGTACTCGAATTAATTCTCCGAAAAATAAATGTTGTAATCGTTTTCATTGCTCTAATTGAAAGTTAATTAAAATAAAAGCTGAAATTTTATTGATTAATAAAGAAAGGACATTATTGATAAAATAAAAGTTGAAAAATTAACTAAAACAAATTAACTTTGTCTAATAAATCAAAAGAAAAGCAATGTTCTAATCTTTTTTCTCCTTCTTCATTCTTTTCCAATTCGTGTCTTCATTCTCTTCTTCTTGATCCATAACCTTCGCTAGGAGACAACCGTTAGAAGATCTACACTCTATTTTAGTATAGATAGTTTCTCCTTCCGCTAGGACTCCATGTTTCTTCTCTACCCAAGCTCCCTTCTTAGTAGAGTCGACTTTTCTTTTTCCTTGATTCTTCTTGGCACTCTTCTTTCTAGGCATAATAGGAGTCTTGAACTCAATTCTTTCCCCTAGGCGTTCCTTAGCAGGGATCTTCTTGTCACCTAGATGATACTTCACATTGGTCTTTTCAATTGTAACTTGAGGTTTTTGGAATCTTCCATCAAGCCATTGCTTTACTTTATTTGACAAGCAAGGTGGTTCCTTATGGGTAATCACCTCCCATAAGGGCCTACCACTCCAGTATCCATCAAAACGCTCAATCTCTTGTGACACAGGAAATTCATAAGGACGACGAAGATCTTCTGTAGGGATGGTTTGTGCGAGACCATATTGTCTCATGACTCTACAAGGAAAGTAAAAGGTTAGTCTCGACAAGCTCGGGAGATGACAATATGCTTGATTACTACAACCAATCATCGCCTCAATCCTCCACCAAGGAACAATCCAGTTTATGGTAAAGTCACCGGCAGCGAACACCTTGCTCCACTCATGGCGACCGATTTTCAAAAATCGTTTCTTTCGGCGGACTATGCAATTTGGAACATATGTGTGAATATCGTCGGGAGGATTAATAAGCTTCAGCCTCTCCATGAGCCATATCTGCAAATATGTATTTAAATTAACATTACAGTGTAAAAATGATATTCTTTAGTTCTTGATAAATTAATAATAATATTATTTAATACCTGTAATAAAATTGGAGAACCTCTTAAAGGAGCCCTTGAATCCTTTCTTAGTGCATCTAACCACAGCATAGTCTCTCCAACAATTAATGGCATTGGATTTCTCCCAGATTCAACTTGTTCTATAACAGATATAATTATCGATTGCCCCTCATTATCTTTGCCACTTACTAAGAGCAATTGGTTAAATAAACAATAAAGGAAAGCCCTTCTTTTATAGACACGGAAATCGGGATTGGGATTATCATAAAAATAATGTGCAAATTCTGTCAAATTAACTATGTTACCATGCACTATGTGTTTCAAAGTCGTCCCCCTCAAATCAAAAAAGTGTTCGAAATCTTTATAGTAATATTCATTGATTCTAGGCATTACCGCAAGGTCTGTGGAATAATAACCTATGATGGCCCCAAATTCTTCCGGTAAAGGACATATTTCATCATGAAAAAATCTAAAACAATGAGTATCAATATTCCAATAGTCTATGGCAGAATAAATAAAGTCAATATCAAGGCTCATCCCCTTGACTCCAAACATACCCCCCATATGAGAAAGATCTAATGCTTTTTTATCTTTAGCAGTCAAGTGACGACACCATTCATCCATGTACCCACAAAAGGTTCTTTTAGCTAAAGGCATGATTACTAGTTAATTAACTATTTAATAAGCTGGTTAATTTATGCAGTAAACGGATGATTCGGGGGCTATTTATAACTTTTTCTGCACGACAGACTTCAATTCCTGTAGGAAACAGGAAAGCGCGTCTGTCGCCAGGCGACAAAATTGTCGCGTGGCGACAGAGCCTGTCGCGTGGCGACAGGATGGTTTACGCGGCGCCAGTTGTTTTCTTTGCAGCGTCACCTATTGCGCGTAGGAAACCGTGTTTTTACGTATTTGATTTCGACTTTGACTTGGTTTATTGTTCTATTCCTCTCCTCATACCCTCAATATTATGATTTTTATTATTATTATTATTATTATTATTATTATTATTATTATTATTATTATTATTATTATTATTATTATTATTATTATTATTATTATTATTATTATTATTATTATTATTATTATTATTATTATTATTATTATTATTATTATTATTATTATTATTATTATTATTATTATTATTATTATTATTATTATTATTATTATTATAGTAAGCTTCATTAATTTTAAGCTTGCCTTCATTTTCTTTTTTCTTTTTTGGGGGAGAGAGTCGGTACCCTCCATTAATATTAAAAATGACGGAAAAATTTTGCGCAAAAATTACACTTTCTCACACACTTACATGCACGACACATTTGTTATACAATAATAAATCAAGTAAATGAAATGTTAATAAATAATAAAATGCATATATATATACAAGTGTCTGGTACATAAGTCATATAAATACAATAGACAAAGTCCTACAGAAGTCAAACATAAAACAAACACAGGTACAACTATGGCGCTGGAGGTCGCAAGTCGCGAGGGATGCCGAATGTATCGAAAAATGTCCTACTCCGTAGAGTATGTCCATCATCGCCCCCTGAACCACTAGGCGGCGCGAACTGCAGCTCAGGACCAGGCCATCTAACCTCACCCTAAAACCCGACGGAAAGAGGCTGGGGCTGCAAAGGCTGCTGCGACGACGAGCCGAACTCGTATGTCCCACCACCCATCCCACCTCGAACGGTCGGCCCGGTCGGAATGTCCTCAGGTGATGACGCCGAATCCTCTACAGTGGCAGCCTCAGAACGACCACCTCGACCACCAGAAGTAGTCCGGCGACGCCTCGAGTCGGACCTAGTAGTCTCCCTCCTAGGCTCGGGCCTCGATCGAGTGCGTGGAGAAGGAATAGGCTGCCCCTGCAAAAGTAAATCAAGGTTAGCAAATGCAACGAAAATAAAGCCAAAAGTAGTAAAAGTAAAAGTAATACCTCCTCAGCGTCGTTGCTACGACAGGTAGCACGGTTCCGCAACCTCACAAGCTGGCTGCGAAAGGCGTCAATGCACCTGGCCATAGCCGTCACCACCTCACGAGAGAACTGCCAAAATAGCCAAAGTCAATAACAATTATAAAGCCCAACATAGGGATGGTATATAACAAGAAAAACTACTTACTCGAGTCTGGTGACGAGGAATAGACCGCTCCACAAACTGCTCTCCCGCTGGAGCTGGTGGAATGAGCTCCTCGATCGGTCCATACGTACCCTGGTAGCGTATAGACATCCTCGGAGGGATGAACTCCCTAGGACCAGCCTGCTAAAAGTAAAAGTTAGAAAGATACTTGGGGGCTACCTAAGAAAGATAAACTAAACGAATAAAAGCATACCGCTGCCTCCTCTGAAGGGACAGGAGCCGGCGCTAGCAACGGTAGCAGGTCCTCCTCATAGCTCTGCTCAAGGAGAATGTGTGATCTCCAGGGAGTACCTCGCGAAGGCCCACCAGCACGATCCCGCTGCAAGGCATCGTGGAACATATGCCGAGGTGGAGGAGCAGGAACAACGAAAGTATCCGAGGAGTGCTGGATGGCCACCCTCTCCCCTAGGTAGACCACCGCGCCATATGTCCCCAGAAAGTAACGACGCTCAGCCGTATACTGCGCCGCCAGCGCAGGGATAGGAAAAGCAGCCCAAGGTCGATATACCGGGCTAGGCTCCTGAAACATCACTAAGTAAGATACTAACGCTAAAAGGTGATGAAAGAGAAAGTAAGAATTAAAGAAAAACCTACCGTGAGGATCATCTCTCGAAGGCGTAACACCTCCGGCGGACCTCTGCGGCCTCCCCAACTAGCAGCAATGGGGAGCACGCGAGGAGAAAGCCTCGCAGGCGCAAGAGAAGGGAAGTACTCGTAGAACCAAATCTATACAAAAATGAAAATTAGTAAAGATTGTGCTTCTAAATTTAGAGTTAAAACCTCAAAAGGAAAGGAGATGTACCTCTACGACCCTCCAGAAACTGGAAAGGGCCATCT
The DNA here is from genome assembly GCF_948465745.1 of Chenopodium album. Classification (NCBI taxonomy): domain Eukaryota; kingdom Viridiplantae; phylum Streptophyta; class Magnoliopsida; order Caryophyllales; family Amaranthaceae; genus Chenopodium; species Chenopodium album. The sequence goes on along the minus strand of NC_137853.1, from coordinate 14,083,094 downwards.
CTCCAGACAAGGCCTTGTGACGACAGGAGCACCGCAAGCCCAGTAAGAAATCAGCGTAGGCCATGCTGGCCCAGTCATATGTCCCGACCAACTGGAGGTCGCGAACGGCGGACAGGTAGTATAGGAGTACTCTACTACCTCGATCAGGGGAAAATGTCCCTGATAGCAGAATCAGCACAAAGATGCGCACCCGCTGCTCTCGGGTAGTCGCATCATCCTCGAAAGCTGCAGCCAGCGTGCCGCGACGGATACATCGGGAACTCAGCTGTCCCGACTGAGCCTCAGCCTGGGCCCGAATAACGATCGGCCCCAATAACTCCAAAACCTCCGGCGAGTAAACGGTAACACCAGCATCGAAAGGTAGAGGAGTAGACTGGAACTCTAGCCCCGTAATGAGACTAAAGTCAGCTGGAGTGACTGTCATCTCACCCCAGGGAAAGTGAAAAGTGTTAGTGGTGTCCCAAAAGAACTCCACCAAAGCTCGAACGACGAGGTTACCCCCATCGTATGAAAACATGGCCCGAGTGGCCTGCAGCAGAGGAGTCAACCCACATGACTCCCAAAGACGACGAAGCCCCTCATCGCGGCAGATGAAGTTGTCGTACAGGGAGATGATGGTGGAGTTACCCGAGCCATGGCTACGGGTCCTCCCACTCGCTAGACCTCGTCGGATTCTCTCCGACAGATGATGAATCGGCGCGTGAAATAGAGTGCGCTCGTCCCAATCAGGCATGACACCCAGCCCGGAAGTAGAAGGTACGTCCTCGCCCTCGCTGGTGGGCTCGTCCTCTCGACGTATTTCCCTCGACCGAGAACCGGAACCACGTCGTCTAGCCATGCTAAAGTATGTAAAAGTAATTAAGTTTAAGGCTCTACAGTATCCAAAGTTCGCCTAAGCCGCATGATACTATGTTCAAAAAAAAAAAAAAAAAACAGAGTACGTAGTACTAAAACAGAGCAAAATCTCAAACAAGCATGGAAGTGTGTTCTTTGAGCGAATAAATAATTTCTTGCAAACATATGATGAATATTGTGACAAATTGTACAAGTAAAAGCAGTCCAAATGCAAAGAACGACTCACATTGTTCTTCACGACCTTAAGAGGTCCTACAATGGTGAATTGCTTATTTCTTCACCAAATTGGGTCAAACAAGTCTCAAAATACTCCCAAAGTAATATACAAGCATAATTAAACAAATTCAAGGCATAAAATTCAACGAGCAAAGCAAATTAAGCAAAATGATTTTCGAATTTTTCGGAAAATTCGCGAACAACAATGCATAATTCATCAAAAACCGAGTAGAGTTTGAGCAAAACTTACATAGATCGGGAAAATAGATGAGAAAAGCTTCGATTTGAAACAAGTTTGAGCGAATTTGGTTGAGAAATGAGCAAGAACGAGTAATTTGAAGTTTTTCGCGAAATTTGTGAAGCAGAGCAGCGAAATGAGAAAGAAGAAGAAGACGGGTTTAAAACCCCGATTCTGTCGCCAAACGACAGAATTGTCGCGAGGCGACAGACTCTGTCGCGCGGCGAAAAATGCAAAAGCTCGCGACAGGTGTCTCTGGTCAGCGCTGGAGCGGCGACAGAGTGCTGGACTCTTCCTTATGGTTTTGTTGGTCCATTTTGGTAATTTGGGTTCCTTGGTACGCCAGTTAGCCCCTTTGAGCAAAATTGACATGATTTAGTCAGCTTGATTGAAATGCACTGGGTGATCGACTTGATGAAAGATCGTCTCACCTTAACATAAAGCGCCTAAGTACTGGCTCATAATAAGGCACCGAAATAATGGTTCAAGGCACCGAAATAATGGTTCAATAGAGGCACCAAAGTAATGGTTTACAAAGGCAAAAGCACCAAAGTACCGGCACAAATATAAAAAAACAATGATAAATAATGATATTAAGGGTCAATAGGTAAAGTGATTCTTTTGCAATGTCTCAACATAGAAGGGAAATTGTTTAGCGGCGAAGTACGGTCGTGACAAGGTAGTGTCACAAATGGTGGAGATGGCGAAGCAAGGCCACCTTCGGCGGTCTCTCAAGGTAAAGAAGAGATTGTCTATAGCGGCGACATACTGCTGTGGCGACATATGGCCACACCCAGGAAGTGACGACATACAGTTATTTTCGATGATGTTCCCGAAGTACTGTGGAGGATTGTCACCAAGAATATTGAAGGCGACGACATATGGTTATCTTCAACGATGGCGTTCACGAGGCACTGTGGAGGTTGTCACAAACAACATACGATGAAACAACAAAACGGTTACGCTCAGAGACGTGTGCTCGACGGTGCAAGATACGCGTTTCTTAACTCTTTTATCTGTTTAACTAATGATTGTTTTGCAGGTATCGGCGTTATAAGAATGATTTGGAATCGCAGAACGTTTTGAATCATTCTCCGTCCCTATCGATACTTTGACTCTCGTTTTTCGAAACATAAGTTTCTTCAAACTCAGTCAAAGTGGGGGCTTCTGTAGACACCCATTTGTGTCTCCCCAAAACCAAACCCAGTGATGAATTCCTTGCACGTTGTGTTATTATCGAATTAGGTGAAAGTGGTTCGAAAGTCAAGTGTTGCGGTTTAGTCTTAATTAAATTCTTTTCTCTCTGTTTTTGAAAATGACCTTATTTATTTGAAAACGTCCATTTCAGTTTATTTTGGTCCATAATAAGGGTCCAATAATGGTGTAGATGGATGGGGCTCGAAGAGACCTTTCCAACGATATATTATAAGCCCGATTCCGATGAATATTGAGGAAGTTATGGCCAAAATACTAAACTGGGCCCAGTTATTTATTTTAATACGGCCCAATGATCTAGAGGAGGGCCCAATGTTAATTATTATTCCTAAAATTATTAGGATTAATTATAGTTTTCTAGAAGTTTCTAGAAGGTTCTTTTTAATTCTAATATTGTTAGATTTAATAATTAATTATTTTAAAAAGATTTGTATTTGGAATAAAATATGGTTTTATTATCTTAAAAATATATTTTATCTTCTGTACGGATTCCGTAGATCAAGTTGATTAAAGATCGGATTCCGCGTGAAGAAAAACGCGCTAATACAGGCTGTCGCCAAACGACAACTCTGTCGCCGCGCGACAGACCTTATCGCGTCGCGACAGAGTTAGTTCCTGGCGACAGCGTGGAGTTTTATTCCTTATCAAATTCTATGTTTTTCCGGATTATTTTCATTATAAATAGCGTCCGAATCCCTGTTTTCAAAACCGATTTTCAAAAATCGATTCTCTCTATCAACTCTTTCTCAATTCTCTCTATTCTCTCTCTTGAGCAATATAGCTTATTTTCTTTTCTTTCTCTCCTTTTTTCAAATACAATATTCCGCATTCACAAGACTTAGAGTCTCTTAGCCAAGTTCGAAGTTGCCTTCGCCCTAGACGTGAAAGGTTGATAATTTCTGAGGGTTTGGTCCAAAACTAGTCAAAACTTTATTTAATTTGATTTCAATTTTAATTCTTTAGTTCTTTAATTATTGTTTATTATTTTCATTGAAGTTTACTAACTTGTGTATTTTGTTATTAGAAAGAGGTACGAGGCTTCAAAGTATGTAATCTTATTACTCTCTTTTAATGTAGAAAGCATGTTTATTATTGTTTATAATTCCTAGTATCATGTTAGGATGTATTTAATTCCTAGTATCATGTTAGGATGTTATTTTATGCTTTCTAGTGTCATGTTTAGGGTGCCTTTACTTATTTCTAATATCATGTTAGTGTCATGTTAGGTTTAAAGCTTTGATCTTTATTGTTTAGTGACATGCTAGGATTTGTTATTAATCTTGTTAGTATCATGCCTAGGATCTTGCTATTATTATCAAGCTTTATTATACCTTATCATGCTATTATCATTATTGTTATTGCTTTATTATTATGTTGCTTGATATTTATTTTATATATTGTTATTGCTAGATCACGCCTTTTGTGCAGGTTTAAAGGGAATTTGTACTTGAAATCACGCTTAATAAGATAATTATTAATTTGGTTTAGGCTAATGTGATTTTAATTCAAGTGATCGCCAATAATAGTATTATTTGTGCATTAATTTCAACCAATATAGATAAACAGGTTAGGTTCAATATAATGTTTGTATGTTATTCGAAAAGCGCACATGAATACGAGCAGAACAAAGTAGAGGCCTATTTTATAGGGCGGGTCCTTTCTTTTGTAGATTGGATTCGTACCCTCATCCCCGGACCCTGTTTGGTTCAAGACCTTATGGAGTAGTTGACGGTCCTTTGGATTGTCTTTTGGGTTTACAAGTTCCTAAAACTTGTTGGCGACTCTTTTTGCTCTTTGTCTTTCCCTTTGGAACGCCACCGTACTTTAGTGTATGATTACAGTGGGGTTCAAGTTTGGGGTTATCGTAATGCTTGAAATATTCCCTACAATGAGGCATCCAAATTGATGAGAATAATGAGAGAAGGGCTCGGGAATCCTTGGAACATGATCATAACCTGAAAATACACGAAAACAAACAAATAAAAGAGAAAAAGACCAAATAAACAAAGAAATACACAATAAAAAAAACTAACTAAGGTAAGCACAAACTAAAGAAATAAAGAACAAAACTAAGGAAAACTAAAGAAAAGAGCTATAAAATGGCATCAATTTCATCCTAAAAGAAGCCAAATGAGTGTCATAGATGACACTCATCAAAGGCAGCCAAGGAGGCAGTTTGGATTCGCAAAATTGGGGAACTTGGTGTTGTACCCTCCATCAAGGGTCCAATAGACCTCTATTGTAAAAATAATGGAGCTATTGCTCAGGCTAGAGAGCCACGAGAACATCAGAAGGTCAAACATGTCCAGTGGCGATTTCACATGATTCGAGAATGGAATTCAGAGGGTGAAATCAGAATTTGCCAAGTGGGAACGGATGATAATGTAGCCGATCCACTCACTAAACCTTTGTCTCAAGTGAAGCACAACAAACACATTGAGGGAATGGGAATCAAGCATGTCGTGAACTGGCTTTGATTTCCATATTATAGTGTTTTAATTAAATTTTTGACAATGTTAATGTAAAGCACTATGATGACCCTTTCGGTTTTTGGAGTAATTAAATTTTTCATGCAAATTAAATCACCCAGTCTCTATTTAATTGTGGTTTAGAATTAAATAATGAGTCCATTTGATTTTAAAGAATATTCAATATAGGGTATCAAGACAATGTCTTGGATAAAGAAACACCTATTAAGTGAACGTTGAATATTTTAATCGAAAATTATCCCTAATCAAGGTCATTTATTTGTGGACGATTAATGACCATTAGAGTTTAGTGTGTAGTATTATTTATAGCACCGTTTCTTGTGCTATGAGGATATAAATCATTTGCACAGGTATTGTTTTAGAACCATACTGGATCGACCTATGAGAAAACTTTAAGAGATTTAAAAATCGTCATAAGTATTTTTCTCATTATTACCATTGGAACTCTTTTCCTCGACCATGAGTGATGGGAGGTCTCTTGTTTGAGTACTAGTCCGTTTTTGGTATCCGTCAAACGTCTGCCGTAACTGGAGATTATAACGACATATATCAGGCGGCTAGGTCCTCTTAGTAAGAGAAGCTACATTGCAAGACTGGGAATGTCCCCCTACTAATAATAGGGAACATGTCTTGTTGTTTACCAGGCCTCTCGAAGAGCGAGAATGTAAAAATGCATGGCCATGCTCGGATGGATTTTAGAAATCATCTGCTTATTGACAGTCAAACTCGGATTTCGAGAAACACTTCTTGACGCAACAGGGATGACGAGTAATCTCACTCTTTAGTTCATGAAGAGACATAGGAAAGGGGCTATACACTAAATGCTCACTTGTCCGGAAGGACAAGTGGGAGATTGAAAGGAATGGTGTCCTTTGATCAAGTGTATTATTCTAATAGCGAGTTCAGAATTATTAGAAAGCTAATATATTTAGTAAGGTCAAGTGATCGGAATGCCTGGGTGGAGGCCGCTTCCAATCAGTAATATTAATATAATTAGTATTACAACTTAATCTTGACTTAACCCTTCGGGTCACACCCAAGCAAAAATACGAACCGACTCGACGAATTAATTCAAAAGAAATTAATTCGTCGCCCGAGTGTTAAATATTTAGACGTCGAAAATTCGAGCTTAGAGCGTCAAAACCGAGCGGCGGAAGTCGAGTCAAAAATAGTAAAAGACGAGACGGAAAATTAGTAATAAATCAACAATGACTAAAATACCCCTAGCATCGGAATCCCGAGTGCTAGGGGATTAGCCGAGCTAGCAGCCCGCACCATGTGCGAGGCATGCTAGCAAGGCACGGCCAGCAGCCCTCAAGCAAAGCGAGGCATGCTGGCGCGTGAGCTGCTGCTAGCAGCCCGCACTAGTGTGTGGCTAGCTAGCAGCCCGCACTCTTGTGCGTGGGCGTGCTGGGCCGAGTTGGCAGCAGCTAGCAGCCCGCACGGGCGGGGCTAGCTGGGCCGTGGCATAGGGTCGGGTAAGGGGGAGAGCTCACAAGGAGAGGAAGGAGTGGGGAGCAAGTATGGTCCCCTCCTCTCCAAGTGGTCCATACTCCTCTTTACATATGACTAGGACACTTGTTGATTTATTACTTGCTTGCCTATTTAATTTATTTAGCTTTAAATTAAATTGAGGAATTTCATGATCCCACATTGATGGGATTGAAATTCTCACTCCCACTTTTCTCTATAAATACCCATCTTGGGATTTGGAGAAAAGGGCTTGAGTGGGAGTTAGAAAGAGCAGTGCATTTTGGCAAAAACTCTTAAACTCCAATAACACTTGGGTTTTGGTCGGACCTTGCTAACTCCAATGCAGCGGACCTAAAAAGTCGGTGTTCGTCCTTTGTGGGTGGATACCGTTGGAGGCTCGGTATTTACGGAGCTAGAGCTTTCATGTACGAGCCCGTGTGTGAGGGAGAAGCACGCTTCAAAGGTGAATTCCGGTTTTACCCTTTTATGGTTTTTGTTACGCTTTATGGTTTTATAATTGCGAATGGTTCTTAGGTCGGGGTTGTTTCCGCGGTGAGTCGGACTCACCAAACCCCAACACATACATCTCCCTTTGGAGGAATAGTAATACCACTCAAATGCTTGAAACCACGTCGTGCTGCCAACGCACTAGATGTCAGAATGGAGGGAGTTGAGCTGCACATCTTTTTCGAAGAGGCGTCCCCAGCTTCATACTTATTGTTTTTCCTCTTTTTGGAATTTTCACTTTGGGATGATTTGGATTTACCACTTCCACCTTAAGGAGATCTTGATCTACTTCTTGAGTCCCTTTTTGTTAATTACGGGCCACCACAATTTCCATCTCCTCCCTGGCTTCCACCACTACTTGAGCTCGAGTTGGACTGAGTACTATCACCTGGCACCTTAGGCACAGTTGCACAAAAATTAATCTTGTCGTTTGAAATCTGATCTTTCAATGTCCTTTATGCCGATAACTTTTCTTGAGTACAAGGGGATTAGTGGCGCGGCTAGCAACATGTCATAATTTAATCCACATATGCCACTGATAGGTGGTGGTGTAGATGTTAAAAAATAAATTCCTTACAAAACCAACTAACATGCAATGTAGTAGGGTTAGTAGGGTTGAATCCACAGAGCGATGACTTTTTAATCTAACCTCTAAGAATATGGTAAAACTAAAGTATGTCATGAAATTGGGATAAAAATATAGTCTAAATTGAAATAGGAATATAATTAATAAAAAGACCTAGGGTTATGGTCCACCATGTTTATAGTTCTAAATCTATCAAGTATCAATAACAGTTCAATAATCAATAAATTATCTAGACTAATTGTAAAGCCTACGGTTGGTTCTTAACGCTCTCAATTCAACATATGTAGTTTGTTCGCTAACATAATCAGAATTGCTACTTGTAGGTAAGCCTTTAAAAGTAAGATCTTTCGATTCAAACTCTTATTAACAATATTTAATCAAACAATTGATCATGTTACAAGATTAACAATAAAACACTATCAATTAGAGAAATAAATATTAAAAAAATATCAGTAACATCAATCAAGATTCATAGTATAAACATGTATTCCCAAACCCTAGAAATAAACTACTCTAGCATGAAATAAATAATCAAAACTAAATCTAATAAAGAAAGCATAATTAAAATTAGGGCTGGCAAACGAATCAGGTCGGGTCGGGTTCGTGTTCGGGTCAGTTAAAATTCAGGTCAAGAACCCCTAACCTGGACCTAATTCATTTAACTTTTCGGGTCAAAAAGTTCAACCCTAACCTGATTTTTTCGGGTTCGGGTCAACCCGAATCTGACATGATTTTTTTGGTCATTAATTTTTCGATTTTGAATTACCTCAAAATTTCAAATCTAACATTTCCCATTTCAGTTTTTAATATTAGCATCTTAATTTTATAGAGAAAATCATTGATAAAATAATCAAATTGATACCATCAACAAATTAAAAGTGTAGATATATAAGCTACAATAAGTTAGTAACCAAATTAAATTACAATACATAAGATCTAAAATAAAATGGATCTCTAAGATCAATGATTTGCAGAAATATCCTTTAGTTATTGTTCACTTGATGACCTCCTTCTTGCTGATGCGAGATCGGTCAAGCGATAATGAAGCAACGAAGAAGTGAGGCTGGTGAAGCAAATTAAAGAGAGATTGACGGTGGTGGAGAAACTCCGAACAAGATTAATGAGTAGGGTGAAACACCACCATGAATGAGAGTAATGAGAGAGAAAGGGATGAAGAGAGAAAGTGGAAGTAAAGAATGAAAGAGGCAGAGACTAGAAATCTATAATAAGCAACAATTTATACTTAGGGTTAGGAAAATTTGGGCTGGGCTGGAGTAGTTGGACGGCTAGGAGACTTATTTAGGATTTTAGGGTGTTACTTCTATTAGGTGGGTTTGGTCGGTTGTTTACTTTCTTTAGGTTTTTTTTTTTGGATTATCAGATTTTTTTCGAGTTATATGGGTCAATTTCGGGTCGGGATTTTCAACCTTAACCTAACCCATTTAAATTTCAGGTCGGATTCGTGTCAACCCATTTAAGTTTTCAGGTCAAAAACCTCAACCCTAACCTGCTATTTTCAGGTCGGGTTTGGGTCCTATTTTCGGGTCAGGTCAACTTTTGCCAGCCCTAATTAAAATAATGAAATAAAATACCTCAAAAATTAAGTAACAAACTCAAGGACAAATCTATAGGAGAATCCATGGAGTTGTCCATGAAAAACCAGGGATAGAGAGAAAACTAAAACGAACGTAAAAATAAAAGGCGGAAAAGACATTAGGGGAAAATAAAATCCCTTGGAATATTTATATTATCCTAAAACTAATCTAAAAATAAATAAATAAAATAAAATCAAAAAAATAGCAATTACATAATTCATATAACGATTAATCGCCAATCTAAAGGAGTCTTAGCCGAAAAAGGTTATTGAAACGACAAAAAAAAGAGGCTCAAAGATGAGCCTGCTGGTGGGCGCAAAAACCACCGGCCGCTGGTTATCCATCTGGCCAAGCAGAAGCTACTCCCGGCCTTGGAGTGCTGAGATGCGGGTGCTAGTCGTAACTGGTTCGCAAGGTCATCTTTAGGGGCTATATCATGAGTTCTAGGAAACTTATAGGAGCGTGTCACCCATCGTCGGAAATCTCTTCAAATCTAGTTTCCAACACAATTTGAATCGCTTCAATCCGATCTGTTGAACTCAAGTTATGATCAAAAGAGTGAATAAGAGTCAGTTTTGCCACTTTGATAAACATCGTTTAATTTCGTTTCTAACTCAAATTCAATTCCGAAAAGTGCATAACGATCGTTGTTGATGCTATTTTTATTTCTCATGCATAATCCTCAGAGTCAACATCCACGAACATGAGATCTTTGATTATTTTACTCAATTCATCGACTTCCATCCAAATATCATCCGAATCAACTCCTAATAGTACGAAAGCATCCAAATGACTATGAAATCACCTAAAACATTAAGAAAACCACAAACGAAGCGAGAGCAAAATAGGGCACAAAACAAACAACTTAAGCATTTGCGACCTAAAAAGCAACAAAAAGACCTAAAAAGCTACTATAAACTTAGAATAAGCGTGCCATAAATCCTATACAAATGTGATTCATCAGCCATGAAGCCTATAGCAAACTTCTCTGTGACCTTAATTGACTGTGTTGCGGGCAATGAGACTGTCTATGCCCAATCTTGCCACAATTATGACAAAAAGTGAACACACGTTCGTGTCTTAGATCAACCCAAACCGCTCTTCCATCGCTTCTTTCATAGAAGAAGCCTGGTACTAAATCCAAATCTAAGTCAGCGATCACCTTTAATTTGCTCGCACCACAACATGTGGTCTATCCTCTATGGAGGCATTGTCAAACTTAATAATGTTCCCAATTCTCTCCAGCGCTCTTCTTACTACATGAGGTTAGCATTCCATAGGCCTTCTACTTTGATCTAGATAGATCCCGTAGTAAAATCAATTCTATTGACATCCATATCAGGCACCCAGCCTTTGAACACTAATATAGCTCCTTTATAAGGAGTTGTACTGATAAAAGGAAGATTGTCTCTATCATTAATGTCATTAGAGAAGAAAAAAGATATCCTTTTTATGAATGACTTTCTAAACCGGGATGGGACCTTTGGTCTTCCAAAATTGATAAGCCTAGCTTTGTAGATGGTATTCTTGGAACACCCTCTGATCTACAACCTTAGCAACCGCAACTAAGTTATACATGCCTGCATCCTTAGTGTGTCATAATGCTTCCTAGTGATTTCAATCCCCATTCGTTGAATGAATTGATTAGACATTGAGACTAAATGAATGCTCTCTAACGAATAAGAGAGAAGAAAGAGCTCTCTCTAGTCCAATTTTTTTTTAACAGTGACAGAAAAAAAGGTTTCCAATCTTTTAAGGAAATTTTGTTAGAAAAAATCATTTATAACAACTATTTTGTTGGAAAAAACCTTATAAAAAATTTTTGCCAAGGAGAAACCAGATTGTTAAATATTTTTGTTGAAGACAACCTAATATCTCTAATCACTCAATTAACCACTAATTTATCCTTAATTCTTCTAATTAATCATAAGTTTCACTAACTATTTAATTATTAAATTGATTTATAAATTTTTTTTAAAAAAAAAACAAAACAAAACAAAAACCACTCTCACCACCACCAGTCAACCACCCTCTCCTTCTCCCCCTCCCATGGAAGCAACCCCCTCCTAGCCTCCCCCGCCGCCTGGAACCCCTCACCCCCGTCGAACTGACCCCCTCCCTTTCCCTTTACCTTCGTCGACCACCCTCCTCCGGAAAATAACCCAATTCATCATTCTTCTAATTACTCTTTCTCTCTCTCTCTCTCTCTCCTCTTCTTTCCCAATTCACCATTTTCTCTCTCCTCTTCTTCCCCAACTCAATATTATTTGACTGTTGAACTTATCGTCACGATTATGTGCGTCTCATTTTCTCTCTCCTTCCTATCCAAGTATCTTCCTTTCATTATCGAATTCGGCGACACTTTTTTCCGATAAATTTTCTCTCTCCTCCGGTTGGAGATGGGGTGGTTTACAGTGTTGTATTTATTGCAGAAGGTAGTATTGGTGGGTGGTTTTCTGGAGGAGGGTGGTCGGCGAGGGTAAAGGGGAAGCGGAGGGGGTCGGTTTGGCAAGGTGAGGGGTTCCAAGAAGCAGCAGGGGATGGTGGAGGCCGAGAGGGGGTCGCTGCCATAGGAGGGGGAGAAGGATAGGGTGGTTGACTGGTGGTGGTATGGGTGGTTTTTGTTTTTTTAAAAAAAAAAATCTATAAATCAACTTAATTATTAAATAGTTAATGAAAGTTATGACTGATTAAAAGAATTAAGGGGAAATTAGTGGTTAATTGAGTGATTAAAGGTCTCATGTTGTCTTCAACAAAAATATTTTACAATCGGGCCGGGTTTCTCCTTGCCAAAAAAAATTTACAAGGTGTTTTTCAATAAACTAGTTGTTATAAAGGTTTTTTCTGACAAAATTTCACAATGAAAGCATCAAAGTTTTTCAAAGAAAAAAGGTAGCAATTCGTAAATTGTTATAACTCTTACACATAATTAGGTTGGTTGGTATCAGGTTGAACATAATTGGGTTGGTTGGTATCAGGTTGCACATAATTGGGTTGGTTTTGTTTACATTTTCAAAAAATCAACAACCATGCAATTCGATTCTTGCTGGATTAGGAATTGTCAGTAGCTAGCTAGCAGCTTCACAATTCAGATTATAAATAGACATTGCTAATGCTTAGTAGTTAGTTGAGAGCTTGGATTCTCTAAATAATGTAATAGAAAGCCTACAAAACTTGATAAAAGATCACCATTCAATGGGGTTGGATTCTCTAAATTATGTAATAGAAAGCCTACAAAACTTGATAAAAGATCATCATTCAGTGGGGGTTGGATTCTCCAATTCAATGGGGGTTGGATCCTCCAAGCCTGTACGGGCTCTACCACAGTCAGCCAGCCCAACAGGATCACAACCGACAAGCCCATTGCCAAGTGTCAAGACTGTTTTGTTATGCATTTGCAAATGCATAACAAATATCTATACTTATATATTAAAAATCGTTCCTAAAATAGAATATGTGTCACGCGTCACCCTTTTAAGCTCTATAAACGGTCCAAGTCATCAATATATGACACGTGTCATGTATTTAAACACTTTCAATATGCCATGTCACCTCCACAATAAGAATTAGATTGACATTTAAAAAATGCTTACAACATGACTTGAACTTGAGACTAATAACTACTACAATACAAGTCTTACCACCTTAGCTAACCATATATTGTGTGAATTTATTTAACAAAATTATAGTTAACTTGGATAAGGTGATTAGTCTTTAATTGTACTATATGTTACATATCATAGGATAACTTAACAACTTATATTAAATTTTGTTACAAATATTGAATATGGTTCTCCTAATACAAATCTTTATTCATAATATTACATTTTGAAGATAATTATCAATACATTAAGCAAAAATAATCACACGTTAATTGCAAACTAGCAACTCGGGGCATCGCCCGAGCCACACACTAGTTAAAGTATTAAAAAGTACATGGAAAAGAGAAAAAGGAGGAAAGAGATAAGTAAGTGAGACAACTTTTAAATATACCACTGAAAGTTTATATAATATCATTAGTTATTTAGTGATACTATATATGCACATAATTAGTACTACTGAATGCATATATAGTACCAGTGAATGCATACATAGTATTACTGAAATAGTTAATGGTACTATTTGATTACCAAATGATACTATTGTTCACTCAATGGTACTACTCTAAAATCAAAATATACATTACGTGCAATTACACTCTTACCCCTCGTTATGCAATTGTTCTTGCATAATGGAACCTCCTTTAAACAAGCTCCAGTAACTTGATAGTTAATAATTAATATGCAACCATAAAAAAGAACCATCACAATGCAAGTTCATCATACATATTACATACCCATTAAATAAAAATACACAACTTTGCAGGCCTGCCAACACACAAGGCCAGATTCACAACTACATAATTACACAAATTAAAGAAACCTATACAATTTACCAACTTGTATTATTACAAACAAAGAAAACAATTAATTAATTTAATTAAAAATTAAGATCAAATTAACCTCCGTTTCCTGGATGCTTTGGCTCATGATTTGGATTAGCTCCAGTTCCTGGATAATCATTTATTTCAATTTCCATCCTTCCTTCTATTCTTTCACTCTCCTTTACCTAATTATAATCAATACCCAAATCAATTTTCGCCTAATTTTCATTAATTTCATACACTAATCCGTCTTCAATTAACAAAAATTTCAAAAATATGAAAAAAAAATATTAAAGAATTGTTATTACCTGAGATGTCACAATTACACGAGGTGATGATGATAATTCTTGCTCATTTTGATTGATGACCAAGCTTCCTTTTACAACCAAAGATAAATAAATCATAGTAAGCAATTTGATAAACGACCCAGCTTATATTATTAAGTTTGAAAAAATAAATAAAAGTTTGTATATGTAGTTTTAACTATCTACAAAATTGAAATTGACATGAAAATAACAAGTTAAGAAACTTACTTGATGCAAGCGTGGACAAAATCAAGGAAAAGAAAAGTATAATAACAAGATTAAGTATTTTTGTGTTGCCCATTTCTTCTGAAATTTGGTAAGATAAAATATAGAGAAATGATGAAGGTTTTAAACACTACTCTTGGCTACCACCTACCTAACTTTCAATGGCACAGTATATATAGCGGTTAACCGCCACATAAATTATCATATCATCAATATATATACTGTGTATATTTATTTAAATAAATAATATTTATGCTTCCATCTAAATTAAATTTTAATATATTATGGGGTTGTTCACATTTAATGAAATAAGCTGAATTAAAGTGATTGGAGCTGAACTGAACTGAACTGAACTGATTGGAGCTGAAATAAATAATTTATGGGAGAGGGAAATTAAGAGCTGAACTGAACTGAACTGAACTGATTGGAGCTGAACTGAACTGAACTGAACTAAACTGATTGGAACTGAACTGAACTGAAATTAAGTAAATGTGAACATGCCCTATGTTTAGATTAATGGCATGACTTCATATATCATTTGCATCTTCTTTTTTTTATTTAATTATTTTAAGGAGAATAGTAAACGTTATTAATCATTTGTATCTATTTTTATTTTATTATTTTCTAATAGATAGTAAACGTTACGGAGTACTGTATTTGTTATGAAATTTGGTTAGATTTTCTATAAGTTTGGACCGTGTTTGATACGTGTCTATATATTATATCCTCCATACACTTCTTTAATATAAACTCTAATAATACATAAATGAAGTGGGTCCAGAAAAACTTGTGTGAACCTGGTTCACTATAATATTATTATAGATCCGAAATTTTACATATGCATAAGTGGCATTGTATTGAACATAGTGACCCTAACTAGGTTAGGTCCCGTGCTATGCACGGTGATCAAAAATTATATACAGTGATAGATTATTGCACTACTAGAAAACTGCTGTTTTCCGACGGAAAAAATCCCTCGAAAACACGCAGTTTTCCGTCGGAAAACCTGTTTCCGACGGAAACCCGTCGGAAACCGTCGTCGGAAAACCCTTTGTAGGAAAATCAGCTTTTTCCGTCGGAATGCATTTTTGGGCACTAGAAAAGTCCGTCGGAAAATTCCGACGAACACAAATCCGTCGGAAAATTCCGACGGAATTTCCGTCGGAAACTGATTTTAAGAAATTAAAAAAGAAAAACACGCCACGCCACCAGGGGCACGGCGCATCGCCACCTCAGAACACCACCACCGCACCGCACCCTAACCTAGATTCACCAACCACCACCACCGCACCCAAACCGAAATTCACCAATCACCACCACCGCACCCTAACCCAGATTCACCAACCACCGCCACCGCCACCGCACCCTAACCTAGATCATCCCAAACCCTCTTCCCCAGCCTTACCCTAACCGCACCACCACTCCCCCTTACCCAACACAGACCCACCCCCTAATCCTAAACGACCATTTCCACCACCCTAACCCAGCCAAATCAATATCTAACACCAAAACAAACCCAGATCTACAACAAATTCGTACCACCACCATAAAAAACCACCACCGCCGCCAAAAACCACGAATTTTAACCAAAAAACCAAAAAAAAACCCACGAATTTCAACCAACAACCAAAAAAACAAAAAACAAAAAAAAAATTAAAACCAAAAAACATACCTTACCAACCGTAGCTTCCAATTTCAACCCGTATTTGGTTAAATACGGCTAAATTCGACCCTGAAACCTCTAGATCTAGAGGTTTCAGGCTCGAATTTGGCCGTATAAACCATAAATATGCAATAGCAAGATAACAGGCCACGGCGCCGGTGAGAAGATCGAGAGAAAGGAGAGGAGAGAGAAAGAGAAGGCGTGAGATTAGAAGAGAAGAGAAGGAGAGGAGAAGAGGGAAGAGAAGAGAAGGCGTGTTTGAGAGGAGAAGAGGGAAGAGGAGAGAGGAGAGAGGAGAGAGAAATGAGAAATGAAAGGGGGATGAATCTGATTTAGGGTTTTGTGGTTTTTTTTTTTTTTTTTTTTTTTTTTTAAATTCATAATCCGTCGGAAAGGGTTAAAATTCCGTCGGTAATTTCCGTCGGAAATTTCCGACGGAATTATTTTCCGTTGGAAAATGTACCATTTCCGACGGAAATTCCGTCTTAAATAAAGAATTTTCCAACGGATTAAAATTCCGTCGGAAAATTCCGACGGACGTTCGATGGAAATAAAATCCGTCGGAAATTTTGCACTTTCCGACGGATTTTCATGTCCGTCGGAACCATTCCGTCGGAATTTGACTGTTTTCTAGTAGTGTTGATTGATAATTATTATAATCATAAATTAGTCGAGAAAAATAAAAGTATGTGATATTTTTTTATAGCTTCTAATACACAAGTTAAATAAAAGTAGGCAAAAATCTGAGCAATATTGTAAACATGCATATCACAAAATTATTTTAAGAATATAATTTTTGATTTATAGCTGTCCAAATTTTTTAAGAAAGATTTGTGAAATCTTTACATTTTAAATATCTTTTTGAGGAAACATTGTAAATATATAATTACAACGTATAATATATATATATATATATATATATATATATATATATATATATATATATATATATATATATATTATTTGTTTCCTTCATCAATAGTTTTTTTTTTTTTTGGAAAAAAATATAACTAATGACACACCAGGAGATGAGACGTGTCATTACTGGTGTGTCTTTTGGTATATATTTGTGAAATCTTTACAGTTTAAATATCTTTTTGAGGAAACATTTTAAATATATAATTACAACGTATTAATATGGAATATGTATATAAGATAATATTATTAAATAATTTGTTTCCTTAATCAATAGATTTTTTTTGTTGAAAAAAAAAATAACTAATGACACACCAGGAGATGACATGTGTCATTACTGGTGTGTCTTTTAGTATATATTTAACATAGTAACCTTTAATAATATTTGTGTGATTTTTAATATTGTTGCAAATTTGAAATATGACGTTATGATCCTAATTTTAACCTAGTGGCCTATATTATCTATACTGACCCAGTATTTTAAAATTTTCATTAAAAATTAATCTTATGACCTTTATAAAAATACAATCACTTTTATTTTAACAAAATGACCATTATTTTAACATAGTGGCCATTATTTTGAAATAGTCACTTTTTTTTTTAATTAATAAAACGACCATATTAACTCTACCATAAGTGGTCCACAATAAATTAATGTGAACCAAGTCTATTTATGAATCTGTAGAAGCGGGTGCGGGACTGAGGGTAAGAAACAAATGAAATATTAAGGTGTATAGCTGGTAAAAACTAAAGAGTGAGAGTTCCAATAAATAGAAAAGCCATAATATAGTTTTTTTTAAAATATATATATATATATATATATATATATATATATATATATATATATATATATATATATATATATATATTATCTTGTAATTGCAATAAAATCATACAAACATTAAATACTTTCATATGACCCGAATTGATGTCATGGTTTTAAATCCTAGTTGTAAAATACGAATTGGTGATCCAACAGACCAACAATCATGTAGGGATGGCAAAAATGACAGTACCTATCCGGTTATCTACTATGCCCGAGACCGGTGTTCGAGAATAATTACCACCCTACACCCTAACAAGTTAATGCAATTTTCGCTATCCCTACCCTACCCCAAAAGAAAAAAAAATGTAGGAGATACATTCAAAAATTCCTACTCGATTCACAATTTTAACATATTAACACACGTTTCAATGGACAAGTTGGTTTATAAAAAAAATAATGCAATAATAGGTGGATGAGAAAAATAAATAGAGATGATAGTAATAGTAGTTCTAATAATTTACTTAAAAACAAAATTTTAAATAGGTTAATTATTTTTAATTTCTTTCATATTAATCATAAAGTACAATTGATGCTATTTTATTTTGATCACATAAAAACTCCGTAATGCAAAGTTAAACTTTTAAAAACAAATAGAACATTTTTTAAAATATAAATATGTTACACCAGTTATGAGAGTCGTAAATCTGTCTGAAAAAGTAAAAGTTGCAACAAATGATAAACCGGAGGAAGTACTCCACACTATAACTCTAGAAATTTGCTAGTAGACTCGTTATATTTCTAAATAAAGTGAATAAATTACGTATGGTTTAGGAAAATATACTACTGTATTTAGAAAGATAATGGACTTGTGATAAGGACACTAAACACTAAAAAGGTCAACTAGAAGTGTCTATTTTTTATGAGTGAGTTTTCACTTGCCTAACTTAATCCAACCTGTCTTGCACATGGAAGATGCACCATCACTATTATGATGGTATCTTTAGACTTCCGTATTCAGATATCATGACAAAAAAACATTTAGTCTACTAAACTAACACCCAATGTCAAAATAGAGCAAAGTAGTTGACTATGGTAACCGAAGGCTCAATTCATTAGTTTAGCAAAAGTGTGGACATGAAGCTAGATCCTTAAAATAAGGAATAATTGGTTTGGCCTTGTACCTCAACGTGATATTTCTCCATTAGGCTTTTTTGTCCATTGTGGTTGATCCTCCACTTAGGCCATGTTCACTTCACCTTAAAAAATGATATTAAGTACAAATAAGTTTAGTTCATGCTGTAAAAATAAGTTCAGTTCAGAAAAAATAAGTACAGTTCAGTATAATTCAGTAACTTTAAATAATAAATATAATAGAAAATCAGTAAAAATAATTTCAGTTCAGCAAAAAAAAAAAATCAGTTCAATAAAATTAATTTCAATTCAATAAAAAATAATTTAAGTTCAGCAAAGATAATAAGTAAAAATAATTTTAGTTTGATAAAAATGATTTTGGTTCAGCAAAAATAAGGTAAGGTGAACGGGGCCTGTTATGATATCAATTATAATACGAGTGTAAAATAAAGATATATATAGTTGCTTATTATTAAGTTAAAAATGTTATATATGGTTTTCAAAAAAATACAATGTTATATAAGATTATTTTTTTAAAGAGGGATGTTAAATAGGACCATTTAAAGCAAAAAAGAATTAGAAATACAAAGATTTAATTTAACTATATATATATAGCCTTTGATGTCATTTATGTGGGGTTAGTTGATTACACCCACTAATATAGTGAGTGCAATTAGGCGCATAGTTGCTATTTATTTGGGATGCATATAAGAGGGCTAAGTGGTAATTTCACATACTTTTTTAAAATTTTAATCGTTCCAGTGGTATTTTTAATGTACTACTAGAGTATAGATTGTTTTAGTAGTACTATTTATAGCCATTATAAGTAATAGTGGTCAATATTTGATGACAATTTATATATGGTGGTACGTATTTATACCATTAGCGAAAAAAAAACAAACAAACAAATTCACCACTTTCTTGTCTTATTCATGCTATTTACTTGCTATGTAAATAGCAGCTATGCGCCTATACTAACCAACATCATATAATATATCGTGTATTGTGCATGTATTTGTAGGTTAAATTTTGGCGCATAGCTGCTATTTACATGGCAAGTAAATAGCAGCTATAAGACAAAAGAGTGGTGACTTTTTTTCCCTAGTGGTACAAATATTGTACCACTGTTATTTACAATGATTATAAATAGTACTAATACAACAACTTATACTCTGGTAGTATAAAATACATGTATAATAGTACATTAAAAATACAACTTTAACTATAATAGTACATTAAAAGTACCACTATAGCAATAAAAAAAAATCACAAAAATTAAGTAAACTTACCAATTAGCCCCATATATGCATCCTAAACAAATAGCAACTATGCTCCTAGTTGCACTCGTATTTGTAGTCATTTTAGTCAGTTTTCGAGTCTACATTAGTTTATTATAGCTCAATTTGGCTTGATATGGTTTAATTTTAATCATTTGGTGCTTTTATGGGTAGTTTCATTCGTTTTTTTTATTTATTTCAAAATTAACGAGGATAATTTGGATTTTTTTTATGTTGTCACGTATCTAAACCAAGGCTCTGGAAGCTCAACGATTGAAGTTAAGGCACTTAGCTTGGAGCAGTTTTCTAGCCAAGAATAATGTCCATGTCAAGCAAGGCATTGCATGGACGTGCTAAGTGAAAAGAGGAAGATATGACGCCAAGGAAGGAAGAAAAATTCCAAGGATGCATGTCCGCTCCGTGCCCAAGCAGTGTGTCCATGCCATATGTAGGCATGGACGTGCTGATGCAAGTGGTGCAAGAAAAGAGGTGGGCATGTTTGTGCCTAATTTGTGACAAAGTTTCACTACTAGAAAATAGGCAAATAACGACGAAATTTCTCTGTCGGAATCGGAAAACCCATTTCCGACAGAAATGCTGTCGGAACCGGTTGTCGGAAAACACTTTGTAGGAAAATGGCCTTTTCCGACGGAATTCAATCCATCGAAAGAAATTTTTGGCCCGAAAAAAATCCGTCGAAAACTCTGTCGGAAAATGCTTAGAAAAAAAAACGCTACCACCACCTCCCACAACCAGCCCACACCTACCACCGGCCACCACCCAACACCACCAGCCCCCCTAACCCGTACCCAACAACCAAAACCTCCCTCCCCTACCCACCTAACCGAACCAGACCCATCCCCTAACCCTAAACGACCAGATTCCCCACCTAACCCTAACTCACCCCAAATCCAGATCTACCACCCAAACGAACCTAGATCTACAACCCTAACCCTAACAAATTCGGCCAAACCACCCATCCTAAGCAAACCACCCCACCACCCACCAAAAACCACCGACGCCGTCGTCGTAGGAAAAATAATCATAACCCAAAACTAAACAAAAAAATAAAAAAAAAAGGAAAAAAAAATTAAAATCCCAACCCAACCCCCAAAACCTGAACTCCAACAGCCACCACCCACCACAACCATATATATTAAAAAAAAACCGATAAAACCACAAAATAGAAAAAATAAAAAAAAAGATACATACCTTAATTCGGCCACACAAAACTTGAAATTGGGTTAACGAGGACAAATTTGACCATGAAAACTCTAGTTTCATGGTCGTATTTGACCTGAAAACCTTTGTTTTCATCATGAGAAAAAGAGAAAGGTTGAAAATCTAGATCGAAATTGTGGTTGATGTTGATTTCGGTGTTGGTGTTATTGTTAATGTTGGTGGTGGTGTTGCTGCGGCGATGGTTAGTGTTGGTGGTGGTGGTAGGAGATATGAGGTGCTCGACAAAAATTATTGTACGATGAAAAAATCCGTCGGAAAGCACATATATTCTCACAGATTTTATTTTCGTCGGAAATATCCGACAGAACATAAATCCGTCGAAAATTTCACTTTTTCTGACGGAATTCGGAACCATTACGTCCTTATTTTCTTGTTTTCTAGTAGTGTTTACAAAGCCTTTGAAGATACACGTCTCTATGTGAGCAAGTGCAAGATGGCATGTATGTATGTGTCGTTACTAAGGAAGGCCTTGGTGCTAGAGTTAGGCACATCTGTGCCAATATGCGGGCACATTCGTGACTTAGCAAAAGACAGTTTAGCAAGCTTTGCCTGGGCACGTGTTTTGGTCGGTTTAGCCAAATTCTATTTTTTAGCTTAATTATTTTATTTTATCATAAATACTTCTTGTTTTGGGTGGTTTTGTCCCTCGGGAGAGTTACAACTCGAAGACTGGTCCGATGCGGCCTGTACCTGCAAAACAAACGGAGACACCGGATGTTTGGCGCTCCGCCTCCAATGATCAAGTTAGTAACTTGAAGGGAGAGAAAAGGTGCGGAAATTTAGGTGGGTATCTACTCGGATTCCAAGCTCAGATGTCTCTATCAAAGGGACAGTTTGTAATAAATGGTAAACGTGTCTTCCAAAAGAGAGGAATCTCCCTATTTATAGGGTCCTCGGGATTTGTGCCTCTGATTAGGTCACTGAACCCTAATCATTGGTGGGCTGCGCCGCATTGCGGGTTTCTCGGGATTTGGGCTTGAAGGCCGCCATTTCTCCCAAATTTCTGAAGTGACACATGTCAGGCAGGGATTGGTCCACTTTGGACCACCCTGGGACTGACACGTGTCATCCTCTAAGTGGACCACGTGGCGGGGTAAAATTACCCTAAACATTTGCCCCTCACAGATGTGACGTGGCACACCACGTGGCATCTGTGACACTTGTCACGCTCCGGTTGGTGGTAATTTTACCGCCAAAAAGTAACTGTTCATCTTCTGAGTAAATTACGGGAATGCCCCCGAATTTACCCTCTATATATAGCCGTTTACCCTCATAATTTTTGTACGTTCACAAAAATTTTCGAGAGAGAAAACTTTGAGAGAGCAAAAGTCATCCGTCTGAGTCAAGTGCAAGTTTGGAAAACTCGTTCTCGTCAACCCAGCCGGACCCGCCTACCTTCAGATAACAAATCTAAAGGTACCGTCTCTGTCTCTCTCAGCTCTTTTTCATTTTACACCGCTTGTACATATTTCTTGCAATAAATGGATGCATCACCAACACACATGGCACAGCCTAGGTTAAAGTCCAGCCGGTCACCAGGGACGGCTGAGTCTAGGACTGGGAGTGACGTGTCGGGGTGTTGGGACCACCCTTTTGCTTGGATTCCGACCATTTATGTGTCTGTGCAAGACACAATGGCTCGGACAATGCAGACGGCCCCCGATCCAGAATATAGAAGCGAGGGCTCAGGCGGCCAAACGCCTGAGGGAGAGGCGTCTGGCCAAGGACACCAGACGGCTCCGGAGAGATCCCCTCCGCGTGGCCCTCCAACTCCTCCAGATTCATTTTTGGATGAGTGCGACCAAGGTGGCGATGAAGCCGTCTCAGCTCCTGCTTCACAAGATGAGGAGGAGACGGAGAGCAGCAGCTCTGCCTCCTCTTCTGAGAGCAGTGATGACTTGCCTCCACTTGTAGATAGTGAGGAGGAAGAGAGGAAGAAGTGGAATGAGAAAGATGACCCCCACAAAATCCACATCTCAACTAAGGATAGGGGTCACATGGAAGATAACCTCAACAAATTCAAACAGATGCACCCGTTAGGAGACGGGTACAAAATCAGGGTGCCGCCTGCAGACGGCACTATCTCTTGGGAAGACGACCAACGAAACGCCAACGGCTACTTCGGCTGTTACGAGGCGGCGTTCAAGGCCGGTCTTTGCTTTCCCCCTAACCAGGCGGTGAAGGCAATCTTGAGAGGCTACGGCCTCGGAGTCTGGCAACTTACCCCCAACTATTGGGCAAACATTTTTGGGTACGTTGCCGCTTGCGAATTTCAGGGACTCCACCCCGGCTGGGAGGCTTTTGCTAAGATGCATTATCTTAGCCGCAGCCCAGGCGGGTATAGGGCGTGGTACACTCTAACCACGTTCCCCCAATACATGATGAAGTTAGACAAGGTCTCAAAATTTGACGGCTGGAAGCAGAGGTTCTACCTGTTGACGGCTCCCACCAAGTGGGAGAACTATGAGCTTCGCCAATACAATAAGAAGCCCGATCTACTGGGCCGGAAGTGCTGTCTTCCCCGGATCCCGGATGAGGACTTCGACAAAATAATTGAGGCCGACTTCTTCGGCCTCACAGACGCGACCTTGTCAACCGGGGAGACAATAAAAGTCCCCAAGAACTGGATCCCAAAGAGCGCCTGGTTCAGGGATGATTGTTTCTTGGCTGCCTGCGGTCTAGGGAACATGTTTACCTGACGTATGCGCCTGAGTACATATCCGTCTATAGTACTTTTGTATCGGAATTGTTTGATGATATACTGATCAACTTTTTTCATTTTTGCAGAGGAAGCTTTAGAAATGCTGCCAAACGAGAAAACGCCCAGGCGGTCCTCTACACAGATCCGCAAGGACCTTGCGGAGAAGCAAGTGGCCGAGCTAAGGGCCAAGGTAAAGAACGCCTGACTCTTACTTAAATTTAATTCAAAGTTTCCTTTCCCCGACTGCTAACTTTAACTTGGTTATTTTTACAGGGAGGAGAGTTTGGGAAAAGCAAGACGTTTGAGAAAACTCTCAAACGGGCCAGGGAGGAATCCGCCTCCACCCCTAGCAAGACCACCCTCAGCAAAACCAAAAAATCCAGCTCCACCGCAACTCCTGGCGCCCCAGCCGGGAAAAGTCGGATGCGGATAGGGGGGCGAAATGAGAGGGTAAGCGGCGGTCTTGGCCTCAACCTCGCCAACCCCCTATCAGCAACCGGGGGGTTCACCACGCCTGCTAGCGGCACTCGCTTAGCCGGCTCTGAAGGTAAGAACCCTTTTGAATCCCCGCCTGAGCTGGGGTGGCCTTTGCGAGTGAAATCCCACTCCCAACAGACGTCATCCTTAGACGGTCGGCAACAGATAGGTGCTGCCTTAATTTCGCACTCATGTGACGTTGATTATGGTGCAGATCAATCTCCTCGCTGGCCAGACGTCCAGAAGCATGCTAGAGGCGGTGAGCAATAGGGATAAGGATGCTATCCCAGGGATAGAGACGTTCAACCTGGAACGAATCCTTTCCCTTCTGGCTGAGGTAAGACACTCGAATAATTTTTCTAAGTACTTTATTCCGCCTGCAGTACTAATCTTGATTTGCTTTTGCAGGCTCTGCTACGGGTAGACAGGCTCAAGCGTCCTTACACCCGTAAACGGGAAGAGGTAAAACGGGCCAAGAAGTCTGCCACAGACGCCGATAATGTTGCTTTATACTCCTGTATCATAGATGAACTTGAAACTAAAGCAACCATAATGACACAGGCGGCGAAAATTCAGGAGCTAGAGGCGGATCTGAAGACGGCCAACCAGCGGGCGAGCGACGCAGAGGCGGCCCAGAAGAAGGCAGAGGAGGACCTCTCAAAGGCTAAGGAGACGCTCCAGAAGGCGCAGGCGGACCTTGAGAAACTTCAAGGTGTCTTTAAAGAGAACACCGATCTGAAGGCCAAGGTTCAGAAGCTGGAGGATGAGGCGGCTAAGGCTCGGACGAACTTATTAGCGACCTTGGAGGCGGAGCAGAACCGCCTGGTTGCTGAGAGTGACGCTAACAACGACTCCAGGATGAGAATTGCCTAGGCTGCCTTGTACCTAGACAAGGATTACGGCGTCTGGGCTCTGGTTCACAAGTACGCCGAGGAGGTGGTGTACTTGAGAGAGAAGGGCGAGCCGGAGCCTGAGTCCTTCGCCGTCTGGGCCAGCACCGAGCTTCCCGAGCCTGGTCAAGCACAAGTGATTCCCTCAGACAATGAGGAAGAAGGAGAGAAGGACCAGGAGGGGCCGTCTGCGGGGGCGTGATTTCAGCAGCAGTATGCCATTTCTTTTTTATATTTTTTTTATTTGCGGCAGTATGCCAAAAAACTTGCTTTTCTGGCCTGTGTTCTGAGTATTCTTGTACTTTACCGGCTGAGGATCCGGGTTAATCAACAATTCCTTACTTCTCCCGGACGGGGTCCGGTTAACATTTGATCCACTACAGCCGTTTGGTTGAGTGGAATTTTAATGAATGCACCGACTGAGTCGGTTTTGATTTCACTTTTTTGCATTTTCAATTTTGCGTATATGCTTGATTTTCGCCTAACTTATCAAAAGCATGCGGCGATTTTTGCCTAACTTATCAAAAGCCGGCTGTCCTTGCCCCTGGACGGCTGTGTGGTTGGTTTCAATTGGAGTTGGTTGATTGACTTGGGAACGTCTAATGCTGCAAAGAGCATGACCAATTGTAAGTCAATCAATCACAATAGTGATTGCCCCAAACCAAGTACACAGCCGTACATAACACAGGCGTTCCAGTCACTAACTAGATGGTGTTGACCGTCTAGGCAGAGATTGCATAGCCACTGCACAACTCTTTTGCCCCAAACGGGAGAATGTATGCAATTTAAAAACGAAAAAGTGCTAAGTAAGAACTTCAGTCGGTCACCGACTGATGTCACTGGACATCCGGGTTCCGAAACTTGGTCGTTCCTTAGACTGTTCAGGTCAGACGGCTGTGGGTAGGCCGATTCGGCCGTCCAATTGTGGCCACCTGCATTTTTACGTAGAGTAAGCAGGTTGGCTTCTCTCTGCGGCGATCACACCCGGAGGGGTGTCGCCGGACGCCTTTGTCCATGTTGGGACAGGCGAATTTGTGAAAATGCAGCCATCCGGCCTTTGGCCTCTGGTCTAGGTCGAGACCGGCTATATAGCCACTAAGCGGTTTTGTGCTTAGCTTAGTTCTCTGGCCATTGGCCTCTTGTCATACAGACGTTGATTTGGTTTCCAAGTATCAAACTTGGAAAGGTAAACAAATGACCCGTCTGAGCAACGCTTCAGACGGCTTACAAAAGTTAAAAAGACAAACATAATTGAAAACAAAAAGTAATTTCTCATTAATGTACTTCTTGTTTACAAACATTACAAATCTCAGAAGTAGTATTTTTTCAAATTGTCTACATTCCAAGTTCTAGACAGGCGCCTACCGTTTGGAGTTTCCAGGCGGTAGGTGTCGTCTCTTACTTCTTCATAAATCTGGTAGGGGCCTTCCCAATTTGGAGTCAGCTTTCCCAGTTCATTGGCCCTACTATTTGCCTCCATTTTCCTTAACACTAAGTCGTCAACTTTCAAAGGACGCTTGTGTAATCTCTTGTTGTAGGCTCTGGTCATTCTCAGACGCCTGCGTTCTGAGAGTGAGTCCAATGCCAGGCGCATTGCCTCCCAGTTTGCCTCTTCATCATATAGCATGACTCTAAGAGTCGGCTCGTAATGTTCAATGGGCAAGACGGCTTCAGCACCGTAAACCATGAGAAATGGAGTTTCACCGGTTGCCCCCTTTGCTGTTGTCCGGATGGCCCATAGGACATTGATCAACTCTTCTGCCCATAAGCCACCGGCTCTTTCAATTTTCTTCTTAATGTCGTCTGAGATCAGTTTGTTGAAGGCTTCAACTTGGCCGTTTGCTTGGGGTCGGCCGACTAATGCAAAATAACTTGAGATCCCTTGATCTCCCAACCAAGTTTTGAGCTGAGGCGTCTCAAACTGAGGACCATTATCAAACACCATAGACATAGGTACCCCATACCGGGTGATGACGTTCTTCCAGATGAAAGAGATGACGTCTGATGTCTTGATATTCTTAACCACCTCTGCCTCTACCTACTTGGTAAAGTAATCCACAGCCACCAAGATGTAGCGCTTTCCGCCTGGAGCAGGCGTGTAAGGACCTAAGATGTCCATGCCCCATTTTGCAAACGGGATTGGGCTGTGGATGGCCGTCAAATCAGTAGCCGGACGATGAATAAGTTTGCCAAATTTTTGGCACCTGTCACATTTCTTCACCAACTCCTTGGCGTCTGCCTCCAGAGTGGGCCAAAAATAATGTCGTCTGGCTCTGACGGCTAGGGACCTGCCGCCTATGTGGGAGGCGCAGAATCCCGAGTGCAAGTCTTCAAGAACTTCCTTCCCCTTTTCTGGGGTAACACACTTCAACAGAGGCTTCAGAAACCCCGCCTTGAAGAGTTCTCCGTTTCTCAACTCGAAGCTTGCAGCTCGTTTGTTCAGGACGACCGCCTCCTGTGGCGAATCAGGAAGTGTACCGTCTGAAAGGTATGCCCGGATGCCATCCATCCAGGTAGAGCTTCGGTCAAGAATTCCAATGGGATCTTCATAGATGCTTCTTTTTTCAAGAACTTCCCAAAAGACTGACCGAGGCGTATCATGGCAGGCGGAAGATGCTAGTTTTGACAATGCATCCGCCTGGTTGTTGTCCGACCTGGGTACTTGACTCAAGTGGAACTCTTCAAGTGACCCAGCCTCCTCATTGACCGCCTGAAGATATTTGATCATAGCCAGGTGAGTTGCCTCAAATTTTCCCTCATACTGGCTAACGACCAACTGTGAATAAGAGTAGGCGTCAATTTTCGTTGCCCCTGCCGCCTTACACATAAGGATTCCGGCTAGCAGGGCTTCATATTCCGCCTCATTGTTTGAGGCCAGAAACTTGAACCGTATCGCATACTCATATCTGTCCCCCTCAGGAGACTCATAGATTACACCTGCACCACAACAGTTCTTTGTAGAGCTCCCGTCTACATACACTTTCCAAACCTGATCAAGATTATCCGGAGCCACCGGACGGGTCATTTCAACAACGAAGTCGGAAAACGCCTGACCTTTCACTGCCTTCCTTGGTTCGTAAGTGATTTCACGACTTTGCATTTCAATAGCCCATTTCAACATTCTGCCGGCTAAATCCAAGGTAGACATTGGCCGCTTGAGTGGCTGGTCGGTGTAAATCACCACCGGATGAGCCAGAAAGTAAGGCTTCAGCTTTTTGAATGCCATGTACAAAGCAAGGCCAAATTTTTCAGCCATAGGGTACCGGAGTTCAGCTTTTTTGAGAACATGGATAATGAAGTAAACCGGGAGCTGAACGCCGTCTCGCTCAGCAAGGAGAACGGCACAGAGAGCATGATCTGAGACGGCTAAATACATGTATAACGTCTCCCTAGGCAAAGGACTGACCAACCTAGGCAGAGAATGCAAGTGCTCTTTCAACTTCAGGAATGTCGTCTCAGCATCATCTCCCCATTCAAACCTGATCTTCTTCCTGATTGCTTGGAAGAAGTAAAGTCATTTGTCGCCTGACCGGCTGAGGAACCTCCCCAAGGCGGCCAGGCAACCAGTGAGTCTCTAAACTTGCTTGACAGAACGGGGTGACTTCATGTCAATCACCGCCTATATCTTTTCGGGGTTAGCCTCTATCCCTCTTTGATCAATCAGGAATCCGAGAAACTTCCCAGACTCAACACCAAAGACGCATTTCTTGGGGTTTAACATGACCTTAAGCCGCTTGAGGGTGGTGAACGTTTCTTGGAAATTAGCAAGGTGATGCATCTGTTGCCTGGATTTGACTATCATGTCGTCAATGTACGCCTCCACATTCCTCCCAATTTGATTAATGAAGACCGTATTAATCATCCATTGGAAAGTGGCAGACGTATTCTTCAAGCCAAACGGCATCACTGTATAACAGAATAACCCCAAATCAGTGACGAAGTCCGTCTTCTCTTGATCTTTCTTCCAGAGGGGTATCTGATGGAAGCCGGAATAGGCATCCATAAAGCTCATCAAGGCGTGACCGGCTGTAGAGTCGACCAGACTGTCGATCTTTGGAAGCGGGTAACTGTCCTTTGGACACGCCTTGTAGAGGTCTATGTAATCAACACACATGCGTCAGGTCCCATTCGATTTCTTAACAAGGACCACATTGGCCACCCAGTCGGGGAAATTACAAGGCCGAATGAACCTTGCGTCTAGCAGCTTTTTGACTTCGGCAGCTGCCGCCTGACTTCTTTCCTCGCCAGAAGGTGCAAGCTTGCACCTAGAGTAGCATAAGAGACCGTCCCAACCTTTACAGTAAGCTCTGGACGGCTGTCATCCAAAGCGAGATCAATGTTTTCACCAGCCGGTTGGGGACGGAGCTCGTCTGACCGTTCCCCGGTCAGTGATTACTATTTTTTCTCTTTCTTCACCTCCACCAGTAGAGGTGCTTTTCTTTTCTTTCCAACGGCTGATGGGGCGGGATTGGCATCCTTGACATTGTCAAGATCTATTGGTTCCTGATCTTGGCCGTCTGAGGCCATAGTGTCTTTTACGGCTGAGAGGTAGCACTCCCGGGCCGTCTTCTGATCCCCGTTCAGGGAACCAACAGAGCCATCATCCCGCTCATACTTAATGAGCATGAGAGACGGGATGATTACCGCCTTGGCTTCATTGAGGGTTGGCCTCCCAAGGATAATGTTGTAGGCAGTCAACTTCTCAACGACCAAGAATCTGACGACAATATGTCGTCCCTGGCCTTTCTCTCCCAGCCGGATGGGCAAGTCAATTCTTCCGGCTAGGTAGACCATCCCACCCCCAAAACCAACCAAGGGGTGTGTGACCGGATGCATGCTGCTGACATTGTATTTCAGCTTCTGCAAGCACCAGAGGCTGATAATGTCCGAAGAGCTGCCGGTGTCAATAAGGATCCGCCCAACCAGCTGGTTGGCGACCTTACATTCAATGACGACCGGGTCGTCGTGTGCACGGCGGGCGCTGCCCCTGTCCTTCTCGGTTATGAGGACGTCTGGGAAGGTGGAACTGGCAGACGCCTGCTCATCATCATCCTTGTCTATCTTTCGAAGATGGCTCTTGGTGCCCCAGATGGTAGGGCCACCACATGAAAACCCGTCTGCTATAGTGTAGACCGGATCCTTGTCGGTATCCGAGCTACTAGTAGGCTGGTGGGTAGTCTTGGGTGACTGACCCTTGTTCTTCTTCTTTGCCCCGGCTGCGGACTTAGAAATGTAGGACTTCAGAAGCCCTTTTTCAGCCAGACAGTCCAACGCCCGTTGAAGACTAAAGCAGTCGTTGGTGTCATGGCCAACCTCCTCATGAAACTGACAGAATTTATTTTGTTCCGTGATTGGATGGAACTCTTCATTGGATTCGGCTTCTCAATGGACAGCCGGTCCTTTACCTCCATGAGGATGGAGTTGCAGTCTTTGTTAAACTTGTGCTTGGGAACGTACGGTTTAAAATCTCTCTTTTTCTTCTGGGACGGTTGGTCAGAATCACTAACCGCCCAAACTTCTTTTCTCTTTTTGCTCTCTTCTTTCTTGCTGGCCGGCTGAGCAGACCGGCTTTCTTTTTGTTTGTCAGGCTTCTTGGAGTCTGACTGACTACCAGGCGTACAAAGGTCGGTAGCCTGAATATAGCTTTCCGCCTCCCTCAGGGCCGCCTGTAGCGTGAATGCCCCTTTTCTGACGAGGTCAAACTTGAAGTTCGACCCGTCTCTCAGACCTTTGAAAAAGTCTGTAAATGCTACCTCGTCAAACAGTCCCTGGATCTGGATTCTGACAAGGTTGAACCGCCAAACATATGAGCATAGCCCTTCTTTCTCACCCTGCTTAATGATGCTCAAATCAAGGCTCGTTTTCTTAGCAGGGATGTTCATGGAGAAGTTGGTGGCAAACAAGAAGGCTAGCTTCTTGAAGCAGTCAATTGAACCGGCTGGCAGGTTACCAAACCATTGTTGGGCAATGCCCTTCAATGTAGCCGGGAAACATCGACACCAGGTGGCATCGTCCCAACCCTGTAAGCACATGAGGTTGGTGTATGCCATCAGGTGGTCTTCTGGGTTGGTGGTACCATCATAGGTGCCCACCAACACATTCTTAATCTTGGACGGCTGAGCCGCCTCGGTTATATTCTTGGCGAACGCAGAGGGTTGTTCACCAAGCTTGAGCAGCCGAAGCTGCCAGTCCAAGGGTTGGACATTGTTATATGCCGCTTGACCCCTAAAAGGAGGAGGCTGCATGAAATGTAGGCCATATTGCCCATACTGCGCCTGAGGTGCATATGGGACTGACCCAATCATCAGCTGAGGTTCGGTGTTGACGGTTTTGCCGCCTGTCCAACTCTCAAGTAAGGACTGTGAGTTCCTTATAGAAGTTTCTTTGAAGCTGTCTGGAAAGCTCGAAGTGGAGGCTGACTCAGACATCTGCTGATTTCTTTTCCGCTCAATAATGTATCGAGCGTCAGAGGCTGTTTTCTTGCTAGCCCCTGGCTGTTCATGCCGAGGCTGCCTCTAAGGACCAGTAGGCAGTAGGATTTTCGACCAGTCAAGTCTGGAGGCCAACTTCTCCTTTTCCCTTTCTTTGTCTTTGGGGTGGGGAGTTGGCCGCCTGTCATTGACTGGCTTCTTCTTCCCAGGAGTGGGAGTCTTTTTAGCCGGCGGACTCTTGCTAGAGCCTGCCTTGTTTTTGTTGATCATGGCCTTGATTTCACCCTTGAAAGAGTTCATGAATTTCATGAGCTCGTCCCGGGTGACTGGGGCTTGACCTTTGGCCTTCTGGGTTTCCCCTTCTGGCCTTCCAGAGGGCCGCCTGCTTGGGCCCACCTGGTCAGGGTTGCGCTCCAATTGATCTTTGGAACGCTTGTACTTGGACATGAATGACCTATCCTTGGTTGTATAGGTCTCCACATCATCATCATCTTCGTCATCAGCTTCATCCTCAGTGACGACCTCAGGCGGAGGCCGGTGGAACAGCTAAGGGATTCCAGAGCCTCCCGGCTGAGACGTCGGTTGAGGGTTTTCTTGGGATTTCGGCTGTATAACCGGTTGTAGGTTTGTAGGATCAGGAAGGGGTACAAACTCTCCAACCATCTTTGAGGTACTCTCCCCACAGACGGCGCCAAATATTTTGGGCGTTTTTGTCCCTCGAGAGAGTTACAACTCGAAGACTGGTCCGGTGCGGCCTGTACCTGCAAAACAAACGGAGACACCGGATGTTTGGCGCTCCGCCTTTGACGATCAAGTTAGTAACTTGAAGGGAGAGAAAAAGGTGCGGAAATTTAGGTGGGTATCTGCTCGGATTCCAAGCTCATACGTCTCTATCAAAGGGACAGTTTGTAATAAATGGTAAATGTGTCCTCCAAATGAGGGGAATCTCCCTATTTATAGGGTCCTTGGGATTTGTGTCCCTGATTAGGTTACTGAACCCTAATCATTGGTGGGCTGCGCCGCATTGCGGCTTTCTCAGGATTTGGGTCTGAAGGCCGCCATTTCCCCCAAATTTCTGGAGTGACACGTGGCAGGCAGGGATTGGTCCACTTAGGACCACCTTGGGACTGACACGTGTCATCCTCTGAGTGGACCACGTGGTGGGGTAAAATTACCCTAAACACTTCTTTAGTTCCCTTGTTTTATTTTATGAACTTTTAGACTAATCAGCTTTCTCTCGATATTTTTTTTCTCTAATTCTTGTTAGTTGTTTTCACTATTACGTGTGACTAGTTTCCTTATTCAATTCTAAGATCTAGCGGAATTCGAATACAATTTATGCATGAATTTATTCTTTAATTCTTTAAATTCTCTAATAATAATTGCAATTGACATGTTTAATTGATGTACTTACTAGGTTAGGGATATAATTAGTATTGTTTTTAATCCATTGTTTTAATTACAATGGGATTATGGGAGCAGGGTTTTGATGGATTTGAACAACTCAATTAATTGTTTGAAATTCATCACACGAGTAGTAATATACTTAATGTTTAGGATGCAATTAATGTACTTCATGTTTATAATTTGCATGATTACACGAGAGTAAGCTTTAGTGTAGTTAGGAAAGCTATTGATTACTCGGGAGAGAACTTTGATATTATCTCTCTTTTTTTTTTAACTTTTTAGTTGTCAATTGAATTATTATGTTAGGGGGAGAAATGATTGATGCATTGATTGTATTTGTGGTGAATCATGCTTGATCTTAGATTTTTTATTATCGAAATTCTCTCATTATTTACATTAATTGCGCTCTTTAGTTGTATTGGTTGCAATTCAGGATATTAAATTTGATTATTTGCTTATAGTAATTGCTTGAATTGTTGGGGTTTGGTGAGTCCGACTCCCCGCGGAAACAACCTTGAGCCAAGGATCCACTCGCAATTAATAAAATCACAAAGCATAACAAATAAACACAAAAGCGCAAAATCGGAATATACCTTTGAAGCGTGCTTCGCCCTCACAGACAGGCTCTTACTTGAAAGCTCTAGCTCCGAAAATACGCGAGCCTCCCACGGAAATCCACCCGCAAAGACGAACTCCGACTTTTAGGTCCGCTACCTCGGGGTTAGCGAGGTCCGACCGAAACCCGAGTATTATATGAGTTTAAGAGTTTTTGCTAATGCAATGCTCTGTGAGGATGGGAATTTATATCCCATCAATGTGAGATCATGAAATTCAACAATTTATTTTAAAGTTAAATTAAAATCAATATGCAAACTAATAATAAATCTACAAGTGGCACTTTTACATGTAAAGAGTAGTGAGGACCACTTGGAGAGTAGGGGACCATACTTGCTCCCCACTGAATACTCTCCTTGTGCCACATGTCCCTCTTCCCACTTGCTTCCCATTTGCTTCCTACATGCTTCGGCCCTACTACCCGTGCTTTAGGCCCAGCCGTAGCCCAGCCGAAGCCCAGCCCCGCACTCGAAGATGCGGCTGCTGATGTGGCTAGCAAGCCACGCACTCCAAGTGCGGGCTGCTGCTAGCATACCGCGCACACCATGTGCGGGCTGCTAGTAGCTGCTGCCTTGGTGTGCTTGCGGCTGCTAGCTGCAGCTAGCTTGCGATGCTTGCGGGTGCTAGCTATGGTGCGCTAGCATGCACCAGCCAGCCAACCTTGGCTCGGCATAGTGCACATGCTAGCCACTAGGGGTGTTGAAAAAAACCCGACTCGATTGTCCCGACTCGATTTCTAGATGACCCGGTAAATACCCGATGGGAAAATTGGGGAAAAAAACTATTTTTTTCGATTTGGGTACCCGACCCGGGAAATATGCATGTTTTCCGGGTCGGGACATGGGCCACATTTTTTAATACCCGGGTATCTGAATTCCCGAAAATAATAAATAAAAAAATCACTACTGAGTGTCGAAGCCTAGCCCACATCCCCATTCTGTTTTGAAACAAAATTAGGGTTCTTCGCCGCTCTCTCCCTTCCTTCCTGCCCCTCTCTTTCTCTTCCTTCCTGCCCCTCTCTCTCTCTCTCTCTCTCTTCCTTCCTTCCTCTTCCTTGAGTTTCTCTGTTCATCCTACTTGTACATCTTTACAATGTCACCACTACGACTACGACGTATGACGCCGTCGACATTTTTATTTGATTATTAATTAATCAACAAAAGAAACCCACAAATTTCCCAGAAAAATCGAAACTTTCCTAGAAAAATTGAAACTTTCACAACCCAAAATCTCATATTCGGATTTCCTGCGTGCTACTTCGCCCAACAATATCGCGGTGGTCGCTGCGTTGGAGTGCGTTCTATGTTGCAAGTTGCAACTGTTGCAAGACTAGCAACAGTACCTTGGGAGCAAATTAATTACAATTTCTAATTATATTTCTAATTATAGTTGTAATTATATTTTCTAATATAATTAATTGTTGCAAGACTTGCAATTTCTAATTATATATATTTTTGTTCTTCTAATTCTTTGTATATTTCAAATTTTATTATTTTTATTGAAACAAAGCTTGGTGTAATTGGTTATTTTGTATCTTGGTTGTTCAATTGTGTGGAATTTGGGTAGAATATCTAAATTTTTTTCAATTTTTTACCTTATGGGAGCAAATTAATTAAAATCATTCCAAAATCCGGACCCGAATAATTCGGATACCCTGAACTCGGGTACCCGAAATATTCGGGTCGAGACATGGGACAAATTAACAAGTACCCGAAACTCCTGGTACCCGGATTTGAACACCCCTACTAGCCACCTATGCTAGCATATTATGCCCCTAGCATTCGAATGCTCAGGGCATTCCGATGCTAGGGGTATTTTGGGAATATTGTCGATTTATTATTATTTTTGCGCGTCTTGTCATTTACTATTTTTTACTCAACTTCCGACGCTCGGTTTCAATGTTTTAAGCTCGAATTTCCGACGTCTAAATATTTAAAACTCGGGCGACGAATTAATTTCTTCCGAATTAATTCGTCGAGTCGGTTCGTTAATTTGCTTAGGTGTGACCCGAAGGGTTCAGTCAAGATTAAGCTGTAATATTAATTATACATTAATATTACTGATCGGAAGCGGCCTCCACCCAGGCATTCCGATCACTTGACCTTACTGAATATATTAGCTTTCTAATAATTCTGAACCCATTATTAGAATAATACACTTATTCGAAGAACACCATTCCTTTTAAATCACTATGATTAGTTAAATCATAGTCTTTTGAAATCCGACATTTACTTGTCCGCCTATATAATTTTTTTTTGGTGCAAAGTCCGCCTATATAATTAGAAGTATAGTTAGTTTTTTTTTTTTAGGTACGTGACTAGCCTGTCACTAGATAAGCTAAATTTGCTTTCATATAAATGTATGATTAATGGTAACTACCATGTGACATAAGATCATTTCGAGCTTCAATCACCATGATTATTTATAAATCATATTATTATTGCTCCAAAAATGTAGATTATCACAAGTAACATATATAACTAATCCAACTTCGAATCATAGAAAATTACAATCAAATTATTATATAATAACTCCATTTGGTTTTTTTTTTTTTTTTCTTTTTTTTAAATGTCCTAGTTAAAAACTTTCCATTTTAAGCAAACAACTATCCCCATAATATCCTCATGTATATATTATACTCCCTCCGTGTTTTTTAAAGTGACACACTTTTCATTTCCGGCCGTATTTTTTTAAGTGACACACTTCTTCTTTTAGAAATTCCTTACATTTTAATAATATATCTTCACCCCACTATCTCTTACTTTATCATTTCGCACTCCTTTCATGGTCACCGCTTCCTCTCACATTCTTTTACTTTATCATTTCTCATTCATCCAACCTACCCACTAACATCTTATTTTATTAAAGTCAATAAAATCAATAACTTATATAAAAGATACACCAAAAATGACACGTGTCATTTTTTGGTGTGTCCCCTTATTTATTTTTTTTTAATAAAAAAACTATTTATGAAACAAATATTATACATAAATAAGAGAATTAAAAGATTTCCATTCAACAAAAAAAAGAGAATAAAAAAGATTTAATGTATCTTTCCACAATATATAGTATACCATATAAATATGTTAAAAAAAATAAATTCCTAACATAATTACATACATAGTACTCCGTATTATGTACTACTCTACCATTATTACAACAAGGATATTGATATTTTTTTTTGAGGATTTTTTTTTTTTTTTTTTTTTGTATTTAATTATTTATGAAGAGCTTGCTAGGAAAGATATAAGTAATATTTTAAGTCAATTTATTATAAAAAAAAATATTGCATAAGAGAGAATGAATAATGGTATGTAACAAAAAATATATTTGCGAGTTAAACACATATTGTTAAGATATTCATTTGTTTAACAAGAAAAAAATGATATACATTTGTTGGTGAAATATACTGTATATTAGTATACATATATGCGTATTTTAAATATCTATTTTGCTAATAGACTATTTAATAATAAATTCGTTTTACAAAGTAGACTATTCTTTTTTATAATTATATATTTTTTAATTATATATTAGTTATTTAAAAATTACCGTGCAGAGCACGGGACCTAACCTAATCTCCTAAAACCTTGTGTCGGTCAAACTGTGTCACTTAAAAAAACACGGAGGGAGTAATACTTTATGTCCCAAGTTTATGGGCGGCGTATTCGACACTAGTTTTTGAGTAGCTTTTAGTGGTTTGACCATGTCAAATCACTAGATAATAAGAAAAAAAATGAGCGTTAATTATGTAGTGGTTGTGGTAGCTTTTAGTTAGGGCTATTTAGAGTAAGGTCTAGACCGCACCAAACCGCAATTTAGCGGTTTGGTTCTGTTTGCAGTTTCAAAATTGCGGTGATTTTAAAAAATGGCCAAATTGTGGTTTGAGGTTTTGTGCGGTTTCCAAATTATTTTTGACCAAACGTACCGCAAATTGTAGACCAAACGCGATGCCGCAGTTTGCGATTTATTTTCATACTATATATATATATATATATATATATATATATATAT
This sequence comes from Chenopodium album, assembly GCF_948465745.1. Taxonomy (NCBI): domain Eukaryota; kingdom Viridiplantae; phylum Streptophyta; class Magnoliopsida; order Caryophyllales; family Amaranthaceae; genus Chenopodium; species Chenopodium album. Next base: position 14,045,438 of record NC_137853.1, on the reverse strand, counting down.
ATATATATATAAAAGAACTTTAAAATATGATGTAGTCTTTGACTCTTAGCTAATTAAAGGTTAAAACAAAGGAGATTGATATTTGAATTATAAATGAATAATCACAAAATAAAATAAAAGTTTTTTTTTAAAAAATGTTTATGATTTTTGAAAAATGTAGCTAAACTGCAAATCATTCTGCACCATACCACATTTTACGTTGCGGTTTAGTTATAAGTGTGGTTTGGAGCGGTTTTAAAAATGTTAAAACCGCAATTTTAGGGTTTGTTTGGCATTGTTTTTTGTTTTCAGTTTCCAGTTTTTTTGAAAACAAAAAACCAAAAACAGGAAACAAGAAAAAGGTGTTTCCACTTTTCAGTTGTCAGTTTTCATAATTATCATGATTTTAATAAGTTTGACTAATTTTTGATTCATTATGTGACATATATCATATGATTTTAAAAAACAAAAAACCAAAATACAGAAAACCACAGTGATGCCAAACGAACCCTTAATTTGCAGTTTCGTGCGGTATGGATCCTAAACCGCACCATGAATAGCCCTTCTTTTATTGGTGGGACAGCTTTTATCAAAAGCTAATATTAAAAGTATTTGCTAAAAATTTTACTACCTCCCTTAACTTTTAGTTGCAATTTTGAGGTATAATTTGTGAGGTATAAAATATTCCAAAGTTGCAACTAAAAATTAACGGATGAGGTAATTTATAGTTTTAAGAAAAAAAAATGGTTTTTTATTTTTTACTTTTTTTATTTTTATATTAATAGCTAGTCAACTGCTATATGTCGACCATTCATATTTTCATCATATATTTTCACAGCTAAGAGCTCATTGATAGCTAATCGTTACTACCACAACTAACCACTACTACCACAACTAATACCTACCTGCATAATTTTATTTTGCATGCCGACCACGCCCTATACCCCCTAACTCACACATTTACTAGTCAAACCCTATTAAATTCCTTAACCTTCCCACTCAGCCTTTGTTAACACATACTACCTTCTTAATCATTAATCCCTTTATTAACTAAATTCTAGAAGTCTATCTCAACTTCTCTTAGTTTATGGATTTTCAAATGCTGAACCCTAGTAATTTTTAAGTTGATCCGATTCGATTCTTCTCTAAAAAGAAGTCACCTAACCAAAACTCTCTCCTATCACGTTATACATTATATGTTCACATAGATCTAGCTAAATTATCTAAGATTACTTCATAAATATTGTAAACACCTAATCGTGTATCCTCAAAGATATATGATTACTGAAACATTACGACTTGTCTAATTTAGGTTAAATCTGAAGAGTTATTGAATAATCCACATACCTCTAAAACCGAGCCCAAATAAATTTTAAATCAAATCAATTCAAATCATACCTAGTCCAAAAGCAATTTCAATCCCTCTAGTATACCTTTTGTGGGCCCAACACAATTTAATTACATCCAATGGCCCAAAAGGCTGCCAAATACCTTAAATCAAAACCCTAAGCCATCCTCCATGAGCCTAGAACGACTTAATATCGTACGTCCGTACCTAGAGTACAATGCATTGACACCGAACTTTCAACAACGAAAAATATGATCTTTAAGTCATAAACACCGGGTTTTTTTTTTTTTTTTTTTTTTTTTTTTTGTGTTTAGAGAGCCACAAGGGCGAAGGTGAAAATCGATCTCGAGATCTCCTGAAATCTGGAGGGAAGCTCTAACCACTTGAGCTATCCCTCACCCTCATAAACACCGGTTTTATTAGCCTTAACATTCTTCCACTTTCTTTCAAGTAGAGAACCCTAGTTTATCACGAGGAAATTCAAGTTAATATCGGTGGTAAACTTGGATTGTTTATCACATGGCAAAAGTGTAATAAACCTGCCTTGGGTTATGTGAAAAGACAATAAACAATTATTTTTTACCTGCTTTTCAACTAATGTGGTCCCCCTTACATGAAAAGGTGTAAGACAAAAGATTCCAACGTTAACTGCTACTATACTCCACGCAAGTTAACTCAAGGTGTGAGTTAACTAATCAGTACAAAATTAAAAAAATTCAGGTGGAGTTAAATTGAACAGTATAAAAAAAGGAAAAAAATATAGAGAGGATTGAGACGTCTTTCCCAATCGCATTAATATTTCATCCCACACTAACAACATTTACGACTAATTGCTCAAATTGACTCCAATTTCAAGGAATTTAGTCAATTGCTAACGCATTTTATACATGGAGCCTTTGTCAACAGTCTTCGTCTTCCCCATTGCTATCAGGTTTTACCTTACCTTTCCAACCCCAAATCAATGATGATAAAATATTCCCCAACCCCAAATAACAACCGTAGCTCGAACAATCAAGACTTAAAAGGCATACCTTACCTTTTCCAGGAGCGCCGATGAGGAAACACAAATTAAAACCTTTAATCCAGAAAGCACAACAACTTCAATGGAGAAGGAAGACAAACCTTTCCCTTAAGGATTAACCATGCCCTAATTTCTCTAATTTTCCTAGGGTTTTTCATTTGATTCGAAATACGTCGCCGGAAAGGTAAAAGAGGGTGAAGAAGACAGGGGACAGCGAGTTACCAAGTAATGTCAAGCATTCAAGCATGGAGTCATGGAGCATTGCAGTCGACCCAGGACTACTTAACTATGGTTAAGAAATGAGGCTGACGACGTTTGAAAGGTCAATATTCCCTGTGAGAAGCAAATGACCTTGGCACCCCTGACTAAAGACACAAAAAGACCATTACGCCCTGTGATAAACGGCCAATGTTTATCACCGATATTAACCTGGGCCTGCTCGTTTATCACCCTGATAAACAAAATTCGTTTATGAAGTGGCAAAACTATAAATATATCAACAAGAATGTTCAATCATCATGATATTTTCGTAATTATATCAACAATTGTAAGACCGTACCCATAATTAATGAAAGTTGTTGATTTATTTACAGTTTTTCCATTTGAACAAACAATAAGGTGATAAACTTGTATTTTTTTTTCCAGTTCTATTAAAGTGAATTTAAAGCTTTAGGTGAATCTTTCATGAATTCATCAATATTGTCTATTGAGCCTTTGCCTTACACATATTCTTAGGTGCACACTCATGCACCTAGAAATAGGTGTAACAACAGCATAATATGAACATTAGTTTTTCAGAAAATGAACATAGGCATAAAAAAGTATGAATATTAGCTTTCAGAAAGTGAACATAGGCATAAAAATTATGAATCATATGCATTATAAGTATTAAATATTCATTTTTTATTATTAAATGTTCATTTTTTTTTCATGTTCATATTTTTTTACTAAATGTTCATTTTGTAGAGCGTAGTGTTGATTTTTTTTACGTTGTTGCACCTATCTAAGGTGCACAAGCTAATTGTTTGCCTTATTCTGTCAATCTCTAGGTGTTTCAAGGCCCATTTAAAAGTGAATAAAGAAAATAAGAAAAGTGAAATTATGTTAATTCTATCAAGACACAATATTTTGGTTTTATGAGAATTTCTTACGAGAGAAACAGAGAGAGTATCACACTTAGTAATTACAAACTACAGTTGGGGGAATAAGAATTTGAACATAACTTCGATTAGATGAACACAAACCCTCAGTCTTTGCCATAAGACAAGACCTCATTGGTTAAGTATTGCCTAATAAAAGTATTACAAGTAAACCATCATAAAGTAAACTTCATCTACACATTTCATTCACACTTTAAAGCACTAGTAGTGAATCTTACTTAGTAGACAAAAAGAAAGAAAAGAGAAAAGTAGTAGAGAAATGGAGTGTTGTATTCAATGATCCGCAAAAAAGTTAGGATCTTGAGGCTTCTTTATCTTCGGCAACTCAATATCCATGTCTCTTTGTCCACTTTTTCGAGCATTTCTCACAAATCTTCTCGCCAATTGCTGTATATTCAAAGATGAAGTTCCGAGTTCACTACTTTGATCAATATGATCTTCATCATTACGATCAAATGAAGTCGATTGAGTAAAGGACACAGATAATGACTTGCTCTGGCTGTTCCTTGAGCTTGAACTCGAGCACGGACTAATTTGCTCCATCTTTCTCTTGTACTGTCTCCAAGCAGCCTGAATGAAGCAAGCACCCCATGACCTCCATTGGTGAGAGTAGTACCGAAAAGTGTCTTGTAACTTCTTACTATGTAGACGCCTAAATTGATTCGCCACGTATTTAAGGTGTTCGGCTTCTAATGAAAAGGCTTCAACTTCCTCGATTGCCTTGACTGTTCTTGTGGAGGATGGATAATGAGTAGTATCGGGAAGAAGAGCCCATGCTAGAAGCTCTTCGCCACAAAAATCACCTGGTCTTAATGTGATCGAGTTGAAAAACCCTGACCTCCCTCCATCTGTGGTCGAACTCTCTAGTTTTCCTCGTATGATAAATAACATTTCTGTAACGGGGTCTCCCTCGCGAACAATGTAAGTTCCTGCAGTGTTTAGTGAAGATTTGAGCCGCTCGCATATGGCGTCTAGTAGTTGACCATCCATTTGTGCAAAGAAAGGAACCTGCATAATATATTTATTTATCAGGAAACTGCAAATTAAATTCTATACATACTTTACAGGAAATTTGTCACAAATCACCTTATAAAACATTAATTTTGTCACAAACTACCTTATAAATTTGTTTTTTTGTTAAAACACACCTGATTATAATGTGTTTTATAAGGTGATTTCTGACAAAATTTGTATTTTATTAGGTGATTTGAGCCAAATTTTGTATTTTATAAGGGTGTTCGTGACAAATGTTTCTACTTTAAAATATGTGTTGTTAATCAAGCATGTTTATGTAAGAAGTTGGAACTTACTCGTCGAATGAGATCTAAGCACAAATGTGTTTGAATATCACGACGTAGATCTAATGGCAAGGAGCTCAGTATTGCCTCTTCATTGACTCCTCGAGTTGCCAGCCACTTGTACTGAACATATCGCCTCACTCTTTGTTGCAATTGTGGAGGTAGCTGCCGATGTTTCATCCATTCTTCTGTGTCACGTTTCCTAAGCCTCCATTGCTCAAGCCTCGAAGTGAGAGATTGCAAATAGGTCTACAAGTTATGTTATCCATTTTCAAGCATAAGCGGGAATTATCTCAAACCAAACACAAAAGAAATGTTCACTATTATCTCCATAAATTGTAAGGCATTATTAGAATTCAATTATTTTTATTGTGTATACTTGGCGAGAACTAAAGTTTCTAACTTGTTATTTTATGATTGAATTTGATAAAATTGTTATCAAAAATACTTACATAACTTCAAATTTGTTGCATAAATTGTAAATTGAAGCCTGTCATACCATAATTTTTTCTCTCTTAAAGCCAACATATATGCCTAGGAAAGCACAAAATTTTCCTTTAAAATACAAATCAGCTATTTAGAGATTACTTTGTAACTAGGAAAATTCACGAAAGTGCTTGTAGTTGTTTGTATATATAATCGACACTTCCAAGCTAAGCATAGAATCATTCATGTTACTTTTATTTAGATGTTAAATTAACCACTGTCTCAGGCTATATTTTGAGAAACTATTTTTTGGGTGTTTGTTTGATTTCCTAACCATATGAAATCTCAGTTAATCTTGTAATATAATCAGTTTTGGGTTGTCACCTTGTACTAGTACTTCTCTGTTTTTGCCTTTTTGGTACTTTATTTTCCAATGAAAATGGCTAATAATGATGGCTAATGATGGAGGGAAAGGACTATTTTCTAATGAAAGTTCTGATTTAACGTATGTATTGCAATATATCAGTAAGATAACTCGTGTTGGAGCCAAGTACTACTCATTTCAAGGTCTCACCATAACATGTTTCGAATATGTAAAAAGCAATGAAAGGTTAAGGCAACTCCAATCCTAAAGGCTAAATCATATAACTATTTTATAAATCCTATGTAATTAGAACGGACTATGTATTAAGCAACTCAAAGAATGACAAGCCACTGAGAATTTTCATTTCATCATGGTATCAAGAGCCATAGGTTAATTTTCGTTCTCTCAAACACTAGCCGCCAACCTTTCCCACAATCGTTAAATGAAATGCATGTCAAGCAATGTATACATTTTTTTACAGGGAATTAGGGAAAGTTCCTCCTTACCTCCATGTTACCGATTAAGAGAGCAAACAAAATCAGACCCAATATGGCAATGACTATGCAAAACACGGTTTCTAGGATGAATGTGCTTGTTTCCAATTCCTGACCAAATGAGCTGAAAGGTATTCAATTATTGTATGCTATTATGCAAATGAAAATCAAATTATATGAATGAAATAATGCACATAAATAATTAATTTACATGTTGCTTGCTATAACATGAATGGAGTACCTTACCTCAACTGTTGTACTCCAAACCATAAACAATACAAGTACTTGATCTTGAATCTCTCAGAGGCAATGCCTTTTTCCAATGCAACTTCAAATATCCCAAAGTCGAAGATAACATCTTTGTTATCCGGAGTACACTTAGAAAATACTTGGGTGTTATTTCTCCAAACGATACGATCATTATCATTTCTGGTACTACAATCCAAGTATCTTAGTTGGCATTTGATGGGTGATTCTTCATCTCTACAGGCCGATTTCCAACATGATGAGTATCTTTCTATGGACATTAGATACCAAGCTGCCCCGACAACCTACAGGGTTGAAAGAAGCTAAATAAATCATTCAAAATCATTGAACGAAAGTAGAAAGCATAACCAAGAAGAACACGCGAAAGTGGCGTTATGCAAAGCACTAATTAAGATCGATATGATTGGACTCAAGGAGATTGGACGGATTCTTACATGACTAGCTAAGATGTACAATAGCAGATTATAAGAAGCTCCACCCCAAGCAGTTTTGGTGACAACTCCAGTAGCTTTGACGATATCAGAACTCAACGTAAAAATCTTATATACCCTTGGAAAATATTGGATGAAAACAATTAGCTGAAGTGCATTATCTGTACTTCTTGAATTATTAGAGTGCTTAATGGCCGGAATGATGAACCATATCACAATCTGCAAAACTTAATTAGACCCTGTGTTAGCAATATACACCTACAAACATTCTTAATTAACATACGAAGTATAATTTATCTAGAATTGAAATTGAAATAATATTCTGTGCACCCAGGTGCACGATGCACACATTTCAAAACAACAACTCTAAAAAAGTTACAACTAAATTAATAAGTTAAAAAGGTACGAAGTTAGGGCCTGGTCACATTTAATTAATTTCAGTTCAGTTCAGTTCAGTTCAGCTCCAATCAGTTCAGATCAGTTCAGCTCCTAATTTTCTTCTCTCATAAAATATTCATTTCAGTTCAGTTCAGCTCCAATCAGTTCAGATCAGTTCAGCCCCTAATTTTCTTCTCTCATAAAATATTCAGTTCAGTTCAACTCCAATCAGTTCAGTTCCGTTTAGTTCAGTTCAGCTCAGTTTAGTAAATGTGAACACGCCCTTAGGAGTTAAAGAAAATCTGAGTGAAGAAAACATATATATCACTCAAAACCGAAGTTTAACCCTAGCTGTCTCCTCTCTATTTTTTCTCTATAGAAAGGGTTCTTTAAAAAAATTGTTTCATATAGGCTGAAAATAGTCAATTTATTTCCGGAAATTAAGATATTTTCAATCCTTTTTTTTTTATTTCTTCATATTTTTGTTATTGAATTTAATAAAAAAAAAAAAAAAAAAAAAAAAAACACTCTTTAAAGGTAGTAAGCACTCCTATAGTGAGTTTGAGTGTAGTAAGTGCCCATATGATGAGCTTTGTTCTAGTTTTGTTTTTATGGTAAAAATTGTTTTATAGGTAAAGATTTGTGGGGATCGTAAAAAAGGTTAATCCTTCTATTACAATCAGATGAATCAGACATAAATTTTCTTCCCGACTACAACAGATCAATAGACCCCCTCGTTGAAAAAAGCTGTAAATCACGGCGATATGAAAGAGGGTATGAAGAATATACGACTTGCTTGATGTTTTTAGTCTCTTTGTAATTGTCGTAAGAATTTTTATTTATGAATCACTCTTTATTCAAAATAAAAAAAAATAAAAATAAAAATACGACTAAACTAAATTGTCAAATATGTACGTACATACTCAAATTCCTACCCATTTTCCATTTTTCGTTTTACTAGGGCAGCTAACGCGCGCGATGCGCGCGTCATAACTAGCCATATCTTGAAGGTTTTTTTGGTTTGACTTTTAAATCACAAAATTAGTTAAATTAACAATAAGAGAAATTTTTCCTAAAAAAAACAATAAGAGAAAATATGTAATCAACTATATTTAGGTGGTATAAATGTTCAAGACAACTAACATTTATGAAAGCATAAAAGTACATAAATATTTTAGAGGGTATTTGTCTAAACACTATTCATTAAAATAGGATCTACATATTAATAAGGGTATGTATGTAAATACACATTTTGAATTGTATAATTGGCATTACACTATTCATAAGAGTATGTTTCTAGGGATATAAGGTAGGGAAGTCGTTTTTCATTTCAAAATTATCTCTATTAAAAGCCGACCTACACATACCACAAGCAAGCCTCAACATGGCAAACAAGAATCCCTTTACAAGCCAAAGTGTTAGTGTGTCTTACAAAAGTAGATCAAATGCTTAAATAAAGGAAACAAAAAGAAACAAATCGATAAAAATCTTATAGTGGAACCATCTCTGATATGATGCAAGTAAATGTGATGTTTTTTGGAAACAAAGTAAATGAATATGATGTTTAGAGAGCCACAAGGGCGGATGATAAAAATCGATCCCAAGATCTCTTGGAATCGAGAGGGGTGCTCTAACCACTTGAGTTATCCCTTACTCTCAAATAAATGTCGACTTTCTACTAACTGCTCTCTTGACCAATTTTATCATTTTATGTGACTGCTCTAACAACAATTTGGCATTGTCGATCACATTTTAGGTAACCCACCCTCTTACCAACTGGCATATTAGTTAGCATAGTTTGACATATAAGTTATAAACGATTCCCCCGACTCCATATTTTCGTTTCCATTTTCATTTCCGTGCAACCTATATGGAACCAATAAGTCACTAACAAATATGTTATATTTGGTAGATACTAAGTTACTAACATTTAAAACGCGTATTAATTAATTAACTACTAAAAAAAAGGCTAGACCAACCTGTGGAAGAGGCAAAGAGGCAATGAAATCCATGAGAAAACCCGAAGTAACATATCTTCTTGCAATCTCCTTGGCATCCTTGACAAGCTCACCCTTTCCGAAAACTCGTGTACTCGGCGATATAAAAGACGTACGAAACCTCAGAAGAACATGTAACAGATAGAACACATCAGTGATGGTACGAATAATAGTAACAACGCCACCTAATTCCAAATCCCTTGACATACAAAATAATTCATTATTTGTGTCAACTCCAGGGACGTAGAAGAACAATGGATCAACGAATAGCGCGATGATGCAAGTCACTAGGAATATACGGTTCCACATTAAGGCTGTCTCACTTGAGGGATCCAAGGTCCGTTTCCACCATGTTTCGTTGTCATCGTCGTCGTGTTTTAGTATGGTTCCGAAGAAAGGAGTGGTCTGTTTGTATGTTGAAGAGGGTTTATCTGATGATTTCATTAGTAAGTCATTTCCATTTTCATAAAATCTGCAAAAAAAAAAAATGAATGTAAACTAAGATATGAACAATGTGTATTATATTGATTTTAATTAAAATTTGATGACAAACAAAATCAATCAATCACAGTCTTAATCCCATAAGTGAAATCGGTTACATGAAAAACCAAAAAATTTACCTTAATTGTTTGTGCCTTTTGGAATCCATGCTAGATTAATTTGAGGATGTGAGTCAAATGTTGTATGTATGGAACATATGTGATCTCCTGTCTTCAATTTCGTACTCGACTTGCGGATTTTAAATTGCTGGTTTGCTTTGATCATCCAATTTACGTAGATAAGAAACAAGAAACGAGAAAGTTATGGTAATTGGTATATTATTGTAGGTTGAAGTTGCCAAAAAATTTAAAGGTAACAAAATTTTGAAGAAAAAAGAAGAGATGAAACTGAAGTGGTTTTGTATTTTGCTTGTCTATTATGAGAGGATAAGTAGTTGTAAGGAGTATATGCTTGCTGATAAGTGTAATTTAATTTGCGTATGCTGACTTTCTTCTTAGCAAATCAAAAGCACAAGATTTTTGTAAGAAGATTTGTACGGTTCCAAGTACAAGCAAATAAACAAATTGGTCACAAATTAATTTTTAATTTGATTTAAAAATTACACATGCGAAGGGAAATGACAAAAGTACAGCTCACAAGGTTGTAGCATCATTTTCTGGACATCAAATAAAGTGTTTAAAGTGATGCAGCTACTTTTGTGTGGACGGTGGACCTAATTCACGTTAAATTTGTGTGAACTTAAAGCCCACAATTATCTATTAACCCAAATAAAATCTCAAACACCCAACTGATTGAAAACAAATTCGGATAATAAAAAAGAATTGGGTTGATCTACAATGGGTTGGGTCTATTTGGATCAGATATACTCAGGTCAATGTTATTCATTTAACCCTCCGCGGGTCGGGTTACTTTCGGGTGCTTGTTAGCACTCAAACTAGTAGAGCTAAGTCAGTGTAGGATCAATTTCAGGTCAAGGTTATCATGTCCAGTCGAGTTTGAGTCGAATCAACTTTAAATCGGTACATATTCAATTCGGAGAAATTCGGATTGGGTTCAAAATGGGTTTGGATGACTTTGGGTCAGATTGATTCCAATTTGGTTGATTCTGGTTTGGTTAAGTTCAGTTTGATTAAGATAATTAATGTTGAAGATCAATTTCGAGTCAGATTCTTTTCGTGTTTGGCTGAATTTTGGTCGATTTGACCAAATTCAGTATTCAAATAAGGTCATTTTTAAACTTGGTAATTATTGAGATATTACCTTATTATTGGGTATTCATATGTCATTTTCATATTGTGTCATAAGTAATTACTGATCTCTCATTTGATCAGTTCTTGTGTCGCTTTATCTTTAAGCCAAATTAAAATCGAATAATCGATGACTTATGATACCTACATAAGTTAAAACTTAAGTAATGGACTAGTGACCGATTGATAGATGATAGCCACAAATGGTGATATGGACATAAAAAAATGTCGTCTTTTAAGGTTATTATTACTCTTCAACCGTGCATAAGATTTACGAGGCTATTACTATTGATAGTTTGCTATTACTAACTAAATTTGTATTAGATAAATGTTAGAGTTCTTAGGTTAATATTATAGATGGTTTGAAATCATGTTGGGTTTAAATCAGGTTGGGTTAAAAGAAATCAGATTCAATCGGGTATAATCAAGTCAATTTCGAGATGGGTTGATTCGAATTGTGTCAAATCAATTCGGTTTAAGTGCAAGTACAGTCAAATCGGTTCAGTTTGAGTTCAAGTCGGGTCAAATCAGTTTCGGTATGAGTTAGAGTTGGATCAAATCGGTTTTTGTTTGAGTTCGGGTCAAATCGGCTTCAAGTTAGGTCAACATCGGATTAAAACGAATTCGGGTTGAGTTAAGGTCAATTAGTGGTCGGATTTTTTGAGTCTTAAATGTCTCTTGCCAAATGAGATAAGTTACAGTTTAAATGGGTGATTTTTTTTTTCAAATATGGTTTATTATATTTTTACATCTCTATGCTTATCTAAGAGTTATGAATCTTATAGTGGGATATTTTGGTAATGAAACCTATAAAGGAGGTGAAACTGTAAAACTAACTAAATTAATAAGGTAAATACCTGAAAATGACAAGGTGTTGGAATTAATAAGGTATGTATTTTCTCCCTTAATATTTAATCTCAATGTTTGAGATTATAATTCACACTAATTGTACACATATTATAATTTAAATATCTTAAGTTGCAAAACTCCCACCGTGTTTTTTTAAGTGTGACAGTTTGACCGACACATAATTTTAGGCAATTTAATTGACTTAAATAAAATAAGAGGTAAGTAAGGTAGTTGGAATATTAAAAAAATTATAAAAGAAAGATAGTGGGGTTAATAGTTTATTAAATAGTAATGAATGTGAGAGGAAAGATATAATAAAAAAAGTAGTAGTGGGTCTGGGTGAGAACCATTAGAAGAGAGAGATATAATATTTTATTTTGCCAAAATCGGAAGTGTAACACTTATTAAAACACGACCGAATTTGGTAAATGTAACACTTAAAAGAACATGAAGGAAGTATAATAAAAACTATATGAACTCCGATCGATATAGGGTTTAATTTTTTTTTTTTTATCTTTTTAAATAAAATATTCTATATATTTTTAAGATAAATTATATTTAATTTTTTTTTTAATAGAAATCATATGTAATTTTATTCGTTCTTTGTTTGTATTTTCTTATTATAAAATAAACTAGATTTAATGTAATTTTTGTTATGAAATATTATGTAGATCATTATATATATATATATATATATATATATATATATATATATATATATATATATATATATATATATATATATATATATATATATATATATATATATATGATACTACTGATTGGTTCTCTCTCAAATCTCTCTCAATCTTTCTCATACTAGAGTGTACCCGTGCAAAGTGCACGGGATATAAAAAAAAATATATAATAATAACAAAATTATTATATTTCGAATACGTGAAGTTGATATTGTATAGTATATACAAAGTAATAAAATAGGTAGTTTTTAGGGTAGTTGTGTGTTATTATGAAAAATAATAGTGGAATCTATTTGGAGGTTTTTTTTAGATAGGTGGAAGTTGTTTGAATGCAGAAAAAAAAAATTAAAATAAAATAAAATAAAGGAGAATGCATGACAATTAAGAGTTGGGGTTTTAAAGGATTGTGGTGAAGTGTTGCAAAATTAACTCTTAAAAAAAATTAACTCTTAAATTATATATTAGATTTCTCCTTATTTTATAATACGTTATCAGCACTAAGGCTTTAGCCGAACATTTACGATCATGATCATCCTTGACAATTTTGCCAATTCGAGAAAATCAAAGTATGCTTTTCCTCCCAGTTTGTTAGTCATCTAATATTCTATGTTGATTTAATATTTTTTTTGTATTAATATAAATATATAATACCATGACGCTACTATTAATTTATTAGCAATAGTCTAAAGTGTCAGCTTATTTTGGTTGATTTGATAAGCTTAGTATTAATGTGTTGAAGGATTACTAAATTATTAAAGGCATAATCAGATTGACGAACAAGGGTTTTTCACTTTTTCGACTCTTGAGTGCAAAGTTTGATAAAGTAAATTTGAGTACATATTTCATATAAATTTCTTTGAACTATTATCGTAATTGTTAGAATATATCTTGTATATATAATTTATAATTATCATATTTAATATTTATCCCTTAAGTTGAGCATATCAGTTAGCAACTTTCCTACCTAATTTTTGCTTGTAAGTTATTGTATATATTGTTTGATTGATAATACTTAATACTAGTACAACCCCACGCAATAATACATTTCTTTCTAATTCATATGCCCTTTACGATTTTATAATACTTAATACTCAAAAGAGTTTTACCTACACCTTATTTTATGATTTATGAGTAATAAATTGTTTTGTTTTAATTCATATGCCCTTTACGAAAAATATAATGAAAAATGTTTATTTATTTATTATACAACATTAACTATTTATGATTAATGATGTTTTGCATAATAGTTTTATATGGTGAAGGATCAATTATATATGTATAGCACTGGACCATCTTTTTTTTTTTTTTTTTTTTTGGGTTTAGAGAGCCACAAGGGCGGGAGTGAGAATCGATCCCAAGATCTCCTGAAATCGGGAGGAAAGCTCTAACCACATGAGTTATCCCTCACTCTCACTGGACCATCTTATTGAATTTGATTAAATAACCTTATTTCGTATAGTCCCCTCATATGTTGAACGTAATTGGTAGTTTCACACCTCTTACTTTGCATAGGTATTAATAATTGATTTCATGATTATTATGTTTGATGTACAATATCTACCGTATTATCACTATTGTTAGTTACTCTTCTATAATAGATTATTCATATAAGTATGATTGGATAGTGGCTGATATATCGTTAAGGTGTTGATGTCTTGTTTATTTTTACCCCAAAAGAGCAAGACGTCTACTAATTACTTTTTGTTAGTGAGATTTCATGTTTTGCCGCAATTTAGCATTACTAAACCGTGTTTGTTTTAACTCAACTTTATTATGAATTTCACCCTTTACTCTCGTGCGCTACTCATATGTGTTATGTGTTAATTAATTTTGTTTAATTAGATATATATTTTTAGTTGGGTGGTATATTTGCATGACAATTTTCTTATATATTATGCATAGTGTTTGGATTATACATATAAGTTTATAATACATTAAACTGGTATAATGCTTTGGAGCAAATTATGTAACTTTGACGATGGAGTGATAGATTTTCATATTTATGCTGATAATGATCATGTTTGATTCAATTTAACTTTTATTGATGTTCGATCTAGACGTTCATTGTACATAAATAACAATATAATCTCTCACCTTACTTCGTGCAACATACTGCTAATACTACCTCCGGTTCTTATTATATGCTACTTTGGTGTATTATTTGTGATATATAAAAAATTTTAAAGTTGCATATAATATGAAGCGGAGGTAGTATATGATTGTTTAAGAGTAATACTTTATATGAATATTTTTATTTAGTATGATTGGTCGTGTATAAATTCATCTTTACAGTAATCGAATGAGTATATTGCCTCTTCATTTACATATTATTTGTTAATTATATATTTAAGCATCCTAACATTGTAAAATTAACTCTAAAATCTTTCATATGGTGTATAAGATATCAGTCAATATTATAATGATGGGTATACGTTTTTAATTACGTGAGCTATCTTTTGTATTATTCGCTTGTATTACAAATATGTTTCCTTTGATTAGTGAAAGTATTATCATTCCTCAACTCTATCCTAGTATCACAACATGTTGTATTATACATCTTTCTATCATTCTTGGATTAGAAGTTCTAGATTTTGTTCATGTACATATTTTAAAATTACAATTGAATTGAACTTAGTTTCATGGTCATATTAATATATAAGTTGATAGTATTGTTGAATATATTGTCATGAGGTTTGATGTGTGATATGTGATCAATATCAATAGTATTTGATAGTATATGTCTACACAAAGTTAGATTATTGGAATGATGGAGTTATTTGAACATATAATTTTGTATATATAATGGATCTGAAATTTTTATGAAAGCAAGGGTCAAAGACCCTCAAGAAAAAATCAAAAACATAAATGACTAATATTGTTTCTAAAGTATGTTGACTAGATTATCCAACATGTTAAAATATATATAAAGTTCTTTTAAAGAGTTGATATATCTTTCTTTTGGTTGAATATTTTTAATAACAAATTTCTGTGTGAGATCAAATTGGTGAATGATAGCTACTTAGACTCACTAGCTCATTAAAATAAATTGCATGCTTCAAAGAGAACTAAGCATCTTTGTATGATATTCTTTTAATTATATTATTCATGGAAAAGTTCATAAGAATATTTATTTGAACAAAAAAAAAAGTGTTATGAGTTCAAGTAATTACACATGAAATTATGAGCAACTTACTTGAAAAATGTATTTATTATGCCCATAGTTTTAAGAATTTTCAATATAAAGATTAATTTAATTGAGCAAGAGTTACGAGTACAAGTTTATGAGAATAATTTTATTATATTTGATACAAGCACTGCTAAAAGAATTTATGGCTTAAAAGGAGCAAAAGATTTAAAGATTGTTGGGCTATTTTTATACCCCCATATGCAAGGATTAGGGGGAGATAGTGTTTGATCCATTGTTTTTATGTAATCCTTGCACATGAATAATTAAATATGTTGATGGTCAGTTTGGTACATACATTAGCAAATATCGTGATTTATTTAATATAGGTGTCTACATGATAATCAAATATTTAGAATGATACCATCCTGAAGATGGATATAAATAAATGTCATTACCTATATACAAATTCTTAAATGGACCTGGTTCACACTAATTTATTGTGAACCACTAACATTAGAGACAGTATGATTGTTTTGTTAATAAAAAAAAAGTCACTATATTAAAATAAAGGTTGCTATGCTGAAATAAACATGAGTGTGACATTAAAAGCTATAAGAGGTTATTTTTTTAATGATATTTTAAATATAATGGTCAATATGAATAATAAAGATCACTATGTTAAAATTAGGTCACTATTCGACATAATTTCGTACTTTAAGTTCATGATAATATTAATGGTCACACAAGTTTTAAAAAAGGTTACTATGTTAAAAATAAGGTTACTATATTAAAATTAGGGGCCACTATGTTGAATATAATGCCAGTTACGTGTATATAAACCTTAGGTCCACAATAATATTATTGTGAACCAGGTCCACGCAAGATTTTCTGTTACCTATATACTAGCTATTAATGTACATATGAAGTTGATATCCTAGATGGACAAGATCAGTTGCTATTGAACTAACACACCTGAAGTGTGGTAATCTAAAGGGTGGTTACAGCGATAAGAATCCTGAGAAGAGAAAAAGGAGCACTAATTGACAATGACAAATTTGAGAAAGTGACACATTTTGATGGATCTCTTGAAGAGATCATTTGTAATACATTAAAATGTGATATGGTTATATAAAGTACTCTAGAAGAGTATAAAATGTTGTACAACAAGATTAGCATGTATCAAGATTACAATCAATGCTCTAGTGGAGTATAAGTATTAGTTAATTGTCTTGCCAACTGTAGAAAGAAACACATTGGTGTACTTTTATCACATTATATTCATAGCCATGCATAAAGTATCTCTAATAAGGTGATCACCAATATTATAAAACTGACCATAATTTAAATACTAAAGGAAAAGTGATTAAGAGTGATTATTAAAGATTAGGCCATCCGGGGTTTATTAAATTCCCGTTATGGAAACATGAAGTTTCATTTGATATGAAAGAAATAATATGCTGACGCTCTCTCATGTTAAATATAAGAAATAAATTGAATGGCAAGACATAACATTGATATTGAACTACATTTGGATCGTGATTTTTAATAATTTGTGTTAAAGAAGAGTTCATTAAGTGATAATATAATTGGTGACCTAAAGTTCACTAGAATAATTTATATCCTGACAAATATTAGGTGACCAGAAGCTCACCACGTACCAGTTATATGTGAAATTTTTTAGTAACTAGTATCATACTATCGATGTTTCTAGTGATCCCGAAGATCACCACCTAGTGGAATTACAAGAAAGTTTATGTTTGTATAACAATTCTCTTGATTGGAGCTATTGTATGTCAATACATAAGAAAGAGAATAATAAAATACTACGTAGACAACTACACAATTCATAATCTCCCTATTAATATTGATCTCTAAAAGAGAACAACTTTCATTAATCTCAAGAAGAGATAGAAATTTGTTGATTATATATGATTATCATATGAGATGAAATTTGTTGCACACGAAATTATATTTTAAGTTGGTGAAGAATTGCCCCAATATTTGAGATATTTTACCAACTTAGGGGGAAGAATTGAAGTAAGTTGGCAAAATTATAAAATTAAAATCAGTTGATCACTCTAATGATACTTTATAAAGTTACATGTCAACTTATTATAGTGATAATGATATTACATACATATATTAAGATAGATCTTGCCAAGCCTTCTTTAAATAACTAAACTTGAAGTGTAGATTGTATGATCGGTTCCAATATAAATATGTGATATATGGCAAGATAGTGCAGTTGATACTTTTAAAGTACAATTATAACATATTAATACCATGACGTGAGAAATACCCTTGATAGGTGGTATAGATATCTGAATAATTATAATAGATGGCATATTATATA